>NC_071582.1:21499874-21859874 GCF_024509145.1 Vidua macroura
GGGAATTGAGGAACGTCTTAAGTAAACAGCGGGAACAAACGGGCTGTGTGAGGAGCCGCGGGCTCCGGCAGCCGGCCCGGGGGTTGGGGGTCCCCTTTGTGCGGCCTCAATGGGGGCTAAACGCCCCCCGAGCCCCCCGAGCCGGGGGCCGCGTCTCGCCCCTTTCAGATGCAAATGCGGGGCGGGGGGGGGCTCGCCTTTATCCCGCTCCGAGCTGCCGGTGTCAAGCTGCGCCCGCCTGAAAGAGCCGGGGATGGACGCCGCGGTGGGATCGCCGTGGCGGTGGGATCGCCGTGGCTTCTCCCCGCGCCGGGAGGGGCCCCGCAGATGGTGCCGCCGACCCCCCCCCCACCCCCGACGGGCCGCGATTCGTTTAAGGAGTCTGTTTGTTTCTGCTGATGAGGGCTGTTAATTTGCGCGGCGGTCTCATTAGGCCTAAACCACCAATTAATTTCTTTTGTTCTCATTAAACGGCTGATTCCGAAACATTTCGGCAGCCACAATGGATGGCTCCGAGCCGCAGCCCCGGCATCCTCCCCGCCTGAGCTGGCGGCGTTCCTGGAGCCCCGGCAGCCCCAAAAAGCCCTGGCACCGGCCCTGGATCTGCCCTGGGTACCTCAACATCCTCCCCCGATCTGCCCTAGGTACCCCAAACGTCTTCCCTGGGTAGCCCAGCGTCCACCCCAGCGGTGCCAGCACCTTCCCTGGGTACTCCACATCTTCTGCAGGCAGCCCAGCGCCCTCCTGACAGCCCTGGCATCATCCCCTGGCATCCTCTCCAGCCCTGGCATCCTCCCCTGGAGCCCCAGCGCCTGCCCCTGGTAGCCTGGCACCCTCTCCAGGTACCCCCGGCGTTGTCCCCGGACACTCCCTGGGTACCCTGGCGTCTTTCCCAGGTATCCCAGCATCTTCCCCAGCTGCTCCAGCATCTTCCCAGCGCCTCTGGCACCTTCCCCAGCAGCCCTGGTATCTTCCCCGGCCATCCTGGCATCCTCCTTTGCAGCCCCAGCCCCAGCGGGTGCTGCCCCCGTGGGAGCCCAGCTCATCCCTCTGGCTGCCCTGGCTCCAGACCCTGGCAGGGGGCTCAGGGACCTTGGCACCAAGTCAAAAACACCTGTGGCTTCCATTTTAGCCCCTGGAAAAAACTGACAACTTTGTGTGAGGAATTGCAAGGGTTTGAGCGGTGTGGTAGCTGAGTTAACACAGGTGAAAAAGTGGAATTTTGGGGTTTTTAGAATGGGGTTCAGGGGTACAAGCTGGAGGGGTTTGGGCGTGTCCTGACCTTCTTCTCCTTCTCCTTGCCCTCCATGTCTCGCTGTGCTGGTGACACTTTTCTGTTGGTTTGAGGCACAGACACGCTGTCCAACACCAATGACAAATCCCAGTTATCCATCGGCCCCTGTTCTCCTCCGTTGGCATTCCAGGTGTGCCCGGGGCCCACGGGAGCAGCTCCTGGGGTGGCACCAGGGGCTGCCCACATGTCCCACAATGTCCCACAGTGTCCCACAGTGTCCCTGTCCCCAGCTTGAACGAGGCTTGGGTGGCATTCCCAATTACAGGAGGACCTGGAGTGATTCCAGAGGCTCTGGAGCCAGGCTGGGAGAGCTGGGAATGTTCCCCTGGAGAAGGGAAGGATCCAGGGAGAGCTCAGAGCCTGAAGGGGCTCCAGGAGAGCTGTGGAGGGGCTGGGATGGGCAGGGGGGTGCTGGGCTGGGGTTCCCCGTTCTGTTCCATCCCTGCCAGCTCCCGAGGGAAGCTGTGCCCTTCCAACCCTCCATCCCTCCATTCCCAGCCTCCCCAAGCCCACGGATCCGCTGATCCCTTCGGTCCTGGCCCTTTGCTGCCAGTCTGGAATGTTCCACGTGCATCCCTGCAGAGCCCAGGGAAGCAGCAGGGACACGGTGCCAGGCAGGTGCCACCACCCCTGCCAGCAGCCCCTGCAGCCAGGGGCCCTCTGGGTGCTCTCCCGGCCTGGAAATGCTCAGAGTTTTATTAAATCATAAAAATCTCCCAGATCTCGTTAAGGCCCAGCTGCCCCCGCAGCCCCAGCAGCGCTTTAATGCCATTTTTTATCTTTTCTGATTGGCACAAAACTGCTCAGCCCTGGCACAAGGACAGCCCTGCACCCCTGGGGACACCCCAAAAACCTGGGGACACCGGGGTGTGAGCCCCATGGGGTGACACGGGGACACACAGCCCTGGGGACACCCCAAAAACATAGGGACACCCCAAAACCCTGGGGACACCGGGGGGCTCAGCCCCATGGGGTGACACAGGCACACACAGCCCTGGGGACACCCCAAAAACATGGGGACACCGGGGGCCTGAGCCCCATGGGGTGACACAGGCACACACACAGCCCTGGGGACACCCCAAAAACATGGGGACACCGGGGGGCTGAGCCCCACAGGGTGACACAGACACTCCCAGCCCTGGGGACACCCCAAAAACCAGGGGACAGCGGGGTGTGAGCCCCATGGGGTGCCAGAGGCACTCGCAGCCCTGGGGACACCCCAAAAACCTGGGGACACCCTTGGGCTCAGCCCCACGGGGTGCCAGAGGCACTCGCAGCCCTGGGGACACCCCAAAACCCAGGGGACAGCGGGGTGTGAGCCCCATGGGGTGCCAGGGCTGGATTTCCCAGGCAGGCTCGGGGGCTGCTCGGCTCTCCCGAGGATAACGAGGCCTCTGTGTGCTCCCGGTTTTTGTTTGGGGCTGGAGCTGGCTCCGGAGGGAAGTGTTGTGTGAGGGTGTTGTGGAAAAGCCTTGGCTCCATCTGGGAGCTGTCAGGAAAAGGCTGAGCTCAATCACACGTTGTTATGAATAGCAGCATTGGAGCCTTTAAAACCTTCGCTTTTTCCCTTCTCTTTTTATTTTTTTTCCCCTCTTTTTTTTTTCTCCTTTTTTTTTTTTTTTTTTTTAATATTTTTGTTCCCCCCCCCCCCCCCCCCCCGCCAAGGTAAATTCCAGCTGGGATCAACACTCCCCAGGAATTCCCCTGGAGGAAGTTGGCTGTTCACCAACTCATCTTGTAAAAAAAAAAAAAAAAAAATAATAATAATAGTGAAAAAAAAAAAAAAGATTCATTATTCCTGTTGAGCTGAGATGAAACAATTCCCTGGAATTAACGAGGCTCCTTTTGGCCAGCCGAAGTTCTGCTCCAATGAAAGTTTTTGTTGTTGCCCAGAAAAGCCAAAAAACCCCAAACTCCCCCCGGGGGTGAGAGCGGGGCTGCGTTTGGGGCTCTCTCAGGGTGTCCAAGAGGTGCCCCCGAATCCCTCCCAGCATTCCCAAATCCTGGATGGGCTTTTCCAGGCGGAAAGCAGGGATGCTCCGGGCTCAGCAGGATGAGGGAGGCTCGTCCCACGCTGAGGGGGGGACAGAGGAGAGGATTGAAGGCAAATCCAACCCCCCTGAGCAGGGTGGGCCGTGGGGCAAGAGCCTGGAATGTCAGGAGTGGCAATGACAGGGACAGGAATCCAGGGAAAAGGGGATTTTCAGTGGAGCATGGAATCCTGGAATGGTTTGAGTTGGAAGGGACATGGAGGGACACCGAGGCCCGTGGCAGGGACACCTCCCACTGTCCCGGGCTGCTCCAGCCCGGCCTTGGGCACTGCCAGGGATCCAGGGGCAGCCACAGCTCCTCTGGGAATTCCATCCCAGCCCCTCCCCACCCTCCCAGGGAACAATTCCTTCCCCAAATCCCATCCCTCCCTGCCCCCTGTGTCCTGTCCCAAGCCCCCAGTGTCACCAGCCCGCCCCACCACGGGCACCCTGTGCCAGCCCCAGGACGGATTTTTCCAGCAGGGCTGGGATTTTTCCTGCTGGGCTGTTCTGCTTCCCGCCTCGGCTCTGCTCGCTGATGTTTTTATTTTGGTTTTCCCGGGGTGGATTAAGCCGGAGGAGTTCCGGTCCGTTTTCCAGCGGGATCCCGGGCAGCCCCAGCTCCGGGAAGAGGAGCACGGCGAGCACCGGAGGGAAGCGATGCCACCCCCGGGGCAGCGAACAAAGCCCGGGCAGGGGCCGCCCCCAGCGCAGCGCGGAGCCGCCCGCGCCCCGCGCACAATGGCCCGGCACAATCGTTCATTATAACTCAATTACTGTAATTAAAAGCGCTGCGCTGCACAGGCAGAGCCGCCGAAGGGAGCGGGGCCAGCAGAATTCACGCTCGGCGGCAGCAGCAGCTGAGGGTGTCCCCGAGCGCCGCCACCATCTGTCCCCCAGCCCGGGGGTGGCACCCCGGCAACAGGGCCGGGAGGGGAGGGGAAGGGATGGAAAAGGGCTGGGAGGGGATGGGATGGGATGGAAAAGGGCTGGGAGAGGATGGGATGGGATGGGAAAGGGCTGGGAGGGGATGGGAGGGGAAGGGAAGGGATGGGAAAGGACCGGGAGGGGATGGGAGGGGATGGAAAAGGGCCAGGAGGGGATGGGATGGGAGGGGAAGGGGCTGGGAACGGGAGGGGAAGGGATGGAATGGGATGGAAAAGGGCTGGGAAGGGATCGAAAGGGGAGGGGAAGGGAAGGGAAGGGAAGGGAAGGGAAGGGAAGGGAAGGGAAGGGAAGGGAAGGGAAGGGAAGGGAAGGGAAGGGAAGGGAAGGGAAGGGAAGGGAAGGGAAGGGAAGGGAAGGGAAGGGAAGGGAAGGGAAGGGAAGGGAAGGGAAGGGAAGGGAAGGGAAGGGAAGGGAGATCCCGTTATCCCGGATTCCCTGGTGGCAGATGTCAGGGATGTGCCTGGGGCACAGCTGGATGTGTGCTCTGCTTTGTTCCTGGGGTGGGCACGGCTCGGCACGGCACGGGGCACAGCATGGCACGGGATGGGACACAGAACATGGCATGGGACACGGAATGTGGCACAGGACACAGAACATGGCATGGGACACGGAATGTGGAATGGGATGGGACGCAGAACATGGCATGGGACATGGAACATGGAACATGGAATGGGACACAGAACATGGCATGGGACACAGAACATGGAATGGGACATGGAACACGGCATGGGATGGGACACAGAACATGGCATGGGACATGGAACGTGGCACAGGATGGGACACAGAACATGGAACGGGACATGGAATGTGGCACAGGACATGGAACATGGAATGGGACATAGAACACGGCACAGGACATGGAATGTGGCACAGGATGGGACACAGAACATGGAACGGGACATGGAATGTGGCACAGGACATGGAACATGGAATGGGACACAGAACATGGCACAGGACATGGAATGTGGCACAGGATGGGACACAGAACATGGCACAGGACACAGAACTTGGCATGGCCCAGCACGGCTCTGCTGCCCCTGCCCCTTTCCCAGTGCTCCCCTTCAGGGACCCAGACCCAGCCTGGGAGGAGCAGTTTGGATACTCCAGGACCAAATCCCCACCCACCTCCACGGGAGCCCTTCCTGAATGAAGTTCATGCAGGAATTCCACGCTCACAAAAGGAAATCTCAAACAAGAAGTGGGCAATGCCACCCAAAAATGGCGTGTGCCAGGCTGCCACCTTCACATCCCCAGGATCCCGGGGAATCCATTCCCACTTGGTTTTCTGGCCATTTCCAGCTCTGCCTTTCCTGGCAGCCTGGGCTGAGCCTGGACAGCACCTTTAAAAAGCCCTCGTGGATTTATAATTTAAAATTCCAGCGTGGCGGGGGTGGGTGGGAATAATTGAATTTTAAAATCTGGGAGCTGGCAGCACAAACGGGAGTGGGAGAGCCCAACAGCTCCTCCCCAGCACTTGGGAAAGCCGAGTTCACCCCCACGGAGTGCCGAGGGCAGCTGGGGAGGGAAGGGAAGCTCTTCCCTGTGCTGGGCAGGGCTGGAAGCGCAGCCCCAAGTGGGGCCTGGGGGTCCCGTGCCCTTCCCTGCCCGGGCTCTCCCAATCTCCCAACAAAGGATTCCTTGCAATTCCGACCTTTTAATGGTCCCCCCATTATCCGGGCGGGCGGAGCGCCGCTCCTGCCTTTCATCCCTCCCTCGCAGCAGGTCCTGTCAGCTCGCATCCATCACGGGAGCCCCGCGGGACGCTCCGGGCTGGCCCAGCTCATGGAAGGGCTTTGTCTCCATCAGGGAGCTCGGGAATGCCGCTGCTGGAATCCCGGGCATTGGGATGGCCGGCCCGGCCCCGGGGCAGGATTCCCTGATCAGGATTCCCTGATCCCTCTCCCTGCATCCCCAAATCCCGGCCGGAGCAGAACTGCCGCGTGCTGAAAGGGGAGGGATGGGGTTTGGGGTGGCCCGGGAGGAGCCCAGCCCTCGGCAGCACATCCCACGGGACTGGGGAGATGCCGAGGGCTGGGAATTTCTCCCATCAGTCCTGGGCTCCATCCCACTTCCAGCGCCACCCCCAAACTCGGGGGTCCCCGTCAGGGGCGTCCTGTGCCCCCCAACCCTCCCCTGCTCCTGCCTTTCCCCCCACCTCCGTGAAATTCCATGGATCAGAGGGTTTAGAGACACTTTGCTTGCGGTTGAGCTTCAGTACATTGACTTTTTATTCTTTTTTTTTTTTCTCTTTTTGGCCCTTTTTTACAAAAACCAGTGGTAGTTATTAACAGCTGTACAGATTCTGCTACATACTTTGGTGTGAAGTTGAGAGCCTGGCTCCGGAACGCGCAATTCCTGCATTTCCCTCCTGGCATTTCGGGGAGAAAAAACCCAGCAGCCGAGCCCGGGGCACACGAGCTGGGGGTGACCCCACTGCCAGGGGGGGCCCTGGGGACAGGGCAGAGCCCCCCAGCCCTTCCCAGCACAGCCTCATCCGTGCAGAGCGCGGCGCTCCGGAGGCCACGGAGCTGGGAACGCTGTGCCCAGGGTCAGCGAGCAGAAAGGGGCAGAGCTGCCCCCACAGATCCCAAAAACCGACCCCAAAACACCCCTGGGACAGCCCTGGACCCCTCCAAGGCTCTGCTGGCCGCAGGGGCAGTCGTTAATCCGAGCCAAACCACCCTAAAACGCCTTTCCCTAAAAGCAGCTTTAGAGAACTTTCCCTTCCTTGGGTCACCCAAAGTGATCCCAACCCTCCCACGGAGCCACCCCAAGCCTGGAACCTTCCCTCACTTTCAGCTCAGAACCCTCATTCCGATGGGAACACCGGGATTTCCCAGCTCCTCTGTCTGCCCCGGGAGCAGCCGGAGGGATGGGATGGGTTGGGATGGATCCCTCAGAGGGATGGGATGGGATGGGATGGAGGCTCCTGGGAGGGCTGCAGCTCCAGGTCTTCTCCATCCTCCTCTCCCAACCGTTCTCCCCTCAACCCTAAACATCTGTTTTGTTTTATTTCCTTTTGGACCAGATCCAACTCGCCAAAAATAATCCATAAAAATGCGGTATAAAAATCCTCTGCCGTGTGCTACGATACAGGTGAGCACTGCTGCTACACAAATACTTTTATTTTCCCGTTAGGTCTTCGTGTTTTTTGTCTTTTTTTTTTTTTTTTTTTTTTTTTATGTCCTTTTTGGAACCCTTTAGTACAAAAGGCCTGTGGGGGGAGGGAGTTGCTCCATAAAACCAGAAGACACAAGACCATAAAGCCCACAAGGACCACAAACAGCCCCCCACCACACACAAACCCTACTTGTTAGTAAACTTTTCGCTTTTAAAAAAAACTGTATTTTCTTTTTTTTTGTCTTTTTTTTTTTTTTCAAGGTTATCAATTCTAATTCTTTACTTTCATTTGAATACAAAACACATAAGTTTGCTATTATCTTTCGTGGCTCCCTGAGCTGAATTTTTCTAAGCTTTCTTTGAAATCACTCCTCATTTGCTTCTGTCCGAAGACCAAGAAGGGCTTGCGTGGGCTTCCCCTTTTCTTCAAACATCCAAGCACGGGAAAAAAAAAAAAAAAAAAAAAAAAAAAATATAGGATAAATCCATAAATCCATCTATAAAAAACAAACCCCAAGGTGATTGTGTTGATGTCCCGTCAGTAGCTGAGGATCCGAGCGATTCCCCACCATCACTAACACACGACGCACGACAGGAGGAACAACTTTTCACCAGTGGACATCTCTGCTCAGCCTGGATGGCAAAGTCCCCACGGACACTTCCGGAGTGGGGAAGGAAAAAGGGGGGGGAAAAAACCCCAAAAAACAAAAACAACAACAACAACAAAAAAAAAAAAAAAAAAAAAAAACCAACCAAAAAACCCCCAGAATAAAATTGCCACCACCAAAACCATCAGTGGAATACAATTACAGCAGACAAAAATACACAACTAAGTGTACTGGGAGGGTCCCCCCTTCCCACGCTATTTCCTAGTCCAGTATTTACATTTTTCACAAGTCTTATGCGGGATGCACAAAAAAAAAAAAAAAATCCCAATAAAAAAGGAGTCCTTTATAGTGCCACCAAAGCCAGACGGAAAGAACCGGAAAACCAAAAAATAAAAAAAAAAAATCAAAAGGAACCCCAAAACCTTACAACCAAATAAAAATCCGTTTAGGGCTTCCATGTGTGCCAGAGTTGCAGATCTCCAAATAAATCCGAGTGTGGCGGGTGCCGGTGGAGCTGGGCCGGGCCCGGGGCCTCCCCTCGGCATTCCCGGGGCGTTCCCGAGTGCTGGAAATCCCAGGATCAGTAGATGACCTCGTAGACCGTGGCCTTCTTGTCCCCAGAGCCCGTGACGATGTACTTGTCATCCGCCGAGATGTCGCAGCTCAGCACGGACGAGGATTCCTTGGACTGGGAAAAGCAGGAGGGGAGAGAAACCATCAGTGGGGGAGAGAGAACCCAGAGTGGTGGGAGAGAGAGAAAACACAGAGGGGTCAGGGAGAGAGAAACCCCATCAGTGGGAGAGAGAACCCAGCGGGGTCAGGGAGAGAGAACCGAGTGGGGTGAGGGATAGAGAGAACCCAGCGGGGTCAGGGAGAGAGAGAATCCAGCAGGGGCAGGGAGAAAAAACTCATCAGGGTCAGGGAGAGACAGAAAACAGCAGGGTTGGGAGAGAGAACCCATCAGTGGGGGAGAGAACCCAGCAGGGTCAGGGAGAAAGAAAACACAGAGGGGTCAGGGAGAGAGAGAGAACCCAGCAGGGGCAGGGACAGAGAGAACCCATTAGTGGGGGAGAGAACCCCATCAGGGTCGGGGGAGAGAACCCAGCAGGGTCAGGGAGAGAGAGAATCCAGCAAGGTTGGGAGAGAGAAAACCCATCAGTGGGAGAGAGAGAAAACAGCAGGGTCAGGGAGAGAGAGAAAACAGCAGGGGCAGGGACAGAGAGAACCCATTAGTGGGGGAGAGAACCCCATCAGGGTCAGGGAGAGAGAGAATCCAGCAGGGCTGGGAGAGAGAAAACAGCAGGGTCAGGGAGAGAGAGAACCCAGAGGGATCAGGGAGAGAGAGAACCCAGCAGGGTGAGGGAGAACCCAGCGGGGTCAGGGAGAGAGAGAGAACCCAGTGGGGTGAGGGAGAGAAAACTCAGCAGGGTCAGGGAGAGAGAGAACCCATTAGTGGGGGAGAGAACCCCATCAGGGTCAGGGAGAGAGAAACCAACAGGGGCAGGGAGAGAGAGAACCCAGCGGGGTCAGGGAGAGAGAACCCAGCAAGGTTGGGGAGAGAGAGAACCCAGAGGGATCAGGGAGAGACAGAGAACCCAGCGGGGTCAGAGAGAGAGAACCCAGCAAGGTTGGGGAGAGAGAGAACCCAGAGGGATCAGGGAGAGAGAGAACCCAGCGGGGTGGGATTCCAGGATCCCTCAGCAGCATCCATGCTGGGGGCAGCACCATATCCTGCGCCCTGACACCCACCCAGCCATCCCAAAGGATCCCCCCTCTCTCCAGGATAATTGGGAATGGGAATCTGGGAGCAGCCCCTACCTGGAAGATGCTGGCTCCGTAGGGCGTCCTCCAGGCGTTGAGCAGGTTGTCCTTCCCAGTGCTCACAAACCACTTCCCTGCAGCAGGAATTTGGGATCAGCAGCCGAACTCTGCCAGTTCCACCTCCCCAACCCTTCCCTGTCCCCACAGGCTGTCTGAGCCCAGAGATTTGGGAGAAATGGGAAAACCTGGAGGTTCCCTGGGCAGTCCTGCCCAGCCCTACTCTGCTGGAAGAATCCAAGTGCTGCTTCCCACCTCTGGTGGTGCCCCGTGGCCGTTTGCAGCCACAGCTGGGATGGTTTTATGGGAATAAACCCTGCCAGAGCCAGGATGGGGTTATGGGAATAAACCCTGCCAGAACCAGGATGGGTTACGGGAATAAACCCTGCCAGAACCAGGATGGGTTATGGGAATAAACCCTGCCACATCCAGGATGGTTTTATGGGAATAAACCCTGCCACATCCAGGATGGTTTTATGGGAATAAACCCCACCACATCCAGGATGGGTTATGGGAATAAACCCTGCCAGAACCAGGATGGGCTTATGGGAATAAACCCCACCACATCCAAGATGGGTTTATGGGAATAAACCCCACCACATTCAGGATGGTTTTATGGGAATAAACCCCACCACATCCAGGATGGTTTTATGGGAATAAACCCCACCACATCCAGGATGGTTTTATGGGAATAAACCCTGCCAGAACCAGGATGGGCTTATGGGAATAAACCCCACCACATCCAGGATGGGTTTATGGGAATAACCCAGGGAATAAACCCTGCCAAAACCAGGATGGGTTTATGGGGATAACCACGGCCACAGCCAGGATGGTTTTATGGAGATAAACCCCACCACAACCGGGATGGGTTCATGGGAATAAACCCCAAGTACAGAATCCATGGGATGGATCCTGCTGGAAACATCCATGCTCAGCCCCCCCTTGCTGCACTGAGCACTGTTCCCTCCTGCACTTCATGGACATCCCTGGAAGTGTCCACAGCCAGGCCGGATGGGGCTTGGAGCACCTTGGGACAGAGGGAGTTGTCCCACCTTAAGGTTCCCTCCAACCCCAAATATTCCACGATTCCACGCTCCCATCCACGAGGAGGGGGTCCAGGGAGGGGGGTAAGATGGAAGGTGCCCCAGAGATGAGCTCGAAGGTCTCTCCCAGCCCGAACCACTCCACGATTCCGCGATGCCCATCCCTGCCCGCTCACCGCAGTAGGCGAATTTGAGGGAGAGGACGCAGCTCTCGTGCAGGTGCAGCTGGTACTTGTCGGGCTTGGTGTGGTGCAGCACCTCCACGTTGCTGCTCTCCATGCCCACCGCCAGCCACTCGCCCGTCGGGCAGTATCCCAGAGAGAAAATCTGCGGGAAGATACGGGGAGATCATCCCGGGCCCCCCACGGAAGGTTGGGATGAGAGATCCTCATGGTGCCTCCCAACCCAACCGTTCTGGGATCTGTGGCACTGCTGGAGGTGCTGGCCAGCCCCAGATGGGTGGGGAGAGGCAGATCCCTAGGTTGGGATGGCTCCATCCCCATGGATACTGCTGCCCTTGCCAGTGGGACACAAGGTCCCAGCTCTGTTCCTCTGGATCAGGGCTCTGGCAGGCTCTGCTGAGCCTGATCCCTGCTCTCATCCCCACACACAAGGCACCCAGAGAACCCCGTTACATCCACAGGCATCCCACGAGAAGAGCTGCTTCCTCAACAGCAGCCTCATCCTGCCAGGATGGAAAAGAGGAGCTGGTCAGGGAGAGAGAGAATCCACCAGGGGCAGGGAGAGAGAAAACCCATCAGTGGGAGAGAGAACCCCATCAGGGTCAGGGAGAGAGAGAACCCAGCAGGGTGAGGGAGAGAGAGAATCCAGCAGGGTTGGGAGAGAGAGAACCCATTAGTGGGAGAGAGAACCCAGCAGGGTCAGGGAGAGAGAAACCAACAGGGGCAGGGAGAGAGAAAACCCATCAGTGGGAGAGAGAACCCCATCAGGGTCAGGGGGAGAGAACCCAGCAAGGTTGGGGATAGAGAGAACCCAGAGGGATCAGGGAGAGAGAGAGAACCCAGCGGGGTGGGATTCCAGGATCCCTCAGCAGCATCCATGCTGGGGGCAGCACCATATCCTGCGCCCTGACACCCACCCAGCCATCCCAAAGGATCCCCCCTCTCTCCAGGATAATTGGCACAAGACCCAGGGAGCCCCACGGCTCCAGCATTCCTGGGCCACCCCGAAACCAGTGGGAACAACCACGCTCGGAGCTCCCAGGGCCGTTTTCCCAGCAGGAAAAGCCCCTCCCAGGAGCCAGGGGCTGAGCAGGACCCCGTGTTTCCCGTGGGGATGGATCCCTGGTCCCTTGCCCTACCTGGGAGGTGAAGTCGTGCTGCTGCAGCTGCCGCCCTTCCCGCAGGTCCCAGGAGCGCACCGTGTTGTCCAGGCCCCCCGTCCACAGCTTCGTACCGTCGTGGGAGATGTCTATGCAGCTGGCCCCGTCCGTGTGGCCTTGGAATTGCCTTGGGAGCAGAAAAAAAAAAAAAAAAAAAAGATGGAATTCTGCAAGGGGAGCGCTAGAAGAAGCGCGGAGCCGCGTTCAAGGCTCGTCCACACCGAGCATTCCTGGAAACCCATCCAGGAGCATCCTGGGCAAAGGAGCACCAGCCTGGCCAAGGACCGGGCTGGTTTAGGGATGAGCACCCCGAGGTGGTGCAGCATCACCAGAGGGTGTTCCTGGCTCCAGCCCAGAGGGGATGGTGGAGTCCTCATCCCTGGAATGTTGAAGGCCAGGTTGGACGGGGCTTGGAGCAGCCTGGGATAGCGGAAGGTGGTTTTGCTCAAGGAAAAGAGGAAAGGGACCATGATGGGAGGGAAGAGGAAAAGGGACCATGATGGGAGGGAAGAGGAAAAGGGACCTCGATGGGAGGGAAGAGGAAAAGGGACCTCGATGGGAGGGAAGTGGAAAAGGGACCGTGATGGGAGGGAAGTGGAAAAGGGACCATGATGGGAGAAAGAGGAAAAGGGACCATGATGGGAGGGAAGAGGAAAAGGGACCATGATGGGAGGGAAGTGGAAAAGGGACCATGATGGGCAGAAGAGGAAAAGGGACCATGATGGGCAGAAGAGGAAAAGGGACCATGATGGGAGGGAAGAGGAAAAGGGACCATGATGGGAGGGAAGAGGAAAAGGGACCATGATGGGAGAAAGAGGAAAAGGGACCATGATGGGAGGGAAGAGGAAAGAGATGGCAATGGAGTGGAAAAAGAGGAAACGAGACATAGATGAAGGAAGAGGAAAAGGGATGTTGACATAAGAAGAGGAAAACATTGACAAAAAGAAGAGGAAAAAGGACACTGACAAAAGGAAAAGGAATACTGACAAAAGGAGAAGAAAAGGGTGTTTTTGTGGGGGAAGGGGAAAAGGAACACTGACAAAAAGAGAAGAAAAGGGTGTTTTTGTGGGGGAAGGGGAAAAGGAACACTGACAAAAAGAGAAGAAAAGGGACGCTGTGGGGGAAGAGGGAAAGGGACACCGACAGAAGACAAAAAGGAACGTGACGGGATAAAAACAACCTTGAAGGTCCTTCCCACGCCAGGATCCCCGAGCTCACCTGACCAGGGTCTGGTTGTGCAGGTCCCAGACGGCGATGTTGCCGTCGCTGCAGCACGAGAAGCACACCTTGGCGTCGGGGCTGATGGCCAGCGCGTAGCACGCGGGCGCCGACGACGTCAGCTCGGCCTTGATGCGCGGCGTGGGCGACGCCAGGTCCCAGATGGTCAGAGTGCTGGCCTCGCCCCCCACGATCAGCGTGCGGCCGTCCGGCAGCAGCTTGCAGGAGCGGATGTAGTTATCCCTGTTCTGGGGACAGAAGGGAGCGTGAGGGACGGGCTGGGGACGGGGCGGGCGGCGACCGAAGGGAAAGGGCGCGCGGGGAAGGGGTGTTATGGGGGGGAGAGGAAAAGGGATGTGGAGAGGGAAGAGGAAAGGGAGTGCAAGGGGGTGGGAGAAGGGGAAAAGGGACGTTGATGGGGAGAAGAGGAAAAGGGATGTTGATGGGGGGAAGAGAAAAAGGGATGTTGATAAGGAAAAGAGGAAAAGGGATGTTGATAAGGAGAAGAGGAAAAGGGATGTTGATAAGGAGAAGAGGAAAAGGGATGTTGATAAGGAGAAGAGGAAAACAGATGGTGATGGGGGAAGAGGAAAACAGATGTTGATTGGGAGACGAAAAGGGACGTTGATAGGGAGAAGAGGAAAAGGGATGTTGATGGGAGAAGAGGAAAACAGGATGTTGATAAGGAAAAGAGGAAAAGGGATGTTGATGGGGGAAGAGGAAAACAAATGTTGATGGGGAGAAGAGGAAAAGGGATGTTGATGGGGGGAAGAGAAGAAGGGATGTTGATAAAGAAAAGAGGAAAAGGGATGTTGATAAGGAAAAGAGGAAAACAGATGTTGATGGGGGAAGAGGAAAACAGATGTTGATGGGGAGAAAAGGAAAAGGGATGTTGATGGGGAGATGAAAAGGGACGTTGATAGGGAGAAGAGGAAAAGAGACGTTGATGGGGGAAGAGGAAAAGGATGTTGATGGGGAGAAAAGGAAAAGGGATGTTGATGGGGAGAAGAGAAAAAGGGATGTTGATAAGGAAAAGAGGAAAAGAGATGTTGATAAGGAAAAGAGGAAAAGGGATGTTGATGGGGGAAGAGGAAAAGGGATGTTGATGGGGGAAGAGGAAAACAAATGTTGATGGGGAGAAGAGGAAAAGGGATGTTGATGGGGGGAAGAGAAAAAGGGATGTTGATAAAGAAAAGAGGAAAAGGGATGTTGATAAGGAAAAGAGGAAAACAGATGTTGATGGGGGAAGAGGAAAACAGATGTTGATGGGGAGAAAAGGAAAAGGGATGTTGATGGGGAGAAGAGGAAAAGGGACGTTGATGGGAGAAAAGGAAAAAGGACCATCACAGGAGAAGAGGGCAACAGGGTGAGAAAAGAGGAAAAGGGACGTTGATGTGGAAAGAGGAAAAGGGAAATTTAAAGGGGGAAAAGAGAGGTAACGGCAAGAGGAAAGAGTGATGGAAGACAAAGAGTCGGTAATGGGGAAGAGCAAGAGGGTGTTAAGGGGGGGAAGAGGAAAGGGAGGGCAGCGGGGGAAAGAGGAAACACAGACAGCAATGTCTGTGAGATGCTGACGCTAACGGGGAGAAGGCGATGAACAACAGGAGAGGCGGGTGAAGGCAGGGCACACGGCCCTGGGGACAGCAGCAGCCCCACGGCGGGCACTGCGGCCCTCACCAGGCAGTCCAGCTGGGAGATGGGGCTCTTGCTGCCGGGCTGGCTGATGTCCCAGATCTTGACGCAGCCCTTGCCGCCGGTGTAGACGTGGCGCGTGGGGTTGCTGATGGTGACGGCGCACACCACCTCGCCGTGGCTCAGCGTGTTGATCTGCCGCGCGTGCCGCGGGATGCCGGGCCCCGCCAGCGCGTCGTGCGGGAACGGCACCGGCTGCATCTGCCCGTCCGCGCTCACGTGGAACGAGTAGGCCCTGCCGAGGGTGGGAAAGGGCTCAGCTCCAGGGACGGGAGCCAGCCCTGCGTGGAGGCCGCCCTCGTCCCCCCTCCCGGCCGCTCGTCCCCTCCGATCCCGCAAAAATCCAAGCGGGGCTTACGGTTTCCCTCCAGGGATGGACGCCAGGCTGGAGGGCAGGCCCGGGGCTCGCATGGGTGGGTGAGGGTCAAACCCGACCTGCCAAGAGATGCACGGACACGGGTGAGGCCAGGAACGCCACGCAGCTTCCCGTCCGTGACCCCTGGGGACACTGGGCAGCTCCTCTTTTCCCCTGCTGCTCAAACTGGCATTTCCCCCTGGCAGGAAGGTTTTGGGTCTGCAAGAACCAGGTGGGGCGTGCTCCCTCTCCCCGTGTTGCTGCCAAGCCCCCAGGGATGGGGACAGCCATGTTGTGCCCAGCACGCCGAGGGCAAAAACCCCAAAGTCTGCTTTAATGGCAGAAACCCTAAACTTTAATGGCAGAAACCCCAAAGTCTGCTTTAATGGCAGAAACCCCAAAGTCTACTTTAATGGCAAAAGCCCTAAACTTTAATGGCAGAAACCCCAAACTTTAATGGCAGAAAACCCAAAGTTTACTTTAATGGCAGAATCCCCAAACTTTAATGGCAGAAAACCCAAAGTCTACTTTAATGGCAGAATTCCCAAACTTTAACGGCAGAATCCCCAAAGTCTGCTTTAATGGCAAAAACCCTAAACTTTAATGGCAGAAACCCCAAAGTCTGCTTTAATGGCAAAAACCCTAAACTTTAATGGCAGAAACCCCAAACTTTAATGGCAGAAACCCCAAAGTCTGCTTTAATGGCAGTGTTTGACTCTTTGTTCTGCCTTAAACCAGGAGTTTAGTGAGAGAAACGGGAGAGGGGTTGAGGAATGGGATAAGGGGCCAAGGAACGGGAAGGAGAAACCCCAACCCACTGGCACGCGCGCAGGTCACCCCAGGAAGAATCATCTCCACCCCACACCCCTCTGACCCAAAGCACAGCTGGCTTTGAGAGGGAACCCCAAGCCCCCAGCCCTCCCCTCCCGGAGAGAAAGGAGCTAAAAGTGCTACGTACAGCTCCAAAGCTCACCATTGGCGACCGGCCGTAGGCGGCGGCGGCGGCGGCGGCCGCGCTCATCTGCGGGGGGAGGTTGTGCAGCCCCGCGTAGGCGCCGGGGCTGGTCAGGGACCCGTTCATCTCGTGGTGCCCCATCATGGCAAAGGGCGCCGCGTAGGAGCCCGCGATGGAGATGGGCGTCCGCAGGGCCGAGGCTGCGAGAGCGGGGCACCGTCAGGGCTGGGGCACGGGCAGGGGGGGCACGGGCAGGGAGTGGGGGGGACAAGGGCAGGGCTGGGGGGACAGGGGCAGGGAGTGGGGGGGACAAGGGCAGGGCTGGGGCATGGGCAGGGCTGGGGGCATGGGCAGGGAGTGGGGGTGACACGGGCAGGGAGTGGGGCACAGGCAGGGAGTGGGGGCACCGTCAGGGCTGGGGCACGGGGGGCATGGGCAGGGAGTGGGGGGGACACGGGCAGGGAGTGGGGCACAGGCAGGGAGTGGGGGCACCGTCAGGGCTGGGGCACGGGGGGCACGGGCAGGGAGTGGGGGACACGGGCAGGGAGTGGGGGCACCGTCAGGGCTGGGGGGACAGGGGCAGGGGTGGGGGCACGGGCAGGGAGTGGGGCACAGGCAGGGCTGGGGGCACAGGCAGGGGGGGCACGGGCAGGGGGGGCACGGGCAGGGCTGGGGGACACGGGCAGGGCTGGGGGCACGGGGGGCACGGGCAGGGCTGGGGGGGGCATGGGCAGGGAGTGGGGCACGGGCAGGGAGTGGGGGGACACGGGCAGGGCTGGGGGGACAGGGGCGGGGCTGGGGGCACGGGCAGGGAGTGGGGCACGGGCAGGGAGTGGGGGCACGGGCAGGGCTGGGGGACACGGGCAGGGCTGGGGGGACACGGGCACAGCTGGGGGCACGGGCAGGGTGTCACAGGGAAACAGAGGCAGGGAGTGGGACATGAGCACAGCTGGGGGGACATGAGCACAGCTGGGGGGACACGGGCAGGGCCGGGGGGACAGCTGGAATACCAGCAGGGCCGGGGGGACACGGGCAGGGTGCGGAGCAAAGCACGGCCATGGAAAAACCCAACACTGTGGGTGGCCCAACAGCACCTTCTTCCCAGCCCAAAGCACCGAGTGCCACATCCCGGGATTCCTTGCACACCTCCAGGGATGGGGTCTCCACCACCTCTCCCTGGGCAACCCCTGCCAAGGCCTGACCACCCTTTACACGAAGAATTCCTCCTGACGTCCAACCTGAACTTCCTCTGGCACAGCTTGAGGCTGCGTCCCCTCATCCCAACCCCGCTCACTCCACGACCAGACCTCCCTCCTCACCCCATCAGCTATCCAGACCCGGATTAGGTCCCCCATAAATGCAATCCCCCCCAGAGCTGCTGCTCCCCGTTGACAGGGACGAGGTGAAGCTGTGCTGGGGACAATGGTGACACCACGGTGACACGGGTACCCACCCAGGGGGTCCATGCCGCTGGGTTTGCCGGGCATGGGCCGCAGCCCCGGGGTGCTGCTGGTGCCCGGGGTGGGAGCGTCGTTCCTGGGCGTCGGAGTGTTGGACTTGAGGCCGGGCGTGGAGGATTTGTCGTTCTGGGGGGAGAAGGGACGGAGAAGGAGGGATGAGCTCCAGCTGCTGGGAGCCCCAGCCCTGCCCCAGGGACCCCCAGGAGGGACGTACGTGGCCCAGGTCCTTGGTCTTGGAGGAGGGAGTGCTGCTGGAGGAGGCCACCGAGGCCGGGCTGTTGGGAGCGTCGCCCTTCTTCAGCCCGCGGGCTTTGTCCAGGCCGTTCTCCGGGGGGGAATGGGCCGGGCTCACCCGGGGGGTGGCGGGGTCCTGAGAGATGGCAAAAGCCTTGCAATTCCCACCGTGGGAAGGAAGGGCTCCCTCCGGCTTCACCCTTCAGGCCGGTGTTGGGAGGTCCCCCTAAGGAATCTCCTCCCACGTCCCAATCCCAGAGCTCACCTCGTTGGAGACGTCGACCACCAGGTCATCGCTCTTGTCACCATCGCTGTCCTGGAACACAAAACGTGTCACACGCTGCAGAGAGCTCCAAAAACTGGGGGGGATCAGCCCCCCACCCCCGAGGAGCCAAACCACCCCCAGCAGCAGCAGGACTCTCAGGCTGGAGATCAGGGGAAGTTCTCTGGTGGAAAAGGTGGTCAGGTGTTGGAAGGGGCTGCCCAGGGGTGCAGTCAGCCAGGGGAGTGCATGTGGCACTTGGGGACACGGATTATGGTGGCCTTGGCAGCGTGGGGGGACGGTTGGACCCCACGGTCTCCAAGGACTTTTCCAGCCTGAATGACCCCACGGTTCTCTGCCCCAGCTCACCCACATCACCCCAAATCCCGCTTCCTGCCCCCAGAATGCCACGCCCAGGTGTCCCCGTGGCTGTCACTCACATATCGGCTCATGCTGTCCTTCTCCTCCGCTTTCCGCTTCTTGGAGTCCATGCTGTAGTCCGTGGAGCTCCGGTGCTTCTCGCTGGCCCGCAGGCTCTCCGAGGGGGACACGGAATTATTCTGTGGGGATGGGAGAAGCTTTGAAGGGGGAGCAGAAGGAAACGGGGCTCCACGAGCAGCAGATTCCCGAGGGGACGCGCACAGCCCTGCCCCAGCAGGGGTGAGACCCCCTGGTCCCCACCCCGTGTCACAGGATCCAAGGGACAAAGCAACATCAGCCTCGCTGGGAGCACTGGGAATGCTGTGAGGGTGTCCACGGACACCTGAGCTGCAACAGCAGGAAAATGCAGGAGGAGGTTGTTCATAGAAACATCTGGGAAATACCACATGGCCAGGAATGGCAGAGCCCAGCGCCCACGGCACAGCTCTGCCCATTGGGAATTCTGTCCTTGCCTCAAGCAGCAAAGCCCAGGACACGCTGGCATTCCCAGGAAAGCTCCAGAGCCCAGGAGTTCTCCCTCCGGCAGAGCTGGGAGCCTCAGCCAGGAGGAGCGAAGGAACGGCTGCATCCCGGCCCTGGAGCCAAAGGACATCCACAAAATGTCCTGGAAAAGCCACGTGACCAGGAGTGCCAGTGGCACAGGGGACATTCTGCCCTTGCTCCAGACAGCAGAGCCCAGGAGACGCCGGCATTCCCGGGGAACGCTGGAGGCACACACGGCAGCACAACGAGGAGGATGCCTGGCCCAAATCCACATCCCCCTGCACATTCCCTCCCCTCAGTCCCCTGGGAGCAGCAGGATCCATCCCTGCTCCCTCTGAATCCCTGGGAGCAGCAGGATCCATCCCTGCTCCCTCTGCTCAGTCCCTGGGATCAGCAGGATCCATCCCTGCTCCCTCTGCTCAGTCCCTGGGATCAGCAGGATCCATCCCTGCTCCCTCTGAATCCCTGGGAGCAGCAGGATCCATCCCTGCTCATTTCCCTGAATCCCTGGGATCAGCAGGATCCATCCCTGCTCCCTCTGAATCCCTGGGAGCAGCAAGATCCATCACTGCTCCCTCTGAATCCCAGGATCAGTAGGATCCATCCCTGCTCATTTCCCTGAATCCCAGGATCAGCAGGATCCATCCCTGCTCATTTCCCTGAATCCCAGGATCAGCAGGATCCATCCCTGCTCCTTCCCCTGAATCCCAGGATCAGCAGGATCCATCCCTGCTCATTTCCCTGAATCCCAGGATCAGCAGGATCCATCCCTGCTCCCTCTGAATCCCAGGATCAGCAGGATCCATCCCTCCTCTGAATCCCAGGATCAGCAGGATCCATCCCTGCTCCCCCAGCCTGCCAGCCCCGCCGAGCAGCGCCGTTCCCGAGCCGTTCCCGAGCCGTTCCCGAGCCGTGCCCGCCTTTCTCCCCCGGCTGAAAGGGAGAACCAAAGCAGTTCATGTTTCTCCTCGGTCCCCACTAAGCAGCTTTGGATAACACGGAGCTCTTTCTTCCCAGGCAGTCATGCTGAAAACCCTCGCAGCTCCCAGAGAATCATGTCAGGCATTTAGAGGCATCGATCCATTCAGCCCCGCTCCTGGCCCGCCGCCAAGGAACTAAATATTTTTTATTGCACAGGCAAAGGCTGGGGAAAATATGAATGACTAACGCTGATTATCGCACACATTAAACCTCCACGGGGAATACCCCGGCTCGCAGTTTATGGATTGGGAAGCTGCCCGGCTCCGACGGCCCCCTGCCCGCCCGAGGAGCGGGTTAATGATGCCCAATTCCCCTCTGCCTCTCCCCCCTCGCAGAGCACTTCCCTTTCCCCGCTCTCCAAAGGGCCGTTTGTGGGCTCGGGGCTGGCAGGAAATCGCTGCCAAGCCGCAGCTCAGCCGGGGCTTTTTGTCCTGGCAGCTTTTCACACGGAACGCTGGGCTCGGGAAAGAGCTCCGGGATGGCCGAGCCCAACCTGGAGCCAGCCCCACCTCGTCAGCAGCACAGAGAGCTCGGGGACGTGTCCAGGCCGTGCTGGGACACCTGCAGTGCCTCCCTGCGCTGCCCCTTCCGACGTTTCTCAGCCCTTCCCGTGGAGGAGTCCCTGCTCGTGTCCCATTTTCCCTGAACCGGGGTGGGAGGTGCTGGCTCAGCCCCATTCCATGAGCAGGGCAGCCCTCACCTGGCCCCTGCCACCCTCCACATCCTCTCCATCCCTGCTCCCAGGGAATCCATCCCAAGGGCAGCCTGCGAGGCGTCTCCAAAATCCAGGATTTCCCTGGTTAGGAGCTGCTTGAGCTTCCAAGTCCTTGCGTAACACGGAGAATTAACCAACCCCATCCCAGATGAGTGACCCCAGATAAGGGGGGAGTGATCAGGAATGAAGCAGCTTCCCTGGCCACCCAGGGCTTCTGGGTCTGACCACGCTCACTCAGCCAAAATGATGGAATTTCCTGACGTTCTGCCACAAGCCAAGGGATTTAAATCAAATTTCCAAGCCACCACCACGGAGAAGGTGACTCCGCTCATCCCAGCACAGCTCTTCCAGGCAGGATGAGGGATTTTATTGCCTGGTTTATTAGTTAATAAGACCTGTGCCAAAGGCAGCCCTGCAGCTCCCAGCCACCAGGCGGGTTTTTAAGGGATAAATAAAACTCAGCCGTGCAGACACCAAAAAGTGGCAGCAAAAGGAAGGAATGGGACTTACTGCACTTGAGTCTCGCTCTTCAGGAGATGCCAGGGCAGAGGGGAGGGCACAGCCAAAACAGAGACAGGAAAATAAAGCAAGTTAGGATAAGTCTTAAACCAGAAAAATAAACCCAGAACCTCCTCGTGCTCTTAACTCAAACCCTTAAACCTCAAGCCCTGCCTGGGCTCTCCCCAGCTTTAGAATCTCCCTCCATCCATCCATCTCTCCCATCCCATTCCTGCCCCTTTTTGTCCACGTGATTTATCGGGCCAAACACAGCTGGAAATGCCCTGGACCCAAAGGGAATGGCAGCAGCTCCAGGTGTCTGTCCCTGCAGTCACCCCACAGCCCTGGGGGCACAGCTCCACATCCAAGAGGTGCTTCAGCCCTTCCTTTGTACCCAAATTGTACATTTCCCCTGGAATCTTTGGCAATCTGAATCCACGCTCCGGGAAAGGAACGGAGCAGGAGCGTTGCTACCAACAGTTTTGTCTCACTGCTTTTTTCCCCACCCCAAATCCCCCAGCAGAGCCCAACAGCTCAGAGAGGCTGTGGGAACCTGCCCTGCCAATGGGAGAGTGGAAACATCCCAAATCCTCCTGTGCTGGTGGACAGGGGGAATCTGCCAGGACAATCCTGAACCCCCAGGTTTGCACCCGGATCCACAGATCCTTCCATCTTCTGACAAATGGTCAGATCCCAAATAACGGGGGAAACCACCACGTTCCTGCTGCACAGAGCTGGGCCCCTGACCATGGGAAGGCTCTGGTGGTGATGGAGGGGAGGAGGAAGAGGAGGAGGGCGAAGGCTGCTTTCCCATTAAGGCACAGCACAGGAATTGCAGCCAGGCTCCACCAAGGGCTGAGCACCACTGTAGGGAATTCTGCATCCCTAAAAGTGCAATCCCACGGTCTGAATGCAGCTGACCCGAGGCATGGGGAGGTGGGAAACGAGTCACGACAGGACCAGGGAGTTCCCCCAGCACCTGAGGGTCCTGCAGCAGCTCCTGAGGAGGCCACAGAGCTGCTCCAAGGGCTGGAGCCCCTCTGGAGCCAGGCTGGGAATGTTCACCTGGAGAAAGGAACGATCCACGGAGAGCTCAGAGCCCCTTGCAGGGCCTGGAGGGGTTCCAGGAGAGCTGGGGAGGAACTGGGGACAAGGGGCAGGAGACAAGGAATGGCTTCATAGCAGAAAAGTGGAGACTTGGGTGGGATACTGGGCAGGAATTGTCCCCTGTGAGGGTGGTGAGGCCCTGACACAGGTGGCACAGGTTGCCTAGAGCAGCTGGGAATGTTCACCTGGAGAAAGGAACGATCCACGGAGAGCTCAGAGCCCCTTGCAGGGCCTGGAGAGGCTCCAGGAGAGCTGGAGAGGGACTGGGAACAAGGGATGCAGGAGACAAGGAATGGCTTCATAGCAGAAAAGTGGAGACTTGGGTGGGATACTGGGCAGGAATTGTCCTCTGTGAGGGTGGTGAAGCCCTGACACAGGTGGCACAGGTTGCCTAGAGCAGCTGCATCCCTGGAAGTATCCAAATCCAGCTGGTGTCATTTCCAAGCCTCTCCTCCCTTCCAAGCGACCCAGCCCAGCACCGCGGCCGCAGGAGCAGCCGCCCTCCTCCCTCTCACCTCTGTGGTCCAGGTCGTGGTGGTTCTTCTCATCCTTGACTGCCAGGTGTGCCTGGCTGCCCAGGGCGCCGAGCGCCAGCAGCCCCGAGCTGGTGCCGGTGACGGGCGGGATCCCGGGCGGCTGGAGCCCCGAGGGGTGCGGCGGCAGCTGGACCGGGGGCCCGTGCGCGGCGTGCGAGAGGTGCTGAGCCTGGAGCTGCTGCTGCTGCAACGAAAGCACCAGTGAGCCGGGCGGGGGCCACCGGGACCGGGACGGCCACGGGAAGGGAACGGTCCCGGTCACGCCGGGGGAGCGGCCCCGGGAAGGGAACGGTCCCGGTCACGCCGGGGGAGCGGCCCCCGCTGGATGATGCCTGGAAGGAAGAGGTTAGCAGGAGGGCAGAGGTGCCCAGGGATGTGCCCAGGACGTGGCAGGGTTCCCCGGGGTAATCCTGAGTTCCCTGGGATAATCCTGAGTTCCCCAGGATAATCCCGAGTTCCCCAGGATAATTCTGAGTTCCCGGGATAATCCCGAGTTCCCCAGGATAATTCTGAGTTCCCGGGATAATCCTGTGTTCCCCAGAATGCTCACCCCCAAGGACAGGGTTAGTTTGGCTTTTCCAGCAGTGAAAGGAAAAAAAAAAAAAAACCAAGAATCCCACTCAGGAGGCAGAGAGGCTCCATGGCTGGAGGGGCAGCAGCTAAACCAGTCAGAGGGGGAAAATTCCAGCACCCAGGAGCCTCCCAGCCAGTTGTGCTCATTCGCTCAGGAGCAGCTTCCAGGTGCTTCATGGGGAGAGGAGAATTCCAAATTGCACCATGTCCTGGTCCCATCCCAGGATGCTGCTGCTCCCAGCCCCTTGTGACACCAGTGGGCACCCCTGGCACTGGATAAACCCTGCAGGGATCCTGCATTCCCACCACGGGGTTGGACATTCCCGCATTCCCTGGAGCTGCAGCCCAGCCAGGATGGCACAGAGCCCCCAGCTCCTCCCAGGGATGTTTTTTGGGAGTGAGCTGCAGCCATCCCAGCACTCCTCCAGCCATGGAGATTCACTGCCCAGCCCAGCTGAGCTGGAAAAAGCTGAACCATAGCTCTGGGGAGAGAAGGGAAAACCAGGCACATCCCCTGCTTCAAGCACAATCTCGGGAGAAAAGCAGCTGGAATCCACGGAGCCGCTTCCGAGAGCCCCCCAGGCCTGCCCTGGTCCAGCCAGGAGGGTCTTGGAGCTGCTGCCCCTGCCTGGGACCCTCCTGCCTGCAGCCACAGCCCCTCCAGCAGCATCCCAGGGAAATCCCATTTGGGCATCTGAGCACAACGGGAATCACAGGCTGGGGACCCCCGGAGCCCCCCCCAGGTCCCCACAAGCAGCCTGGATCAGGATTTGTCCCAGGGCACTCCGAGGGGCAGGGATGGACAGCAGGAGCTGCTGGCACAAGGGCCAGCCCAAAGGACACCCCCAGGAACACAACGAAGCACCCCCGGGGATGGAGGGCACCCCAAAACAGCCCTGGGGATGGAGGGCACCCCAAAACAACAGCCCTGGGGATGGAGGGCACCCCAAAACACCCCCAGGGATGGAGGGCACCCCCAAAACACCCCTGGGGATGGAGGGTTCCCCAAAACAACAGCCCTGGGGATGCAGAGCTCCCCAAAACACCCCCGGGGATGGAGGGCACCCCAAAACAACAGCCATGGGGATGCAGAGCTCCCCAAAGCACCCCCAGGGATGGAGGGCACCCCAAAACACCCCCGGGGATGGAGGGCTCCCCAAAACAACACCCCTGGGGATGGAGAGCTCCCCAAAGCACCCCCGGGGATGGAGGGCACCCCAAAACACCCCTGGGGATGGAGGGCTCCCCAAAGACCCCCAGGGATGGAGGGCTCCCCAAAACAACAGCCCTGGGGATGCAGAGCTCCCCAAAACAACAGCCCTGGGGATGGAAGGCACCCCCAAAACACCCCCAGGGATGGAGAGCTCCCCAAAACACCCCTGGGGATGGAAGGCACCCCCAAAACACCCCCGGGGATGGAGGGCTCCGTCCGTGTTGCCACCAGCTCCATCAAGGAACCCCCAGCACATCTTCCCCAGAGCTGCAGAAGGTGCTCCCAGCTGCCCCTGGATCCCTGGCAGTGCCAGGTTTGGAGCAGCCTGGGGCAGGGGGAGGTGTCCCTGCCATGGCAGGGGTGGCACTGGCTGGGCTTTAAGGTCCTTCCAACCCAAAGCATTCCATGATTCCAGGATCAGTTTCCCCACATCACGTCCAAGTTTTGGGGGGACAGCTCCAGCCCATTCCCGAGGGAAGGACCCGTTTTGGGCAGCAGAAGGTGACGTCCTGTCCCACTCCATGGACACAGCAGGATGGAGCCAGCCCTGGCTGGGTCACCCAGCCCTTCCAGAGCTGCTTTCTCATCCCTGTGGGATGGAGAGGGAAATCTCCATCCAGAAGAAGATTCCAGGTGGGAGCTGAGGGCAGAGGCTGCAGCCCCAGGCACAGGAGATCCACGGAAGCAGCTCCAAGATCCCAGCTGCAGCAGCAGCCACACGGAGGCCTCTGCTGCAGGAAATCCATAAATCCCTGAGCTCTCCAAAAGCAGGAGCTGGTTCTGCCAGCAGGATGGGAAGCATCCTCAGGGTGGACATTCCAGAGTGTCCCCAAACCAGGACATGGAGCAGAGCTGGGGCTGAGGTCGGTCCCTCGGCAGCTCCTCAGTGCCAGGATCAATCCTCTGGCACCAAAACAAATGGAACAGATCCTCGGGGCTCTTCCCAATCCCAATTTCACAGGATTTCCACCCACTTGAGGGAGAGGCAGGGCTGGCCATTGTAGCAGAGCATCATCCCAGAGAACGGCCCCGGGTGGTTTTCCAGCACCTCCAACCATTCCCACATTCTGGGAGCTCTCCCTTGGTGCCCATCCCTGGAACACACCAAGATCCAGCGGTTTATCCTCAGCCATCCCCAGCTTCCAGAAAGATCTGCACGCTGTAACTCATCCCAGCAGCTTTCCACCCAAAAAAGGGACGTGGCCTTGTGGAACAGCAGCACTCCAATTCCCAGGATGTGGATGGCAATTCCAACCCTGGAATAGCCCAGGGGACGGCACAGCCCCACCATGCAGCAGCGCCATGGGGAGGAGAATCAGCACCTGGAGTTGCTCCAGCAGAGAAGAAAAAAAAAAACTGGGATTTCTTCCTGGTTTTTAGGCTGCCAACAGATAAATCCATCCACGGGCTCGGTGAGCTGCAGGAACAGCCCCTCTCAGGACGTGGGAATTAAGGTCAGGACACATCCCTGGTGGCCCACAGCATCTCCAGGCGGGTTCGGTTTCCTCCCCTCTGGCAGTGGAGAGCAGAATCCGTGTGGGACACCCCGAAGCCTCGTCCCCGTGTCAGCCAAGATCCCAAAGCAGGGCTGCAGAGCTCCATCCGTGTCCCAGGGCAGGTCATTCCCGTGGCAAGGAGAGCAGGGTGAGCCAAGGAGCTGGGGCTCATCCCGGGCTGGTGCTGCAGAATTCCCAGGCTCCCAGCGCGCCATCCTTCCTGCACATCCCTCGGGAACAACGTCCTGGAGGCTCCCAGGAGGGGCACAAACCCCACAGGTCCTGCTTGCCCCGAGTGTCCCCTGCTGGAAAGGTCCCTTCCCTCCCATCCCTTATCCCAACCCTGGAAATCCTGTGTTCCAACAGCACCACCGGGTGAGGGCTTGCTACAGCAGCCCAGGGATGGGGAGGCTCTTTGGGAACCCCAAATCCTCCTGCCCAGGGACCGAGGTCCTGCTGGACAAGTGACACACACAGGACAAGGATTTGGAGCAGCATTCCAGGATGGTGGAGTGACCGAGCCCATGCACAAGTCAGATCCCTCAGGATGCTGCACTGGGGCTCCGACTGAATTCCAGCATCAGCTGGGCTCCTCCTGGGCTGGCAGGACCCCGGCAGGGAGTGATGTCCCCAGAGTCCCAAAAAACAGCAGGCTGGGGAGGGAGGGAGGGAGGGAGAGAGGGATAACAATCCTGCAGAGCCAGCCCGGGGCAGCACCCACGGAGCTCCTGGGGTCCCTCACCCACACTGAGATGGGGACACGGAAGAGGTTCCCAATTTGGGAGGAAGGCTGGCAAAGGAGTGTCTGCTGGTGGAGTGGCTTTAATTGGATTATGTCCATCACAAAGGCTCCATGCCTTTGTTCCCGATTTAATGGTTCAGCACTTCAGTTCAGCGCCGGCGTTAAATTTAGTGACGGAGTTTAATCATTTCCAGGGCTACAACCAAATCAAGGCTCCATTTCAGCCCAGCCTCGAGCGCAGGAGCTGCGAGACAATGGCCCAGATGCATAAAATTACCAGTTCTTGACCTCAAAAGGGGCAAAAAAAGAGCTTTGCACCGTTTGTGGTGGGGTTTGGGTGGTGCAGCACCTGCACCGAGGTGTTGGGGCAGGCTGGGGACAGTGGGGCCAGCCAGGGCTGGAGCCCAGGGACACTGGGACAACCCCAGTGCTGAGCAAACCAAGCCAGGGATGTGTCCATGTGGGCAACCCTACAAAAACAACCTGGTGAGGGACAGGGCAAGACACCAAATCCTCTGCATTTGGGGACTCGGGCTGGAGCTGCCACCCAAACCAGCCCCACGCTCTGGGAGGAGCCTGGAACCACCTCTAAAAACCATGGCAGGCCATGGGATCACCATCCCCTCCTGCCATGGGATCACCATCCCCTCCTGCCATGGGATCACCATCCCCTCCTGCCATGGGATCACCATCCCCTCCTGCCATGGGATCACCATCCCCCTCCTGCCAGCAGCAACCCTACAATAACAAACCACTCCAAGCACAGAGGGGAGGGGAAAAACCCCAAATCCTTCGGATTTTGCGTCTTTGTGGGCAACCAGAGCAGGTGCAGGAGCACAAATCCTCCAGCCAAACCAGCTCCACGCTCTGGGATGAGCCTGGAACCATCTCTGAAAGCCATGGGATCACCATCCCCTCCTGCCATGGGATCACCATCCCCTCCTGCCAGCAGCCACCCTACAGTAACCGACCGCTCCCTGCGCAGAGGGGAGGAAAAAAGGCAAAATCCTCTGGATTTTCTGCTCTGGGAAGCTCTGGAGCAGGTGCAGGAGCACGGAGCCACCACCCAAAGCTGCTCCCCATCTCTGGACAAGCCATGGAAGGCCAGCTGCTGCCAGCACCGTGTCCCTCCCTCCTGTGATTCCCACTGGGAGCTCGTCAGGGAAGCAATTAAAGGGCTGGGCTGGCTGGGAATGACAGCAGGGCCTCGCTGTGACCCAGGGAAGCAATTATCCAGGGAATGGGGGTCACGGGCCTCCTCATCCCCCTTAATTGAATTCCACTATCTGCCACTTCCAGCAGCTCCTGCTCCGTCCCCAGCCCACCCCAAACGGGTGAGGAGCAGCAGGAGGGCGCAGCGTCACCCCAAAGCTCAGCTCCCATTCCTGGGGCACTTCCCAAGTGGCACCAGCCCCACCACGAGGGATCCGGCTGCTGCCTCATTCCCAAAAATCAGAGGAGCCCGGAGCACCATTCCACAGTGGGCAACACCCATAAAATACAGGAAAATGGAGGAAGAGCAAGTTAGACACAGAGAATTATAGAGATCCGTGAAGCCTAAGAAGTGTAAATAGTCATTAAAAAAAATTAAAATAATTATAAATGAGTATTTTCTGGGAAACAAAGCCAGAGGAGCTCTGGAGCCACCTGGCCAGGACGTGGATTGGGAATTCCGATGTCCCGGGGTTTGCTGCAGGATCAAGGCAGTGACAGCAATTCCAGAAACGATTTAAATTGTTAATTTGCAATCAGAAACCCCTCAGTCTGTGCGGGGGAAAGGGTCAATGCATGGAACAACAACTCCACCGAGGGCACAGCACATTCCACACCAACAGCCCGGCAGAGACAAGCCTGGCCTCAGGGGCTGCGGGAGGCTCCCATCCCAAATCTCCCCAGGAACATCCCACTGGAATCCTGGAGCTGCCAGGGAGGCAGCAGCTCCCAGCCCTGTCCTGCTGGGGGCCGGATTGGGGCAGTTTTGGGGTTTTGGGACAGCCAGGAGCTGTGGGATCGGGGCGGTTTTGGGGTTTTGGGACAGCCAGGAGCTGTGGGATCGGGGCGGTTTTGGGGTTTTGGGATGGCCAGGAACTGGGAGCCGCCCTGTGTGCCCTCCTGAGCGCAGGGTTGCCTCTGGATATGGTAAATGATAGGAATAAAAGGGGAATACACACGGTGAGAGGCAGATTGGGAAGTCCACGTACCCCGATGATAGCATTCAACTCCGTCATTGTCACTTGCTTGGCACGTTCAACAGCCTGGGCCACCTGCTGTTGGTGCTGTGGGGACACAGGGCCCGGGTCAGCCACAGCCCAGGACCCCCCCAGGCACAGTCCCCCCTCTTTTGGGCCCTATTTTGCCTGGTTTTCCCTGGATTTTTGCCCTGTTTTGTGTGCAGCAGCCCGGGGGCACCTGCCAGGGAAAAGGGGAAGCCCCTCGCAGCTTTTTTGGGCTCAGTGCAGCCCCCCAAGCTGAGCAGAGCCCCTGCTCTGCCCATCCCAAGGGTTTTCCAGCACTCAGGCAGGATTTAAATCCCATTTCTCACATTCCCCCCTGCCAGGGACCCAGCACTGCCTGCGAGGGAGGGGAAACCCCTGGGAGAAGCCACACGCCCTCCAAGAGGGTGTGGAAAAGTCCTTACCTCTTGTGACAGAAAAGGCATGATCTGGGCTAAAATGGTGTTCAGTCTTTTAGCAATTTCTGTCTGAAAAAAGGGAAGAAGGAAAAGCAAGAGTCAGCACCCGGCAGCCTCCCACGGGTGGCACGAGGCTTCCTGGCAGCAGCGCTGTGTCCCCTCCCATCCCTTCCCAAAATCCCCTCTCTGTCCCCTCCCAAAATCCCCTCTCTGTCCCCTCCCAAAATCCCCTCTCTGTCCCCTCCCAAAATCCCCTCTCTGTCCCCTCTCCCTGTCCTTTCCCAAAACCCCCTCTCTGTCCCCTCCCAAAATCCCCTCTCTGTCCCCTCCCTGTCCCCTCTCCCTGTCCTTTCCCAAAACCCCCTCTCTGTCCTTTCCCAAAATCCCCTCCCTGTCACTTCCCCCTTTCCTTTCCCAAAATCCCCTCTCTGTCCCCTCCTCAAATTTCCTCACTGTCCCCTCTCCCTGACCCTCCCCAAAATCCCCTCCCTGTCCCCTCCCAGCCCTGCCCAGGGAAGCAGAGACACTTCCCTGCTTCCCTGGGACACTTCCATCCCCTTCCCACCACGGGATGAGTGTCCTGGAGCAGCCAGGCTCATCCCAGGAAATCCAGGCTTTGGTGGCCCCTCCATCTCCTCCCGCTCCCAGGGCTGCAGCGAGGGTTTGGATTCTCCAAAACCAAAGGCACCGGCCCTGTGCAGGGAGCTGAATCCTCAGCAGGGCTGGGGGCTCTGCTCTGCCCCCTGCCCACGGGTGGCATTCCCTTTGCCAGCCTCACATCCCGCTCTGGGAACAGCCTGGCTGCACCTTGAGGGGTTCACTGGAGGAAAAACCCCAAAGGACCCTTGCTGGGATGGCTGGGACACGCTGCTCCTGCTACAGGAACAACCCAACAAGCACCACCAGCATTCCCAGGGACACCACAAGCAAGGAGACACCGGGAAAATCCTGATCTGCTCCAGCCTGGAGCCACCCTCGTGGAGGGAACAACCCCACAGAGCCCAGAGCTCCGGGTCCTGCTCCAAGAGGTCCCCACAGAGCTCCCCACGGGCTGCAAAGCCACAGGAACATTCCCGGCCATCCTCTTCTCCAGAAGCATTCCCAGAGATTGGGCTGTTCCTCATGCTTTCCGTAGGAATTAGCTCTGTGGAAGCTCCCAGAGATGCTCCTGGTGTCCCTTTCCAGGCATAATCCTGGTGGGATGGCCGTGTCCCTCTCCAGGGATGCTCCTGGTGGGATGGCCGTGTCCCTCTCCAAGGATAATCCTGGTGGGATGGCCGTGTCCCTCTCCAGGGATAATCCTGGTGGGATGGCCGTGTCCCACCCCAGGGATGCTCCTGGTGGGATGGCCGTGTCCCACCCCAGGGATAATCCTGGTGGGATGGCCGTGTCCCTCTCCAGGGATAATCCTGGTGGGATGGCCGTGTCCCTCTCCAGGGATGCTCCTGGTGGGATGGCCGTGTCCCACCCCAGGGATGCTCCTGGTGGGATGGCCGTGTCCCACCCCAGGGATAATCCTGGTGGGATGGCCGTGTCCCTCTCCAGGGATGCTCCTGGTGGGATGGCCGTGTCCCACCCCAGGGATGCTCCTGGTGGGATGGCCGTGTCCCTCTCCAGGGATAATCCTGGTGGGATGGCCGTGTCCCTCCCCAGGGATAATCCTGGTGGGATGGCCACATCCCACCCCAGGGATAATCCTGGTGCGATGGCTGTGTCCACCCCAGGGATAATCCTGGTGGGATGGCTGTGTCCACCCCAGGGATAATCCTGGTGGGATGGCCGTGTCCCTCTCCAGGGATGCTCCTGGTGGGATGGCCGTGTCCCTCTCCAGGGATGCTCCTGGTGGGATGGCCGTGTCCCTCTCCAGGGATAATCCTGGTGGGATGGCCGTGTCCCTCTCCAGGGATGCTCCTGGTGGGATGGCCGTGTCCCTCTCCAGGGATGCTCCTGGTGGGATGGCCGTGTCCCTCTCCAGGGATGCTCCTGGTGGGATGGCCGTGTCCCTCTCCAGGGATAATCCTGGTGGGATGGCCGTGTCCTGGCTCCCAGGGGTTAACTCCGGCTGCTCCTGGCCAAGGCAGCTGTGAAAACAGCTCCAGCTCCAAGTCAAACACGGCCGAGCGGCCGCGAGGATCCAGCGCCACAACAATGGCCGGAGCCGAGCGCTGGCACGGAATCAAACGCCCCGAAATTCCTTCCGCCAGCCCCAGCAGCTCGTTATCAACAACACAAGTGATTAACCGGGAGAGCTCCGGCCTCCTGCTGGCAGGGAGCCTCCTTCCCGGGACAGCCACAGCCACCCCCTGCTCCCAAACCCCGCTGCGCTCCCCAAATCACCCCAAATCCACCCCGCTGATCCCACAGCTCAGCTCCCTGGGACAGGTCCTACAGCACCTCTGGGTTTTAAGCCCAGCCAAAGCAAAGGAGCCCTCAGCTCCACCTGCTCTCAAGCACCCCAAGGATGATCCCCAAAGATCCTAATCTGGAGGAGAAATCCCGATGGACACCCAGCCCTTGCTGCTCCTGCTACAGGAGCAACCCAACAAGCACCACCAGCATTCCCAGCAGCACCACAAGCAAGGAGACACCGGGAAAATCCTGACCTGCCCCAGCCTGGAGTCACCCTCGTGGAGGGAACAACCCCACAGAGCCCAGAGCTCCGGGTCCTGCTCCAAGAGGTCCCCACAGAGCTCCCCACGGGCTGCAAAGGCACAGGAACATTCCCGGCCATCCTCTTCTCCAGAAGCACTCCCGGTGATTGGGTTTCACCTGATGCTTTTCTTAGCAATTCCAGAGGCAGGGAATGTGCTGGCACACCGTGCCAAGGCAGGGACGGCTGGAAGTGACCACAGCTTGGACTCAGGTACCCTGGCCACAGCCACCAAGTCACCAGGATCATCTGGCCCTGAGCGTGAGGACGCAGAGATCCAGCCAGGGATCACGGAATACTGGAATGGTTTGGTTGGAAGGGACTTCAAAGCACATCCAGTTCCACTCCCTGCACCTTCTAGGAGCCCAGGTTGCTCCAAACTGGCTTTGGACACTTCCAGGAATGGGGCAGTCACAGGCACCAGCGTCCCAGCCCCCTCCCAGGAGAGGATTCCTTCCTATCCCTGCCCTGGCAGGGGGAAGCCACTCCCTGTGTCCCACCAGTACAGGGACACTTTGCTCTGGTGGCCCCTGTCCCCAGCAGCAGGCTCTGGCCAGCACAGCACCCAGGGGAGGTTTTCAGCACCCAGCACTCCCACAGCACCCAGGCTGGAAGCTCCAAGGGCTGAGCCCAGCCCCGGCGCCGTGGCCGGAGCAGCCGGGCTGGCACCAAGAGTGCCACCAGCCCCCGTGGTGCCACCGCCGTGCCCCGCCACGGGAAAAGCTCCTTCCAGGCTTTTTTGGCACTGGCACTTTGATCAGATTATATTTAGCTGCAGCTCCATTAAAGATTTATTCCTCCAGCTCCAGCCCTTGGAGGCGGGATGCGGCGAGCACGGCCGCAGCTCCAGGAGCTCTGCCCCGGCAGCTCCCTGATCCACAACAAATCTGATCCACGTTTGAGGAGGGAACAGCGGGGCCAGCACCAGCTTTCCCTGGGCTGCATCCTGGAAAAACACAGCATCCAGCCAGGCTGGTTCCATGGAGCAGGAAGGGAAGGAGCTGGGTTTTCCCCGGACAGCCCTGACCAGCAGCACACGTGATGATTCCACCTTTAAATGCAAAACTTCCAAGCAAGATGTGAAGCCAAACTCCCCGTTCCACACAGAAAGAGACTTCCCACGTGGGATCCGGCGAGCACAGAGATATTGGATGTCCAAAATATTATGTTTACAACCGTGAGGTTTCCTGTGAACACGAGATTCGACAGTCTTTAAATATTTGCTCACTTTCCCTTTTCTCATTCCCTGGCACATTAAACTCCAGTCGTCCCCATTAAAACTTTAACCGGGAGGGAAAGGGATCCTCTGGAACACTGGGAACAGAGGAGAGCTCCACACCTGACACCTTCCCCTTCACAGGGCTCATCCCCCACCTCACCCAGAGCCCCCGAGCCCCACCTCGAGCTGCTCCTGCCAAGGAAAGCCTCCATTCCCACGGCGGGTTGCCATGGCAATCCCAGCTCTGCATCCCCTTCTGCTGCCCTGCACCTTCCCTGGACCAGGGCGGATCAAACACCCGGAGAGGCTCCCAAACATCAGTCCTGGGATACTCCTGGCTGTTAGAAAGGGCAAGGAGTCGGGAGAAGCTGCGATCCCAACTAATCCCCCCCTCGCTCTGTGCCCCTGCCAGGAATCTGCCCTGCTCCCTCCCGGCGTGGGGTTTCAGCGAAACCAGAGAAAACATCTGCACCGGTGATAAATCAACACCGGGACCACTTGGCCCCGGCTGAGGCTCCTGTCACCTGCTCTTAAAATGGCCAGAGCCACCAGCAGCATCCGAAGCACTTGGGGACACGGGGAGCTGCTGCTGGCACTGCCAGGAGCTGGGACTTGCAGAGGCAGCAGCTCGGTGTTAAATAGCTGGGGCTGGCTCTGCCCCACAGCTCCCTGCCCTCCCATCCCTACACCTGGATGGGGCAGAGGGAATTTAAAAATAACCCCCCGGATGTCAGTCATGGGAGAGGCAGAGCAGCCCTAAAACTGACCCGAAAAATGGGAGTGCAGAGCTCCCAGCTGGATCCAGGGTCTGGGGTGGACACCCCAGACAGGGCTCCTTGTGCCAAATTGTCTCAGCTTTGGATGCCCAGGAGGCAAACGGGAGCTGCAGGGATGTGCCAGCCCCGGGGTGACCCCCCAGATGGATCCCAGCATCCCCCCATGGCACAGGGCAGGACACAGATCCCTCCTGAGAGGATGGAGCTGCCTGCAGGAACCAGCCCCACAGGCATTATTCAGCATCCTAAAAAGCCCTGCACAGGGCACCCCCCAAAAAAAACCCAGATGTGCAGAGAACACCCCAAAACACCCCGCACAGGACAACCCCAAAGCACCCTGCACACGTCACACACCCCTCAATCTGTCCCCCAAATGGAAAATGTTCTCCACGGGGAAGGGAATCCCACCAGGCTATGGCAGGTGGAGCCTCAGCACAGATTTTGGGTCACATCAGCCCCAAGTCCAGCCTGCCCTTGCTGCTGGGTGCATGCAGCACCCAGGGATGGGGAGAAGGTGCTGAACAGCACAAAACACCCCAAAACATCCCTACTATATCCTCAAATCCAGGAATCTCCAGAGGTGAGAGGGGACACCAGGATTATCCTGCACAGACACCCCACCAACCCCAGTCGCAAGGCCCCAACCTTCTGGTCCCCTCCAAAGCACGGCTCCCTCCAGGCACGCCCCGTGGTGATTTCCCAAAGGCTCTGCGCCCCACAGCCCCCTCCAGATCCCCCCAAAACCAAAGCCTCCTCCCCGAGCAGGAGGAGGAGTAAATCACACGAGGCGTGAAGCACCAGCAGCATTTGTTGAAACCAGGATATTGTCTCTTTAAGCACATGAAAATCAGGCCCTTGAGCAGTGTGGTTCTCACTCGGGCGCACAATTATGGGTACTTTCAGCTGTCTACCACTATTTCAAGTGCTCTCTCCAAGCGGGCTGTCAATGGCATGTTGAAAGCTATTTGTGGCTGCTATCGTTATTAGCAAAGTGGAGAGCCTGGCTGATGAGAATTAAATTCAGGGCGGGGGTGTGGAGGGGCAGGGCACAACCCCTCATTAGGGAATTACCACCAGCAATGGGGTAAAGCTTGCAGAGAGCCCCAAAACTCAGCCAGGAGGCCCCAAAACTCAGCCAGGGAAGACAGAATTCCCTTCTGCCTTGGGAGTGCTGAGAGCACAGCTCACAAATTACTCGGCTTCTGAAGTATTTAGCAAATTATTACCTGGCACTCCTTGCTAACGAGCACGACAGAAAGGATATTGTGTTCCTAGAATATTCTGGAAACACACACACACACACAAAAAGCTGCCTCTCTTCGCTGGAAGTGTTGAGGGGGGTTTAGGTTTGTTCCAAGCATTAGGCAGGAAAACAAGAAGTGCTTCTGTGAAGCGTTCTCAGCCATAACAAGAAACCAAAGGCACACAAAGGTTCTGTCCTCCGAGGTGTCCCGTTTCCCCACGCAAAATGAGTTTTCCTTTTGGAATGGTTATTGCCCTCAGCGATTATCCACGGAGATCTGCACAGAAACAATGCACGGCCGACAGGGGAAGGGAAGTTTCTTTTGGAAAAATCAATTAACCCGACCAAAAAAAAAAAAAAAAAAGAAAAAAAAGTTCTGTCGGGGTTTCAAAAGAAAACTCCTGATTGGAGTCGGGTTTAGGAAAGCTGAGCCCGGGGAAGGAGTTGAGTTCAGCAGGAAGACTGATGTAAGGAGCAATTCACTGCAACCGACTGGGGAATCACTTCCTAAATATTTCCTTGCATATGGAGTTGTTTATGAAACTCCATTTTTTTTTCCCCTAATGAGAAACAAAACGAGAAGAAAGGGGGGGAAGGAAAAAAAAAAAAAAAACCAACCACCAAACCCCAACCCCACACGCAGCCACATATGCACACACTTAATATTCAGCGTGGAAGAGATAATCTGTTATATAAGCCCACAGACAGACAATCCCCTTTTGCTTAAAGATGAAGTATCCATCAATGTTTGTCTGGAGCAGATGTAATCACAAGCAGTCAAGTCTGGAGGGCAGGACACTGCATGAATAATTCAAGCACTTCAGTCTACTTGATTGTGTGCAGATAAACACAAGTCAACCGCTAAACAGGTCAGCTGATAAACTTGTTTGTTCAGGACCAGCCACCCTCAGCCAGATGCCGGCAGGACCACGCCGCAATTAGCGGGATGCCTTGCGGGATGCCCGGCGGGGGGATGCTGCGCCAGGGATGCCTTTCGGGGGATGCTGCGGCCCCAAAGAAGGGGGGAAAACCCTCCCCGGGCGCCCGCTGCGGTCCGGCGCTCCCCAGTTTTTCGCCTGCAAGCGCAGCTTTGTTCGCTCCCTCCGCGCTGCTGTCAATTAAAAGAAGGAGACGGCTCCAGCTTCCCCCCAAGTTCCCGGCAGCGGGCACGCAGCAGATGTCACCGGGAAGCGCCCGGGCAGGCACGGGATGCTGCTGGAATCGCTCGCACAGCTCCCGGCAAAGCAGGGGCCACGCTGGGCCTTCCTGGGCTGCCGCCACCGGGAACGACCGGGACGAGCAGGCACCGAAGCAGAGCGGGAATTCTGAAGCTCCGAGACCCCCGCGGCACACACGGAGGAGGGGCCGCTCCATCCGCTCATCCCGCGCCGCCAAAGCTCGGGATGCACCCACGGAGAAGGGGGAAAACGCTTGGGGAACGTTTTGGGAAGGGCATCTCCCAGCGAGGGAACCAACCCGGCACCCTGGGGCATCATTCCAGCATCTCCCAGCGAGGGGACCGACATCTCCCATCCTGGGATTTCATTCCAGCATCTCCCAGCGAGGGGACCAGCATCTCCCATCCTGGGATTTCATTCCAGCATCTCCCAGCGAGGGACCGACATCTCCCATCCTGGGGCATCATTCCAGCATCTCCCAGCGAGGGAACCGACATCTCCCATCCTGGGGCATCATTCCAGCATCTCCCAGCGAGGGGACCAGCATCTCCCATCCTGGGATTTCATTCCAGCATCTCCCAGCGAGGGAACCAACCCAGCATCCCAGGCCATCATTCCAGCACCGAGCAGAACCGTCCAACACGCAGCAGCCAGGTAGGAAGAGGTTGGGAAGAGGAGAACCTCTGCCCCAAAAGCCTGGGCTGGGGTCACCCCAGTCCCCCCCCACGCCACCCCAAGAGCCCCGCGGGCGTTGCCGCAGGCTCCGTGTCCCTCTGGCCGCACCAAAGCCGTGCCCTCCTCGCAGGAGGCCGGGCCTACCGCACAATCCCCAATTTTGGGGTGTCCCCGAGCACCCCAGCACCAACCGGGCCGAGTTCCCCCGAGCCCGGGGGGGGTCCCCGCAGCCCCCGGGCCGGGCAGCGGCCCCCCGAGCGGGAAGTCGGGATTATCTGCGTGGAAGGAGATATTTATAAAAAAAAAAACTGAAGACTAAGCAGGAATTATTTTCGCTGCCCCGTGACTACGGCGCAGAAAGGCGAGGCGAATTCAGAGACGCTGCTTTGCATCTCATCAGCGCCCTGCGAGCCTCCGAGGAGGAGGAGGAGGGCGATGCCGCTATTAAGCCAAACCACTTCGGAGCTGAATGGGGCTGATTTGCGAGCGGCAAAGTTGATGTCAACTTCTATCTGCCCTAAGTTCTTAATTAGAACTCCTTCTAAAACCAGTAAGCAGCAGCAGCACAAATAATCAGGTCTAATCTCAATAATAACTTTATTCCTTTAAGTTTTACCATCATGTGCGCAGCCTTTAGGCTCTTTAGCGATAATCTTATCAAGGTAGCACACCACATTCTGCTGGTGCCTTCTCTATTTTTTTTCCTTCAGGCAAGTTACACATTAGAGAAGACTGGAAGGGAGGGGAAAAAAAAAAAAAAAAAAAAGCCAACAAAACCCCAACCAGCCCCAAACATTGCTTCATTTCCCAGATGCAAAGACAACTCCGTGACATTGAGCAACGCACGGTGAGCTCTGGAGATAATTCCCTGCTCGGTCTCACGCTCGGGCAGGGCCGGGAGCAGGGGATGACCTTACAAACAGCCCTGTTGTACCCACAACACGAGCAGAGGCCAGCGCAGCCCCTATCAGTGTTTTCCAAGCCTTGGGAACGCGCTATTCCAGGTATTGACCTCCCAGCACGGGAGGCGAGGCTGTTCTCGCCTCTTTGCATAAACACTCTGCCTTAAAAACCGAAATTCCTCGTGAATATCGACAAAATAACCCCACCGAGTGCCATCAACCTGCGGCTGCCAATTTAACAGCCGGGCCACGGGATCCCACCTGGAGTCACATCCCTGCCTCCAGCACTTATTCCCTATTTAGTGCAATCAGGGCCGATTTTACCTCAGGTGGAGGAAAAGGGCAACAGGAGATCAATCAATCACAACTTCCCCCCTCGAAATTACTCACCTGTTTGTGCATTTCAATATTCAAACCGTACGACATTTCGTAGTACTGGGGAAGGAGAGCCAAAAAAAAAAAAAGAAAAAAAAAAAAAAAACCAGAAATAAATTCAATTAAACACGAGAGCCAAGGAGAATTTGAATTCCATTCACAGAAGGTATTTGCATAAGGTCATTACCAAAAAGCATCCTGGGCAAAACTGGGCTTAAAGCACGGGTAGCCAAGGAAATTACACCTTATAATAAGCAGATGTTTATGGGTTTAACTGGCAGGCACTTAACGAGGGGACACTCCTTTTGACTCCTGTTTTCTCCTCCTAAGCTACTTAGAAAAACAAAGAGGCGCAGAGCTGGGTGACAGGCGTCTGCTCAGCCCTGGCAGAACAGGTACAGCCCGGAGTCTGGCCAAAAATCCAGCTTCTCACCGGGGGGGGCGGATTTGTTCCCCCCCCCAGGGACCAGGGGAGCTGCCGGGAAAGGGGGTGCTGGCTCCTGCCAAACCCAGCAGAAACCCCAACGAGCCCACCCGGGGTTCGTTTAGCTTAAAAAAAAAAAAAAAAAGAGCGTTTTGAGGCAACAAAAGTGCCCATTTCCCTCGGGAAGGATGAACGCGAGGCGGGGTGGGGAGGAGCTGGGATGGCTCCCGGGTGGCCTCGGGGCGAGCAAAGGGGGGGACCCCCACCAGCATCGGGGATCCCCCCCCCCCCCCGCCCCCGAGCTCGCCCCTCCAGCCCCCCCCGAGGGCACAGGACCGCGCCAAAGGGGTTAACAGGAAACTTGGGATCGCGCTTCCAGCCGTCTGGGGCTCGCAGCGCCGGGCACCGCCGCCCCCCCGGCCCGGGGGTCTCCGGGCAGGCAGTGCCCGTGCCGGTGAGGGGGGGGGTCCCCCGGTTTCCCCCCCCCCCCCCCCCCCGGCCCGTTCGCAGGCTCGCAGCTAATGACATTTGCAGGCTGATCCGAAATCTGATTAAAGTCTCTCACCATAACGTAATGGCGCTGCATTTCGGTCTTCTCGTTCGCCAGCTTGTCATACTCCACTTTGAGGCTGGGGGGGGGGGCGGAGAGCGCACGGTGAGACCCCGCAGAACCGGGAAAGGGGGGGTGGCTCGGGGCGAGGGGGGGGTGGCGGCCGGGGGTCCCCCCCCGGGGCTCACCTGTGGTACTGAGCCTGCAGGAACTGGAACTCGTCCTTGATCCGGTCGCAGGACTCGGCCACGGTGAATTTGAAGCCCGGTTGGCCCGGCTGGTGCGGAGCCTGCGGGAAGCGGCCGCGGGGGTTACCGGGGTGAGGGGGGGGGGGGGGGGGGGGCGAGCGGGAGATTGAGGGGGGGGGCAGAGGGAAGGAGGGGAGCGGGGGGCGCGGGCCGGGGCTACCGGGACTCACCGGGTGCCGGCCCTGGGGGTACATGGCCGGGCTGGGGCGCGGTCACTGGAAGCAGCCGCGCCGAGCCTCGCTACGGCGATCGCGACGTGCGGAGCTGCCGCTGCTGCCCGCCGGCCTCGGAGCGCTCCCGGAGAGGCCGAGAACTGAACAAAGGGACGAGAGGAAAGTCCGTGCGGGGGGCGGAGGAGGGAGGGCGGAGGGGGTGGGTGGGGGGGGTGGGGGGGGAAAAGCGGGCCCGGCCGGTTCCCCCCCCGCACGTTTCCCCCCCCCCCCCCCCCCCCACCACCCAACCCAACCCCGGCCCCGCACCGCCGGGGAGGCGCCCGCGGAGCCGAGCCCAGCCCCGCAGCGCCGGGGCCAGGTGCCGACCCCCCCCCCCCCCGCCCCGGCCGCCGCGCTCCGCGGGCCTCCGCTTCCTCACCCCCCCCCCCCTCCTCCTCCTCCTCCTCCTTCCGGCACTCGCTGGCGGAAAAAAAAAAAAAAAATTAAAAAAAAAAAATTTAAAAAAGGAGAAAAATCAAACCAATCACCCACCTCCTTCCCCCCCCCCCCCTCCCCGGAAAAAAAAAAAAAAAATTAAGGAGAAAAAAAAAAAAAAAATAGATCAAAAAGCCACAGCGACAACAACAACAACGCGGCGGCGGGAGGAGGCTCCCGCGGTATTCCTGCGGCCGGGAGAAGGGGAAGCAAAGCCAGGAACTAACGCCGGAGCACGACGGCCATGGAGGAGAGGAGGAGGGGGAGGAAGGCCGTACACATCCGACTTCCCGGGCGCCGCGGACATAAGCGAGGTGCGAGCGGGTCCCCCCGCCCGGGGGGCGGCCGTTCAGCTGCGTCCAGCCGGGATCGCCGTAACTCCGGGAGCCATCGCGGAGCGGGGCGCGGAGCGGGGCAGCGGCGCCCGAGCACGCGGTGCCGCCACAGCGCCCGGGCGGAGCGGGGCGGCGGGCGGGCGACAAAACCCGGGCGGCCTCGCCGCCGCCGGCCAATGGGAGAGCGCCGCGCCCACGTGGGGCCGCCGCCGGCGGGCGCCGATTGGCCGGCGCCGGCGCGACGTCACAATGGCAGCTTGTGTCGCTGACCGAGGGGCGGCCGCCGCGCCACGCCCACCGCGGGACACGCCCCGCCCCGCGCCCCCCCCCCCCACCCCGGGCCGCGACTCGGGCCCGGCGCTGCCGAACCCGGTTCGGGCGGTAAAACAAACACGGCCGCTTTGGCACCGGGGCGCCTCCGCTCCGCGCCGGGAAAGCGCTCGGTACGAGCCCGCCCCGGCAAGGCCGCCCAGCCTCCCCCGGCGGCCGCGCGGCCGCTTTGATGTGTCGTGAGGGCCGCGCTGCTCCCCCTCCGCGCCTCCCCTCACGCCCGAGGGGCTTTAACGAGGAACACGGGTAATGGCGTTAACGTCAGGCCCTCCCGCCGCGCCCCCGGGGGTAGGGGGTGGGGTGGGGGGGGAACGGGACTCCGCGGCCGCATCAGCGGAGCGGGAGCAGCCCCGGTTCGCGGCGGGCCGGAGGCAGCGGGGCCGCAGCACCGGCGGCCTCACGGGCGGGCCGGGCCGGGCCCGCCGCACAAAATGGCCGCTGGCCCGCGCGTCAGACGGAGCCTCCGCCCCACGTGGGGGCCGCGCGGCGCTCCGCCAATCAGGGCGCGGAGCGGGCCGCCGCCGCAACGCTATTGGCCGGCGGCGGGCGGCGCTGTCAATCAAAGCCACGCGGGGCCGCCGGCGCGCAGCCCCCGCCCGCCATGGCGGCGTAATTAGCCCGGGCCGGCGCTTCCTCCAGCTCAAACAATCTGTCACCGCCGAGCCGGGCGGGCCGCGGCACCGCCGCCGTTCTCTCTGCGGCGACGCCGCGCGCGTCTCCTCGGCGAGAGTGAAACGCCGCCGCTTCAGTAACGGGCAGGAGGCCGAGCGCCCCGAAACGCCGCCCGGCGCGGGGGGGGGGGGAACGGCGGGTGCGGGATGGGGGTGCCCCGGTCCCCCCCCCCCGCCCGGCGCTAATTGGGCGCGTTCCGGTTGTTGACGTGACGAGCGCTGTCAGCGCCCGGCGCTGCCCATTGGCTGCCGCCGCCAGGCCACGCCCCCGCCCCACGTGGGGCGCGGCCGGAGCGCGGCAAAACGCGGAGCGGAGCGCAGGCGGAGCGGAGTCACGGCGGGGCCGCTGCCCCCGCGCCCTCCCCGCCTCCTCCGCCGCTCCCGGCTCTTCCCAATTCCCTCATTTTGCCGCCTTTCGGCTTTTTTTTTTTTTTTTTTTTTTTTTTGGGGGGAGTTTTCATCCGTCGAGGCAGCAGCTCTTTGTGAGTCCCCCGCACTGCATCGGGGTGACGCTGGGGGATCCATTGGGGTATCCACAGGAGCACCCGTTGGGATGGACAGTGGGTGTCCATTGGGGTGTCCATCCTTTGGGGAATCCATTGGAGCACCCGTTGGGATGGACAGTGGGTGTCCATTGGGGCGTCCATCCTTTGGGGAATCCATTGGAGCACCCATTGGGATGGACATTGGGTGTTCATTGGGGTGTCCACCCCTTGGGGTATCCACAGGAATGCCCATCAGGATGGACATTGGGGTCTCCATTGGGGTATCCACAGGAGCACCCATCGAGATGGACATTGGGGTGTCCATCCCTTGGGGTGTCCATTGGAGCACCCATTGGGGTGTCAATCCATTGGGGTATCCATCCCTTGGGGTGTCCATCTCTAGGGGTATCCATTGGGGCACCCATTGGAGTGTCCATCCCTTGGGTTGTCCATTGGAGCACCCATTGGGTGCCCATTGGGGTGTCCATCCCTTGGAGCACCCAACAGGGTGGACACTGGGGTGTCCATCCCTTGGGGTGTCCATTGGAGCACCCATTGGGATGGACATTGGGGTGTCCATCCCTTGGAGCACCCATCAGGGTGGACATTGGGGTGTCCATCCCTTGGGGTACCCATTGGAGCACCCATTGGGGTGTCCATCCATTGGGGTGTCCATTGGAGCACCCATTGGGTGCCCATTGGGGTGTCCATCCCTTGGAGCACCCATCAGGGTGGACATTGGGGTGTCCATCCCTTGGGGTATCCATCCCTTGGGGTGTCCATTGGAGCACCCATTGGGTGCCCATTGGGGTGTCCATCCTTTGGGGTGTCCATCCCTTGGGGTGTCCATCCATTGGAGCACCCATTGGGATGGACATTGGGGTGTCCATCCCTTGGGGTGTCCATTGGAGCACCCATTGGGATGGACATTGGGGTGTCCATCCCTTGGAGCACCCATCAGGGTGGACATTGGGGTGTCCATTGGAGCACCCATTGGGTGCCCATTGGGGTGTCCATCCCTTGGGGTGTCCATCCCTTGGGGTGTCCATTGGAGCACCCATGGGGTGTCCATCCCTTGGGGTGTCCATCCTTTGGGGTCCCCATCCCTTGGGGTGTCCATTGGAGCACCCATTGGGTGCCCATTGGGGTGTCCATCCCTTGGGGTGTCCATCCTTTGGGGTGTCCATCCCTTGGGGTGTCCATCCCTTGGAGCACCCATCAGGGTGGACACTGGGCGCCCACAGAGCGCCCATTGGGGCGTCCACCGGGATGTCCATGGAGTCCCCCTGGGGGGGGGTCCCTCGGGTGACCCATCGGGACCCCCACCCACCCCCTGGCGGATGCTGGGAGCTGGGATCATGCGGGAGCACCCGGAGCAGCTCCCGGAACCGCCGGGGAAACGAGGAAAGCGAACGGCAAGGAGCAAGCCCGGAAATCTTTCGTGGTCCTTGTTCCTCCTGCTCTCTCCGAGGGGAGAAATCTCCGTGACGGGGATTTAGTGGAGGGACGCGGCCGAGCTCCCGGGACATCCCCAAGCAGAGGGAGCAGCACCTGGAAATCCTCCCCGGGAATGGGACACGCTGCCCTTCTTCCCAGCTCACTCCCGGCAGGAAATGGGGATTGTCCCCCTCTGCCCCCCAGGTGAGACCCCACTGGATCCCAACATCAGAGGGACCTGGAGCTGCTGGAGCAATTCCAGAGGAGGCCCCGGAGCTGCTCCAGGGCTGGAGCCCCTCTGGAGCCAGGCTGGGAGAGCTGGGAATGTTCCCCTGGAGAAGGGAAGGATCCAGGGAGAGCTCAGAGCCCTTCCAGGGCCTGAAGGGGCTCCAGGAGAGCTGGAGAGGGGCTGGGGACAAGGGATGGAGGGACAGGACACAGGGAATGACTCCCACTGCCAGAGGGCAGGGATGGGTGGGAGATTGGGCAGGAATTCCTGGCTGGGAGGGGCTGGGCTGGAATTCCCAGCGCAGCTGTGGCTGCCCCTGGATCCCTGGCAGTGCCCAAGGCCAGGTTGGAACCTGGGACAGGGCAAGGTGTCCCTGCCCATGGCAGGGGTGGCACTGGCTGAGCTTTAAGGTCCCTTCCAAACGTCTCCAGGATTTGAGGATTCTGTCCAGCCCTCACTCTGCACCCACTGAGCTGGGAAATGTGGGAAAGGGGGTGATTCCCGTGGTGGGGCTGAGCCAGACTCTCTGTCCCAGGGACTTTCCGGGGCCAGACTCAGGGGACGTGAGGCCACTAGGAGAGGAACAGAAAGCGGCGATTTTGCACCGAAAATTCACTTTATTGCTCAAAATAGAAGCCATTAGCTGGGCTGTGCCCCTCCCCCTGCGGTACTTATGGACAAATTCTGATTTTTACTTAATGGTTTCCCTGAAAAGGTTGTAATTTTCTTCCCATTCCCATCGAGCCCCAGCTCCAGCGCTGTTGTGGTGAACTCCAACGGCCGAGGATGGCTCTCGTTAATTGATATTCCTCATGCTGGGACTGCACTGAGAGAGGAGATGTTTTATTTTAGCTTATTAAAACTCACCTGGTTGGGGGGGGGGGAAATCAAAAGAACGATTAGGGGTGAAAGGAAACGTTCTGGTTCATATTGATTTAAGGTCTGCTTAAATTGATATTTGCACATCCCAATTAGAAACCCGTGATCTTTTCCCAGAACTTATTCTTCTTTTTCCGAGTCGGCTTTTCTTTTTCTGAAGGATCTCAGGAAAAGCCTCAGAGGGAGAAGCTGCTGTCCCCTCTGCCAGCTGGCCTCGAGTCTGGACATCAGTGGGGACATGGCGTCCCACCTCTCCAGAGGATGGACACCCCTCCAGGTGAGGATGAGGATGAGGATGAGGGCTTTGAGGACATTCAGTGTCACCATCACGTGCCTTGCAGAGAGCAGCTTCCCGTGGGATGGCGTCCCCATGGAGAGCAGGAGGGTTGGGGTTTTTGGGGACCACGTGGGGCTCCCCTGCCTGGGCATGTCACGGCTCCAAGGGTGGCTTTGTCCCGTTCCTGGTGCCCCGTGAGGTGGCACAGCCGGGAAGGGAAGCTGGAGATGTTCCCTCCCCGCATCTGGGGAGAAACCTCGGGCTCAGCTTCTGGGCACGGGGTGTTGTGACACTTGGTGACACCGTCCTGTTCCCAGCAGCCTTTCGGGGAAACCGCCCGCGCTGCCCTTCCTTCCCCTTCCCCTTCCCCTTCCCCTTCCCGAAACTCCTCTGCGGGATCAGCCACTGTCCCCATCCCCCCGCGGCCCCGCTGAGCCCTCGGGGGTGTCCACAGCCCCCCCAAACCCCCACGAGGGACACAAGGGAGGGAGAATCCCTCAGGATGAGGGCAGGGACTTCTGGAAGGGTCCGAGCATCCGCACGGCCACCGCCACCCCCGGCCTCGTGTGGGACAGGAGCCCCAAAATGTCCCCGTGCCACAGGATCCCCGAGATGTCCCCGTGCCACAGCAGCCCCAAAATGTCCCCGTGCCACAGGATCCCCGAGATGTCCCCGTGCCACAGCAGCCCCAAAATGTCCCCGTGCCACAGGCCTCCCAAAATGTCCCTGTGCCACAGGAGCCCCAAAATGTCCCCGTGCCACAGGCCTCCCAAAATGTCTCCATGCCACAGGATCCCCACAATGTCCCCGTGCCACAGGCCTCCCAAAATGTCCCCGTGCCACAGGATCCCCGAGATGTCCCCGTGCCACAGGAGCCCCAAATGTCCCCGTGCCACAGCATCCCCAAAATGTCCCCGTGCCACAGGATCCCCGAGATGTGCCCGTGCCACAGGAGCCCCAAAATATCCCTGTGCCACAGGAGCCCCAAAATGTCCCCGTGCCACAGGATCCCCAAGATGTCCCCGTGCCACAGGAGCCCCAAAATGTCCCCGTGCCACAGGATCCCCAAGATGTCCCCGTGCCACAGGAGCCCCAAAATGTCCCCGTGCCACAGGAGCCCCAAGATGTCCCCGTGCCACAGGAGCCCCAAGATGTCCCCGTGCCACAGGAGCTCCAAAATGTCCCCGTGCCACAGGATCCCCGAGATATCCCCGTGCCACAGGATCCCCGAGATGTCCCCATGCCACAGGACCCCCAAAATGTCCCCGCGGCTCTGGAAGGGGCTGCATCTCCCCGGGGCGCCGCGGATTTGCTGCGAGGCCGCGGGAGAAGGCGGCCGGCGGGGCCAGAGGTGATTCCCGGCCGCTCACACGTGTGCACACGGAGGCCACACACACCCGCACCCACGTGTGTCCCTTGTGTCCCCTCCTCCCTCCCCGCGCAGCCCGGCGTGACGGGAGCCGCCCCAGAGGTGACTTTATCGCTGACGAGGCGGTGCCAGCCCCGGTCACTGGTGTGTGTTTACATTGCAGGTGACATTATCTGCCCTCCGCGCAGGGCAGGACCCCGCCTGCCAAATTCCCTTCAGCTTTCAAGTTTATCTAAACAAAGGTTTCGGAGCGGGAAGGCAGCGGAGCGCTCGGCAGCCGCCGAGCCCGGATATTTGGATGTTTGGCTTTGCGGGGAGCTGGGCTCCATCCGCTCTCGGCAGCGAGGTTTTCCCAGCGCCCCTGGCAAGGCAGGGCTGAGCCCCGCGCCCCTCCGGCCCCGCTGGTGGCCACGAGAACCCGCAGGCAGCAGCAGCACCGGGATGGGGCAGGAGCAGCACGCTCCGAGGGAGATGTCCCCGCTCGTGGCAGGGGCTGGCGGAGCCCTTTGGGGTCCCTTTCCCCCCGTGGCTGAGCCCTCTGGGGTCCCTTCCCTCCCCGGACCGTTCCGTGGCCAGTGACGTGTCCAGGCGGTTGCCGCTGTTGCCACAGCAGGCCCCGATTGCCGCGGCCTTTCACAAGCGCGGCTCCGCTGACCTCGCCCTCAGCGGATTTGCTTGAGCAACGCCAGTGCCCGGCCCAGCCCGGCACCTCTGGCTGCTGCTGCCGCATGGCCGGGGGGGGGGGGGTCCTGGGGGCAGCACCCCGCCTCGGGACCCCCCCAAAACCCCCTGAGCCCCCGGCAGGCTCCCAGCGTCAAAACGGACGCTTCTCCGCCCTGTGTGTCCCTGGATTTGGCACTGGCGGGTGAGGAGCGCCCTGGGGTGCTGGGGGGTGGCGGGGGGAGAGCCCCAGAACCCTCCTGGCAGCCGAGACAGCTCCAAAGAGCTGGAATTGCAAAGTTCTGCCCAGGGAGATGGGACAGCAGGAAGAGGGATCGTGCCCAGGACTCCCCGGCTGCAGCCCGGGTCCCGTCCAGTTTGGGTGGGAGGGGACCTTAAAGCCCGGCCAGTGCCACCCCTGCCATGGGCAGGGACACCGCCACTGTCCCAGGGTGCTGCAAGCCCCGGCCAGCCTGGCCTGGGACATTCCAGGGGTGGGAATGTCCAAGGACGTTAAATCTTCCTTGGGAGGATGTGGGAGGGGAAGGCAGGTTCGGCTGTCCCCTGCACATCCCCCCCCATGCCCCGGGGCTGGAGCCAGGTCGCTCTGGGATCCTCATGGAGGCTCCTGGATCCTTCTGGATCCTCCTGGGTGGTGCTCTTGGGTGCTCCTGGACGTTCCGGGGTGCTCCTGGGTGCTCCTGGCTGCTCCTGGATGTTCCTGGATCCTCCTGGGTGCTCCTGAATGTTTCTGGATGATCCTGGGTGGTCCTGCATGCTCCTGGGTGCTCCTGGATCCTCCCAGATCCTCCTGGATGATCCTGGGTGCTTCTGGATCCTCCCAGATCCTCCTGGATGTTCCTGGATGATCCTGGGTGGTCCTGGATCCTCCCAGATCCTCCTGGGTGCTCCTGGATCTTCCTGCATGTTCCTGGATCCTCCTGGGTGCTCCTGGATCCTCCTGGGTGCTCCTGGATCCTCCTGGATGTTCCTGGGTGCTCCTGGATCCTCCTGGGTGCTCCTGGATCTTCCTGCATGTTCCTGGATCCTCCTGGGTGCTCCTGCATGTTCCTGAGTGCTCCTGGATGATCCTGGATCCTCCTGGCTGCTCCTGGCTGCTCCTGGATGATCCTGGATCCTCCTGGGTGCTCCTGGATGATCCTGGATGCTCCTGGATGATCCTGGGTGCTCCTGGATGATCCTGGGTGCTCCTGGCTGCTCCTGGGTGCTCCTGGATGATCCTGGGTGCTCCTGGATGCTCCTGGCTGCTCCTGGATGATCCTGGGTGCTCCTGGGTGCTCCTGGGTGCTCCTGGATGATCCTGGGTGCTCCTGGATGATCCTGGGTGCTCCTGGCTGCTCCTGGGTGCTCCTGGATGATCCTGGGTGCTCCTGGATGCTCCTGGCTGCTCCTGGGTGCTCCTGGGTGCTCCTGGGTGCTCCTGGATGATCCTGGGTGCTCCTGGATGCTCCTGGGTGCTCCTGGATGATCCTGGGTGCTCCTGGATGCTCCTGGCTGCTCCTGGATGATCCTGGGTGCTCCTGGGTGCTCCTGGGTGCTGTCCCGTGCCCGTCGCCCCCGGATCCCGGCCCGCGGTCCCTCAGGCTCACCTGCCCTCCCCTCCCGGGGCAAACAGCTCAGCCCCGGCTTTTGCTGAGCACTGTCTAATTATAGATATTATATTGCAAATGGCTTTTGGGCCTGCTAATGGTATTACTGGTGTTATTCTTCTACTTGTTAATTATAACCAATTTGTTTGGGATGCCTTCCCAGTTTTCGGCTGTAATTGCTCTCCCCATTCCCTGATGGCTGTGACTCAGCAGAAACTCCGCAGTTTCGCTCAGGGATGAGGTTTCTCTTTGTCTCTCCTGCCAAGCGTGGCTGCAGACGCTGCCTGAGCGGCGTGGCTACTGCTCCCACCCCGCCGGTGGCCACGGGAGGGGCCGGCAGGGCTGCGGGATGGCGGGGCCCGGGAGCGGGACCGCGGCAGCTCCGCGTCCCCCGAGCGCTCGGGAGCGGGTTTGGGACGCCCCGGAGGAGCCGGATCAGGGCTGTGATCCGTGAACCATCCCAGGATCCCGCCCGTGAAATCCCAGCGAGCTCCGTGCGGCCAAAGGCTTAGCCCGGGGAAGGGGGGAATATTAAAGGGATTGTTTTCTTTTTCTTATTGCTAAATTCTTAAGAAGTTTGCTCTTCTCCTCTGGCCGGCATTAACTGCAGATAAGTTATTTGGAAAGCGAGTATTTTAGCAGAACAGCCGCTCAAGTAGCCTAATACACACATTAGAGTCTATTTGCACTTAAAAGAAGTGGGAGGTATTAAATCAGCCCCTGGCCAGATAGGCATTGTATAAACAAGAGCTGTTAACTCCTACTTGATAGCGATGATAGCGAGGGAAAGCAAAACAGCCCTGCAGTGTCACCACCGGCCTGACACGACTTGTTGTAGGTCTGGGCAGAGAAAGAAAACAAACCCCCGGGAGTTCACGGCTGCGGGGGGGGGATGATCCCAAAGCCCCTCCCGGCCCGGGAGCGGCTCCCACACCGCGGGGAGCTGCCGGACAAGAGGCGGACGCGCGGTGGACGCGCTCACGGACCTGCGAAGGCCACCGGGAGGTGGGGACGGGGGTGGGGGGTCGTCCCCTCGGCATAGGGGGGGGGGGTTTCCGTCCTGGATCCCGCTCCGGCTGCGCGCGGGGCTGGCGGGGGGATGCGGCTGCCTGGGTATTAATGAAACTTATGAGTCAGAGCGAGCAGAAGAAACTGTTTTCAGCTGACTTCACTCACCACTTCCTCTCCTCGCCTTCGCCTCTCCCGGCAGCCCACTTATCTTCGCCTGGAGCGGCGCCCACCGCCCCTGCCCGGTGCCGCTCCCGGGAAAGGCCGCAGCGCTCGGCTCCGCTCCCGCGGCGGAGCTCCCTCCCGCCCTCCTTCAGTCACTCAAGCACTCTCAAGTTGTTCTCTGTGGCTAATCAAATGTCAAAACAAGCTGCCCCTGTGATTTGGAGAGCTTTTAAGCAGGAAGACATTCGCCGCCGAGACACGAGAGTGCCGGCAGCGGGAGCGGCCCGAGCTCAGCGCCGCTCCCGGGAGCTGCTCCCGGGCTCTTTGGGGTCCCTCTTTGCTGCTCCCGGGCTCTTTGGGGTCTCTCTTTGCTGCTCCCGGGCTCTTTGGGGTCCCTCTTTGCTGCTTCCGGGCTCTTTGGGGTCTCTCTTTGCTGCTCCCGGGCTCTTTGGGGTCCCTCTTTGCTGCTCCCGGGCTCTTTGGGGTCTCTCTTTGCTGCTCCCGGGCTCTTTGGGGTCCCTCTTTGCTGCTCCCGGGCTCTTTGGGGTCCCTCTTTGCTGCTCCCGGGAGCTGCTGGGCTCTTTGGAGTCCCTCTTTGCTGCTCCCGGGCTCTTTGGGGTCTCTCTTTGCTGCTCCCGGGCTCTTTGGAGTCCCTCTTTGCTGCTCCCGGGCTCTTTGGGGTCCCTCTTTGCTGCTCCCGGGCTCTTTGGGGTCCCTCTTTGCTGCTCCCGGGCTCTTTGGGGTCCCTCTTTGCTGCTCCCGGGCTCCTTGGGGTCTCTCTTTGCTGCTCCCGGGCTCTTTGGGGTCCCTCTTTGCTGCTCCCGGGCTCTTTGGGGTCTCTCTTTGCTGCTCCCGGGCTCCTTGGGGTCTCTCTTTGCTGCTCCCGGGCTCTTTGGGGTCTCTCTTTGCTGCTCTCGGGCTCTTTGGGGTCCCTCTTTGCTGCTCCCGGGCTCTTTGGGGTCTCTCTTTGCTGCTCCCGGGCTCTTTGGGGTCTCTCTTTGCTGCTCCCGGGCTCTTTGGGGTCTCTCTTTGCTGCTCTCGGGCTCTTTGGGGTCCCTCTTTGCTGCTCCCGGGCTCTTTGGGGTCTCTCTTTGCTGCTCCCGGGCTCTTTGGGTTCCCTCTTTGCTGCTCCCGGGCTCTTTGGGGTCCCTCTTTGCTGCTCCCAGAGCTGCTGGGCTCTTTGGGGTCTCTTTCTTGGGGGATTGTCACTGTGGAGCTGGTAGCACTGATCCCATGGCTCATCCAAAGCCAGCAGTGCTGGGATTGGGGCTTGTTCCATCCATCCATCCATCCATCCATCCATCCATCCATCCATCCATCCATCCATCCCTCCATCCCTCCATCCAGGTGGGCGGCAGCAACATCCCCACCCTTGTGTCCCCTTCCTTGATTCTTCGCCATGGTTTGTAGCCTGACCCTAAAGCAGCTGCTCTGGGCCCTCAGCTCTGCCCTGGCTCTGCAGCAGCGGGGGATGGAGGGGACCAGACCCCAAATCCTTCCCGAGCTCTTCTTTGCCAGAGCTCCCGCTCCAACCTCCCCACCGAGCAACCCCTGGGGGGGGCCGTGCCACTGCCAGCACCCCCCGGTGCCATCTGCGGGGCTGGCACGGGGCTGTGCCCGCTGCCACCGCGGGGAGGGCACCGGGAGCACACACTCTGTCCCCTTTGTCCCCGCGCGGGACCAGGAGAGCCCTGCGGGTTTGTTTTTGGACAAATGAATGGATTTCAGTGTTTGACCAGCACGGCGGGGGGAATGCCAGGCCTGGGATTTGGCAGCACGGCTGGCACTCGTCAGCTCCAGTTCCTGAGGGAGGGAGCAGCCTGCTCTGCCCTCTCTGTCCCCTCTCTGTCCCCTCTCTGTCCCCTCTCTGTCCCCTCTCTCCGAGGGCAGTGAGTGCGGGGCCGTTCTGGGAAGAACGCGTGGCAAGGGAAGATCCAGCAAATCCTCGGGAGCGCCGCATCCCGGAGAGCTTTGTCGGCCAGCCGGGAAGTTTGGGAAGGGCTTCACGCTCTGGAGACAGCCAGGGCACTGCTGGGGCTTGGGAGCAGCACGGCAATCCCCACGGCATCCCTGGGAGCCGCCGTGCCAGCCCCAAGGCCGGGAGGTTCCCACGGGGGGCTCCGGCACGGACCCTCCCCTGCTCCGGTGCTCGGCGTGGGGCACAGCTCAGTGGGAATTCCCAGGGGAGCAGCCGAGGGAACGCCAGCCCCGCACCCCAATCAGCCTGGGAGAGGGCAGGGCCGGGAGCTGCCGCAGGGCGATGCTGCAGCGGGAGCTGAGCCCGGCCTGCGGAGCAGCCCCGGCCCGAGGGCCCAGCCCAGCTGCCGTGAATCATCCCGGCCATGGAGGCAACCCCCACCTCTGCAAGGGCAGCAGCTGCCTCTCCCTGCGGTGTTTGGGAGCAGCTCTCGAGGAGCCAGGGCTTTCCAGTCTGTGTCAGATCACAGGATCATGGAATTCCGAATGGTTTTGGGTGGAAAGGGACATTAAAGCTCGGCCCGTCCCACCCCTGCCATGGCAGGGACACCTCCCACTGTCCCAGGTGGCTCCAAGCCCTGTCCAACCTGGCCTGGGGCACTGCCAGGGATCCAGGGGCAGCCACAGCTGCTCTGGGCACCCTGTGCCAGGGCCTGCCCATCCTGCCAGTGAACAATTCCTTCCCAATACCCACCTCATGTGCCTGGGCTGTGCTCCCACAGCTCCTGCTGCCCCTCAGCCCAGCTCCAGGCCTGGAATGTGGGTTTGGGAGGCGCCAGCCAGCACCCAAGGGGTGTTTGCTGCTCTGTGGGCAGCCACGGAGCAGAGGCTGGGATGGATAAGGGAGCTGCAGCCCAGCTCTGGGGGTGAGGGAGCTCCTGGGCTCTGCCCGGCTGGGACTCCCGGGGCAGCCACGGAAAACCCGGCTCACTGCGGGTGCTCCGCGCTGCCCAGCTGCCAGCCCAGCCGGGTGGGGCGGCCCCGGCTCTGCCCCGCTTGTGTAACGAGCCCGGGGCTGAGCCAGGAGCCAAACCCACACTCCTGACCCGGCCACCGCTCGCCCACGGCGGGCACAGGCTGGGACATGCCCCACGCCCAGCTTCCAGTGCTGCGCTGCACGGGGAGCACGGGAATGGATCCACGCGGCTCCCTCTGCTTTGGACACCCCTGATCCCAGCCCTGTGGCTGCCCGGCCTCGTGCCGTGGGTGCACGGAGCGGGACGAGGATCCAGCTCTGCTTCGTGGATTCCCAGGATGGTTTGGAACGCAAGAAAACCTTAAAGCCGATCCCATCCCAGCCCTGCCACGGCAGGGACACCTTCCACCATCCCAGGCTGCTCCAAGCCCCGACCAACCTGGCCTGGAACATTTCCAGGGATGGGCAGTCACAGCCTGGCCTGGTGGAAGGGGTCCCTGGGTGGACTGGAAGGTCCTTTCCAACCCAAACCATCCCGGGATTCTGGGATCCCAAGGGGAGGCCTGCTCCTCCCCAGGTGGCTGCTCCGAGGGCTCCTGGAGCTGCTGGGCTCTTTGGGGTCTCTCTTTTGGTCCCATCGCCCTCGTGCTGCGGCACCATCAGCCCCTCCAACAGCTCTGTGTGCTCGGTTCCAGCTCTTTGAGGGGGTTTGGAACCCAACCTGCACGGCCCTCGAACCCGAGGGAAAGGATAAAACATCGAATGATGCCTGTGGAGCACGAGAATTTCCTGCTTAGATGATGAATGCTCCTATTTCTTGCTTTAAGAGAGCAATGAGAGCTGCCAGAGCCAGCATTTATCAGGGGTGCCTGCAAAGGGGCACCAGACAGCCCCAGATAAATCCCAAAATAAATGGGATTACAGCCCTGCTGTTCCACCTTCGGATGCTCCCTCACCTCGTCCCTCTGGGCGAGCTCCGAGTGACCGTGAGAGCTGTGAGGAGCCTGCCCGGGTTCCTTTCAGCTCCTTCATTATGGACAGCCCAGGCTGCCTTGGAAAATCCTTGCCGGATGATGCTCTGGAGGAATCCGGTCTGGACATCAGAGAGGCCTTGTTCCCGCGCTGTTATTTCATTAAACCATTAAAAGACACTTCTTTAATAATACCTTTTTTTTTTTTTTTTTTTTTTTTTTTTCATGTGGCTGGGGCTGCTCCCACCTGGAACCGCGGCACAAATCCTCCGGCAGGTTCAAAGCTGTCTGGCTTCTGCTGCCCCGCCGGGAGTTGGGCATAATTGGGACGTTCAAAGGAGAGCGAGGTCGGCGGAGCTGACACCGCTCGGTGCCTCCCGCCGAGCCCGAGCCCCGGCCCGGCTGCCGCGGTCCCGGCGGGTCACGGATGGCCCAAGCCCCGGCGAGGGCCGGGCCACGACGGCCCCGGAGCCCGCAGCCTGCCCGGACACGCCGCTCGGGATGCGGGAGATGATTAAAGGCTCCTGCTCGGCAGCGGGGAAATGCAAATGCTCCTGGAACGAGCTGTTCGTTGCTGAACCGCAGCATTTCGGGGGAATCGTCCCCGGAACGCCTGGAGCGGCTCCGAGCAGGCCCGGAGCTCCCCGGGAATGGGCTCCGGGAGAGGAGGATGTGTTTTGTTTGTGGCTGTGGCGGATGCAAAGGAGTGGGGAGGGATGTGGGAATGCGGGGTGTGGGGGGAGAAAGGGAAATTGGAGAAGTGGGAAAGGAGAGGGCCGGGGGCACAGCTCTGCTGGCCGTGGCTCGAATCCCAGGGGATCCCAGGGGAAGGGAGAGAGAGCCCTGATGGAGCGGGAGATGGGGCGGGTGGCGAGGCTCAGCCCGCTCCTGGGAAAGGCCGATCCCACTGGGAATGGCCCCGGGGCTGGCACGGAGGCCGCGGCGGCTGCAGCACCTCCTCCCGAGGCCAGGGCTGCTCCCAGCTCGTTGTCACCACGTCCAGCCGCGGCTGTCGCTGCCCCCCCCCGGGGCTTTGAGGTGCCAGCAGGAGCTGCTCTCTCCCCACGCCGCCCTCCCGGGGCTGAGCTCCGGTGTTTCCCACCGAAAAGGGGAGCGAGAGGTGGCCCAACCCAGCGAGAAGAGACCCCAAAACCACCCCGGGACAGAAACCTGCAAATCCCCCAAAAAGGCGGCCCCGGCCCCGCAGCCCCCGCCGGCACCTGGAGGTCCCTGCGTGAGGAACGCGTTCCAGAGCACCGGGATATTTTTTTTTTGCCCTGGTTTTGGGAAGACAGAGAACCCCCCCGGGCGGAGAGCGGCTCCTTCAGAGCCGGGTTTCAACAACCAGGAACTCGTGTGTGTCTTGGACTGGAATCCGGTGCGGCTGGGGCCATGTGCAAGATGTAATTTAAGCTCCAGCTCCGGGCCCAAATGTTCTCCAAGTGCGGAGGTTTTGGCACCGAGGGTTTGGTTTGGTCCCAGCTTTCATGGCAAATTGAATAATCACAGGAGGGGGAGGAACGGGGAGAGAGCAAGAGGGAAAAAAAAAAAAAACAAACCCCAACAACACTCGACAGTTCTTCCAAAAGTGGAAAGAACCAAAACACATTTTGGCTTCTTCAGCCCTGAGCCGGAGTTATTTCCCTCTAGATCTGGAGCAGCTTTCCCAACAACCTTTTTCAATTTAGCTTTTTATTAAAATCAAGCCGTGCCCTGGCAAATCCGTGCGGAGCTGCCTCCTGCCACGGCCGTGCCCGGCTCCGCAGCTCCTGCTCGTGCTGCTGGCACCCCGACCGACATTCCCCGCTCCCGAGGCCTGGGGGAGCACGGCCAGAGAGCCCCGGGCACGCCTCGAAAGCACCTCCCGGTGTGCTGACTTTCTGGCCTGCTCCATCTTTTAATTATTCCCATGTTGAGGGTTTGCTGCGGCTTGCAGGGTTTTTTTTCCCCCTCAGATGATGTTTTCCTGACAATTAGCCCTGCTGGCTGGAAGAGCAGGGATCAGGGGATGGAGCTCAGCACCACAGCCCGGGGCTCAGCACCTCAACCCAGAGCTCAGCACCACAACCCAAACCTCAGCACCTCAACCCAGAGCTCAGCACCACAGCCTAAACCTCAGCACCTCAACCCAAACCTCAGCACCACAACCCAAACCTCAGCACCACAACCCAAACCTCAGCACCTCAACCCAAACCTCAGCACCTCAACCCAAACCTCAGCACCACAACCCAAACCTCAACACCACAACCCAAACCTCAGCACCACAGCCCAAACCTCAGCACCACAGCCCGGAGCTCAGCACCACAGCCCGGAGCTCAGCACCACAGCCCAAACCTCAGCACCACAGCCCAAATCTCAGCACCACAGCCCAAACCTCAACACCTCAACCCAAACCTCAGCACCACAGCCCAAACCTCAGCACCACAACCCAAACCTCAGCACCTCAACCCAGAGCTCAGCACCTCAACACAAACCTCAGCACCTCAACCAAACCTCAGCACCTCAACCCAAACCTCAGCACCACAACCCAAACCTCAGCACCTCAACCCAAACCTCAGCACCTCAACCCAAACCTCAGCACCTCAACCCAGAGCTCAGCACCTCAACCCAAACCTCAGCACCACAGCCCAAACCTCAGCACCACACCCGGAGCTCAGCACCACAACCCAAACCTCAGCACCTCAACCCAAACCTCAGCACCTCAACCCAAACCTCAGCACCACAACCCAAACCTCAGCACCACAGCCCAAACCTCAGCACCACAACCCAAACCTCAGCACCACAGCCCAAACCTCAGCACCACAACCCAAACCTCAGCACCTCAACCCAAACCTCAGCACCTCAACCCAGAGCTCAGCACCTCAACCCAAACCTCAGCACCACAACCCAAACCTCAGCACCTCAACCCAAACCTCAGCACCTCAACCCAGAGCTCAGCACCTCAACCCAAACCTCAGCACCACAACCCAGAGCTCAGCACCTCAACCCAAACCTCAGCACCTCAACACAAACCTCAGCACCACAACCCAAACCTCAGCACCACAACCCAAACCTCAGCACCTCAACCCAGAGCTCAGCACCACAGCCCAAACCTCAGCACCTCAACCCAAACCTCAGCACCACAACCCAAACCTCAGCACCTCAACCCAAACCTCAGCACCACAGCCCGGAGCTCAGCACCACAGCCCGGAGCTCAGCACCACAGCCCAAACCTCAGCACCACAACCCAGAGCTCAGCACCTCAACCCAAACCTCAGCACCACAGCCCGGAGCTCAGCACCACAGCCCGGAGCTCAGCACCTCAACCCAAACCTCAGCACCTCAACCCAAACCTCAGCACCTCAACCCAAACCTCAGCACCACAGCCCGGAGCTCAGCACCACAACCCAAACCTCAGCACCACAACCCAAACCTCAGCACCACAACCCAGAGCTCAGCACCACAACCCAAACCTCAGCACCACAACCCAAACCTCAGCACCTCAACCCAAACCTCAGCACCTCAACCCAAACCTCAGCACCTCAACCCAAACCTCCCTCCGGGCTGCAGCCAGCGCTGGGAGCGCCGTCGGGAGCAGCCTGGGACACTGCGAGCTGTCCCTGCCACGGCACGGGTGGCACCGGGTGACTCTCAGGCCCCTTCCCACCCCGACCATCCCAGGATTCCACGATCCGTCCCCAGCACTCACCTGCAGCCGGGGACACCCCGGGTTCAAAGCCCGCCTGCAAAGCCGCCCTGCAGGGGGAATTTTGGGGGGCCAGGGGGTCCCAGCAGAGCCCCCTCCACCCCGCCCTGCCGCCGGGCCCTCATTAGGCAGCGGAATGAGGCGGGAGGTTGCTGTTAATCAGCTACAAACGATTAAGTCATTGGCCCAAGCGCTTGGCTGCTGCTTTGGCGAGGAATTAGGCCTCCATAAAATCAAGCAGCATGAATCTCCGAGATTTACACGCTGCTTTCTTAACAGTTTTCAGTATATTTCAGTAGTTAATAAAACTAAACGCTGCTTTGTGTAAAAGGTAATGGATTACGATCGGGGGGGTTTTACTGGCACTCAGTGTGTTCAGCCAACACCTCATACGTTCACCTCGGAATCCACGGAAAGCACTTTGTGCAGATTAAAAGCAGATTTATCACAGATGTGCCTCAACATTATGCTTGGCTTGAACCATTAGACTCCTGGAGTTTAAAGGTTAGGCTTTAATGACTTCAAGGAAGTCGAGTGCTTTTTAAAGCTTTAAATAAGCAGCTCGGATACTCCTGGCATTCCCAAACAGGGCAGACTGGTTACGGGCTGCTCCAAGGATGCAGAATTCCCACTCCGGAGTCTGCTGGGCACAGCCCTTTGAAGCAGGCCCGGCTCAGGAGTTTAGCCCTCATGCAAATCCAGAAGAAATGATTTGCCAGATGAAAGTGCTGCCCTGAAAACTTTGGTGGCGGAGCAGCTTCGCATCCCCACGGACGGCACGGGAGAGATCAGCTGGGGGTCGTGCTGGAATGGGACATTAAATCTTGTCCTGTTCCGTGGAAAGGGACACCTCCCACTGTCCCAGCCTGCTCCAGCCCGGCCTTGGGCACTGCCAGGGATCCAGGGGCAGCCACAGCTGCTCTGGGCACCTGTGCCAGGGCCTCCCACCCTCCCAGGGAACAATTCCCGATTCCCAATATCCCATCCATCCCTGCCCTCTGGCAGTGGGAGCCATTCCCTGTGTCCTGTCCCTCCATCCCTTGTCCCCAGCCCCTCTCCAGCTCTCCTGGAGCCCCTTTAGGCCCTTCCAGGGGCTCTGAGCTCCCGGATGTGTGTCCGGCCTCTCCCAGTACCCTCAGCAAGATGCTCCAACAACAAAATTGTTGGAGCCCCCAAAGGAGGCAGGACAAAGCTCCTGCCGGGTTTCTTTCCCCTCCCAGCCACAAAGAGTGTGAAAATCCAAGCAGCGTTTTCCCCTCGGGGCTCTCCCGCCGCTCTCGGCGGTTTGTTCGCTGCCCTCGCACACGGCAGACGCTGGCAGCACCCCGGGCTCTGGAGGCCGAGCGCTCGGGGAGCTGGAAGTGCCCCCGCGGCTCTCGGGCTGATGGATGCGGCTGGAATGGCGCGGGAGGCGCGGCCGGGCCCGCCCCGGGACAGCGGGGACCGGGAGATGCCCGGCGGGGCTAAAAGGGACGGAGACGGATCAGGGAACAGCGGGATCACGGGGCGGCCTCGCGGGGAAGGGACCTTAAAGCTCATCCCGTTCCACCCCTGCCATGGGCAGCGACACCTGCCACTGTCCCAGGCTGCTGGAACATTCCAGGGGTGGAGCAGCCACCTCTCTTCTCTGGACAGCTCCTTCCAGCAGCGCAGCCCGGGCGTGTCCCAGCGTGGGGAGGGCGGGAGCAGCGGCAGGGATGGGAGCGATGCCAGGGAGAGGATTCGGCTCTCCTGGGGACAGCCATGGAGCCCAGCCCTGCCCTGACACCGCCTCTGCCCCGGCACGGGCAGCCCGGAGTGTCCGGAGTGCCTGGAGTGTCCAGAGTGTCCGGAGTGTCCAGAGTGCCCAGAGTGACCGAGTGTCCAGAGTGTCCGGAGTGTCCGGAGTGTCCGGAGTGACCGAGTGTCCAGAGTGTCCGGAGTGTCCGGAGTGCCCGAGTGCCCGAGTGTCCAGTGTCCGGAGTGTCCGGAGTGTCCGGAGTGCCCGAGTGCCCGAAGTGTCCAGTGTCTGGAGTGTCCGGAGTGCCCGAGTGCCCGAGTGTCCAGTGTCCGGAGTGTCCGGAGTGTCCGGAGTGCCCGAGTGCCCGAAGTGTCCAGTGTCCGGAGTGTCCGGAGTGTCCGGAGTGTCTGAGTTCCCGGAGTGTCCGGAGTGTCCAGAGTGTCCGGAGTGCCCGAGTGCCCGAAGTGTCCAGTGTCTGGAGTGTCCGGAGTGCCCCAGTGCCCGAAGTGTCCAGTGTCCAGAGTGTCCGGAGTGCCCGAGTGCCCGAAGTGTCCAGTGTCCGGAGTGTCCGGAGTGTCCGGAGTGTCCGGAGTGTCCGGAATGTCTGGAGTGTCCGGAGTGTCCAGAGTGTCCGGAGTGTCCGGAGTGTCTGGAGTGTCCGGAGTGCCCGAGTGCCCGAAGTGTCCAGTGTCCAGAGTGTCCGGAGTGCCCGAGTGCCTGAAGTGTCCAGTGTCTGGAGTGTCCGGAATGTCCAGAGTGTCCAGAGTGTCCAGAGTGTCTGAGTTCCCGGAGTGTCCAGAGTGCCCGAGTGCCCCGAGTGTCCAGAGTATCCAGAGTGTCCAGATTGTCTGGAGTGTCCAGAGTCTCTGGAGTGCCCAGAGTGCCCAGAGTGTCTGGAGTGCCCCGAATGTCCAGTGTCCGGAGTGCCCGAGTGCCCAGAGGTGCTGTGATGCTCGGAGGAGACGCCTGGCTGAGCAGAGACCTGGCTGAGCTCCCAGGGAGCTGCAGCCCCGGGCACTCGATGGACTTTGCTCCGATGCTCCAGGACCTCTCCGCGCTCGCCCGTGCGGATTTTGGGTTCCCCCATCCCTGTCCTGGCTCTCCCCCGTGCTGGGAGAGCTCCCGGGCCCCGCCGAGCTCTGCCTGCGGCCGGAGCGTCCCGGAGCTGCCGGCGGTGGGGGAGGATTCCGGCAGAGCAGCCGTGCGTGTTTGATGTGGTTTAAATTAACCTCGATTGCTGTCTAATATTTTAAAAAGACACTTTTTCTAACATGCGGGAATAATGTAGGAGAACTAATGTTCCCTCCTGAAATGCCTTTCAGGATGGTGATAAAAGTGCACTTTAATCTGCTGTGAGAAGGCTCCGGGAGGGAGAGACGTCACCCGGACAGGTGGAATCGTGGAATAAATACAGTCATTAATGAGAAGGAAGAATTTGCATCTCCCGATTTTTCCACAACACCTGCTCCGTTGTTTTTTGTTGTGGTTTTTTTTTTTGTTTTGTTTTGTTTTTTAATGCAGCTGTATTTTTTTCCTGTGGGCCTGGAGAACCCAGGGATTCGGGATTGTGGCCATTATCAAGCGACACTTCCAAAGGCTGTAAAATGTCAGGGAAGCAGCGCCTGGGAACCGAGAGCTCCATTAAGTTTTCCCTGTGAAATTAAGCACCTTTATTGCCTTAAATGAGACTTACAGCCTAATGACGGCCCCATGCAAATCCGCAGCAGCGTTCCCGAGCCGAGGGCTGCTTCCCACCGCGGCGGGCAGGGAGGGGCTGCGGGAACAGGGAGCGCTCCCAGCCCGGGCCTCGCTGCCCAGCGCCGCATTCCAGGGCAAGGAGCCCGGGCTTGCGGGAACAGAGGGAGCCGGGGTGCCAGGCGTGAGCCAGGAGGGCGCTTCTGGCTGGCCCCAGCCCCACACGCAGGAGGGATCCCGGGAGAGGGGACAAATCCCGCTCCTGGGTCCCCATCCCAACTTCCCACAGAGGCTTCACCGACTGGGATGGTTCCCAGCTTCCCCCGTGGGCGGTGGCTGCTGCAGACACTGCCAGCGAGCTGTGGGCACAGCGGTGTCACCCCCAAACATCAGCGTCACCCCCAAACATCAGCATCATCTCCAAACATCAGCATCATTCCCAAACACCTGGATTGCCCCAAACACCGCCATCATCCCTAAAAATCAGCATCATCCCTAAATATCAGCATCATCCCTAAAAATCAGCATCATCCCTAAATATCAGCATCATTTCCAAACATCAGCATCACCCCCAAACATCAGCATCATCTCCAAACATCAGCATCATTCCCAAACACCTGGATCGCCCCAAACACCGCCATCATCCCTAAAAATCAGCATCATCCCTAAATATCAGCATCATTCCCAAACACCGGCATCATTCCCAAACACCTGCATCACCCCAAACACCACCATCATCCCCAAATATCAGCATCATTCCTAAATATCAACATCAATCCTAAAAATGAGCATAATTCCTAAATATCAGCATCATTCCTAAATATCAGCATCATCTCTAAGCATCAGCATCATCCCCAAATATCACCCCCCCACCCAAACACTGTCATCACCCCGGAATATCTGCATCATCCCCCAAAACCACCCTCAAATATCAGCGTCGTCCCTAAATACCGGCGAGACCCCCAAACGTCAGCATCACCCCCAAACCCTGACATCACCCCCAAACGCTGACATCACCCCCAAACGTCAGCATCACCCCCAAACCCTGACATCACCCCCAAACCCTGACATCACCCCCAAATGTCAGCATCACCCCCAAACGCTGACATCGCTCCTGAGCGTAACCATCGCCCCGAACACCAGCACCCCTGCCAGGGTGTGAGGGGACGGGGAGGGAGGTGGCAGCAGGGGACAGCAGGGACACCGCTCTGACTGTCCCAATGCCAGGGATGGAGGTGGCAGCAGGGGACACCGCTCTGACTGTCCCAATGCCGGGGATGGAGGTGGCAGCAGGGGACAGCAGGGACACCGCTCTGACTGTCCCGGGAGTGGGGATGGAGGTGGCAGCAGGGGACAGCAGGGGACACCGCTCTGACTGTCCCGGGAGCGGGGATGGAGGTGGCAGCAGGGGACAGCAGGGACACCGCTCTGACTGTCCCAGGAGCGGGGATGGAGGTGGCAGCAGGGGACAGCAGGGACACCGCTCTGACTGTCCCAGGGCCAGGGATGGAGGTGGCAGCAGGGGACACCGCTCTGACTGTCCCAATGCCAGGGATGGAGGTGGCAGCAGGGGACAGCAGGGGACACCGCTCTGACTGTCCCGGGAGCTGAGATGGAGGTGGCAGCAGGGGACAGCAGGGGACACCGCTCTGACTGTCCCAGTGCCGGGGATGGAGGTGGCAGCAGGGGACACCGCTCTGACTGTCCCGGGAGTGGGGATGGAGGTGGCAGCAGGGGACACCGCTCTGACTGTCCCGGGAGTGGGGATGGAGGTGGCAGCAGGGGACACCGCTCTGACTGTCCCAGTGCCGGGGATGGAGGTGGCAGCAGGGGACAGCAGGGACACCGCTCTGACTGTCCCTCAATGTTTCCTCGATGTTTTCCCAAGCCCAGGGGGGAAAAGCGGACAATAAAGCGCGGAGTTTTCCTCGGCCGCGCTGCCGGGAAGTGCTGACAAAGCCGCCGCTGCCGGCGCTCTTTGCTCTGCCCGTCCCCGCCGGACGAGGCTCGGCTTTCACGGGCTCGGTCCCTACAAGGCGCAGCTGACAACAAAGATGTTCCACTAAACCTAACACGAGAGGGAAACAGCTCCAGCGCACGGTGAGTAATTAGAATCTAATTAATTTGCATTTCACAGGAGAGGCAGGGATGTCAGAGGGAGAGGAAAAATCCCCTCCTCCCCGAGATTAAAGGGCTGGCGGAGGAGAGCGAGGGGTGGCTTGGAACGCTCCCCCGTGAGCAGGATTAAACGGGAGCAGGTGGGAAGATGACAGGTCTGGGAGCTGCGGCCAACAAAGGCGTCTGCGGGTCAGCAGGATGGCGCTGAAAATACCCAAACAGTGATTTTTTTTTTTTTTTTCCCGGGGAACAGCATCCCCGGCCTCGCAGGCTCCCTCCTCCCGCTGCTCCGCGGCTCTGCCACGGGAACCGAGGGGACAAAAAGACAAAAAGTGACGGTGTGGGGCCGGGAGCCGCGGCGAGGAGCAGCCCCCGGCCCAGGCAGCTCCTTCCCGGCGGTGTGCCGGTGCCGGTTCCTAAGGCCGGCTGCTCCCGAAGCATCCCGGAGCCGCAGAACATCGAGGGGAGATTTACAGCTTCTTTCCATAATGATGACACCAGGCAGGAGATTTCGCTGTCAGAGCTGCTGGCGCAGCCACGGGAGCCCTGGGGAAGAAAAACAACCCTCACACCCCGGAGTGCTCCGTGATTGTCAGCCCTGCTCCATCCCTGTTCTATCCCTGTTCTATCCCTGTTCTATCCCTGTTCTATCCCTGCTCCATCCCTGTTCTATCCCTGCTCCATCCCTGCCCCATTCCTGCTCCATCCCTGCCCCATCCCTGTTCCATCCCTGCTCCATCCCTGCCCCATCCCTGCCCCATCCCTGTTCCATCCCTGTTCTATCCCTGCCCCATCCCTGCCCCATCCCTGCCCCATCCCTGCCCCATCCCTGCTCCATCCCTGCTCCATCCCTGCCCCATCCCTGCCCCATCCCTGCCCCATCCCTGCTCCATCCCTGTTCCATCCCTGTTCTATCCCTGTTCTATCCCTGCCCCATCCCTGCTCCATCCCAGCCTCGTCCCTGTTCCATCCCTGCTCCATCCCTGTTCCATCCCCGCCCCATCCCTGCTCCATCCCTGCCCCATCCCTGCCCCATCCCTGTTCTATCCCTGCTCCATCCCTGCTCCATCCCTGCTCCATTCCTGCTCCATCCCTGTTCTATCCCTGCTCCATCCCTGCCCCATCCCAGCCCCCACACCCCAGCTCCCTGCCCAGGGAATGGGGCCAGGGTTGGGATTTCACAGAATCATGGAATTGTCTGGTTGGAAGGGACCTTCAGTCCATCCCATCCCACCCCTGCCGTGGCCAGGGACACTTTCCACTATCCCAGGGTGTTCCAGCCTGGCCTTGGACACTTCCAGGGATCCAGGGGCAGCCACAGCTCCTCCGGGCACCTGTGCCAGGGCCTGCCCACCCTCCCAGCCAGGAATTCCTTCCCAACATTCCCTGTGTCACTCTGAAGCCATTCCCTGTGTCCTGTCCCCCCATCCCTTGTCCCAGTCCCTCTCCAGCTCTCCTGGAGCCCCTTCAGGCCCTGGAAGGGTTCTGAGCTCTCCCTGGATCCTGCTGAACACCCCCGGCTCTGTAAAAGTTTGGGGATTTTGGGCAAGGAGAAGCAATTCCCTGGAATTCCCTGGCTGGGGCCAGGAGCCTCCGTCCCAGCCAGGTCGTTTCCTTCCCCCTCCCCACTGGAGCTTCCTGAACTTTCTCCCGGGGCTCTGCACCCCCCTGCCCTCCGCGGTGGCTGTCACAGCCCCCGTGCCACGCTGGGGACGAACATCTGGCACATCTGCAGGGGGCAGGGGCGGCCACGCGGGGCTGCCCCCGGAACCGGGGCCGGATGCAAACAAAACCCAAAAGCAGCCAAGGGCGCATGCAAAGAGATGCAAATGGGGACGGTGCAGGAAAAGGGCTGGGGGCTGGGGGACACCGGGGACACCGGGGACACCGGGGGATACAGGGGACACAGGGGGATACAGGGGACACAGGGGACACCGGGGACACAGGGGGATACAGGGGGGCACAGGGGGACACAGGGGGATACAGGGGGGCACAGGGGGACACAGGGGGACACAGGGGACACAGGGGGATACAGGGGACACAGGGGACACAGGGGCAGAGGGGACACAGAGGACACAGGGGGGCACAGGGGACAGAGGGGACAGAGGGGCAGAGGGGGCACAGGGGGCAGAGGGGGACACAGAGGGATACAGGGGGATACAGGGGACACAGGGGACAGAGGGGCAGAGGGGACACCGGGGACACCGGGGACACCGGGGGATACAGGGGACACAGGGGACACCAGGGACACCGGGGACACAGGGGGATACAGGGGACACAGGGGGATACAGGGGACAGAGGGGACACAGGGGCAGAGGGGACACAGGGGACACAGGGGGACAGAGGGGGACAGGGGGACACAGGGGCAGAGGGGGCAGAGGGAACACAGAGGGACATAGAGGGACACAGGGGGACACAGAGAGGGACAGGAGTCCCCCAGGCCAGCCGCACACCCCAAGCAGCCGGAGAGCAGCTGGGTGCAGGATGGAAATGGGGGGGATCGCCGGGGCTCACGGTTCAGGAACCCCCGGCGGGGCAGGGAGAGGGGCTGGCGAAGGTCTCCAAGCCCAGCCGGGGCTCCCTTCCCTGGCAGCGGCCCCCAGGCCCCTCCTGCCCCACGGCAGGGCCACTCCAGCACCCGGAGCCCGCTCCGAGCGTCCCTTCCGTGCCTTGCCCTCCAACCGCGGCGCGTTTGCGGCACCAAATCAGCTCTGCAAACACGCCGAGGGGGGATTTGTTTTTTCTTGAAAGCAAAATAGCTAAACAGCACATCAGAGGGAAGGCATTTAACTCAGCCGGCTCCTTTCTTTTGCTGGGAATCAAAGTGATGATGATGCGAGCACGTTTCTCCCAGCAGACGCGGCTCGAGCTCCATCCCGTCGGGATTTGGGGTGCATGGGGACAGGAGATAAGGCTCCTGCTGCTCCTGCCAGTCCCGCACGGCAGAGGGATCACAGCAGCACAGCCGGCTGGGCGCAGCACGTCCCGGCACGGGGGAGCCATGGGAGGGATGCTGGGGGCGGGCGGGAGCATCGCCAGCAGCGTTTTGGAGGCTCCCTCCTGTCTTTCCTCCCCAGGAAAACGAGCCAAGCCCAGCCCGGCCCCTTCCTCGCACACTCCGCACTCCCTCTGCCCCATCCCGGGCACGGAGACACCGGGATGCAGCTGGAATTCGGCGGGATGAGGTCGTGAGGAGCCCAGGGCCCTGCGGCTCCCGGGCTGCGACGGTGTGGGAATCCAGGGCAGGGGGAAGATCCCCCTGTGTGCCCTGGGCTGCTCTGACTGCCAGCAAAACACTGACTCTGACCTTCCTTCATGGAGAAACTTCCAAAGCTTCAAAGTAAACCAGAGACCACAGAAGTGTGAGATAGATTGTAGGGATTGTAGAGAGCAGTGTAGTGTGTCACAGGGGTGAGGAATTTAGGTTTTGGGATTTTTAGTATGTTATAGATGGGTACAAGATGGACGGTGCAGGGTGTTGTCTTGAGTTCCTTTCTTCTTTCTTCTTCTTCCTTCTTCTTCTTGGGTTTGGGTGGTGTCTTGTAACTGGGCAGAAAAATCCACATTGAGGGTCTTAGGGGTCAGTTATTGGGTTAGAAAGGGAAATAATCCAGGTGTCACTTCTTAACTGGGTAGTTTAGTTTTTTATTAGACTTAAAGGCCTTGTCACACGAGGTTTTTGGCCACTTTTGTGCTGTTTTTCCTGCATGCAAGGCCTGGGTGCAGACAGTGCTGAAGTCATGATAAGATAACAATAAAACAAGAACCTGAAGACAGAAAAAGTGCTGTGCATCTGCTTTTCCTGACACAGAACTGCTCCAGGAGGGTCCCCCCTGCCAGGGGAGCCCTCGGGGAGCTGCCCAGAGTGGGGGGGCCGCAAGCTCCCAGCAGGACAGGGACGCAGGAGCTCCTGTCCCCAGGGAGAGACAGCGGCTGCGGGCACCCAGCCGGCAGAACCAGCCGGAGCCCTGGGGCGCTCCCTGCCCCGGGGGCATCGCGGGGGCAACTCCGCCTTGCCAGCCCCTGCCAGCCCCCAGCACATCCCATCCCTGGGAAAAGGGGGACGCGGCTCTCTTGGAAACGTTCCCAAAAGCGTGGGGATGTGGCGCTTGGGGCCACGGCTCGGGGCTCAGCGGGGCTCAGAGGGCTTTTCCAGCTCGGCCATCCCGTGGATCCGGGATTTGCCAGGGCACACGCGTGGCTCGCTGCGCCCTCGCAGCGCGGCCGTGCCGGCGGCTCCTGCCCGAGGAAGGTGAGGCGGGGACAGGGCCCGAGCCGTGGCGACACGAGAGGGTCAGGCACCACCTCCAGGATGTGCCACGCTCCAAAGCAGCTCCCCAGAAAGCTGTCAGAGCCGGCAGCTGGGAAAGACGCCGGAAAAATCCCAGCGCCAGTCCTGGCCCGGCTCCAGCGCCGTCCTTCAGGGCCATTTGCAAACAAACCAGGCAAGATGAAAGATTGATGCCCGGCTCTCCCGGCAGCAGATCCAGCCTCTCCCCTGGGATTCGTGGCCCGGATAATTCATCGTTCCCACCTCACTTGTCACCGCCGTGCTCCGGAGCAATCAGGGGTGAGAATTCCGGGAGGTTCCCAGCTCGCCGCTGTGATTCGCCTGCAGATTTGTCACTTCACTAAAGACCCAAATTACGCCCGTTTAGGAGCCGGCTCCGCTGCTCGAACCTGCGCGAGCTCCTGCCGGGATTAGGGATTCGCGGCGGTAATTATGGAAATGGGGATGTGCAGACGGAGAACTGGCAGCAGGAGCGGTGCTGAAATGTCTATTTATAGTTCAGGGGGAAGAAAATAAACCTCGCCTTCTCCAGGCGAACAGATGGGCTGGGCGGCAGCCGGGTCCAGGGGAGAGGGACGGGGGCCGGGGAAGCGATGGGAGCCGGGCACGGCCCGGGAGCCGCTGCCAGGGCTGGCTGCAGGCGGGGAGGGCGGGTTCGGGCTTGGGCAGCTCGGGGGCACGCCGTGCCCTCGGTGCCACCCCCTCCAGCCCCGCGGGACGGGCCGGCTGTCTCACCCCAAGCTCAGCTCGCCAACCTTGCTGTGCCCCGAACGCAGCCGGGGTAGGGAGATTTTGGGAGGTGGCCCCGAGCTCCGGGGCACCCTGAGCCCGGGGGAACCTCAGCCACCCCCTGCTCAGGGGAGCTGGCAGCCTGAAGGGGCTCCAGCAGCCCTCGGGCTGCCCTGGAGCTCCCAGGGAGGATATCCTGGAGGTCTGGGACGCCCTGGATCCACATTCCTGGAGGTCTGGGACACCCTGAATCCGCATCCCCGAGGTCTGGGACACTCTGGATCCGCATCCCCGAGGTCTGGGACACCCTGGATCCACATCCCCGAGGTCTGAGACACTCTGGATCTGCATCCTCGAGGTCTGGGACACCCTGGATCCACATCCCCGAGGTCTGAGACACTCTGGATCCGCATCCTCGAGGTCTGGGACACCCTGGATCTGCATCCCCGAGGTCTGGGACACTCTGGATCCGCATCCTCGAGGTCTGGGACACCCTGGATCCGCATCCTCGAGGTCTGGGACACCCTGGATCCGCATCCTCGAGGTCTGGGACACCCTGAATCCGCATCCTCGAGGTCTGGGACACCCTGGATCCACATCCCCGAGGTCTGGGACACCCTGGATCCAATCTTCTCCTGCTCGGGGGGAGCTGGCAGCCCAAGGGAAGGGTCCCCATCCCTCGGGCTGTCCCACGGCCTGAGCCGCAGGCTGAGCACTCCCGGTGCTGGGCGAAGCCTCCATCCCGGGGGTCAGCAGAGCCCCCCCAAATCCATCCCTGGCACGGCCCCCCCGTTCTCAGCTCCCAGCAGGATCAAGGCCGAGCCGTGCTGAATTCCAGGGCCCGTCGGGCGGCTCCGGGAGGGTTCGGAGCAGAGAGATTCATCCAAACACCGCCGGCCCCGCAGCCCCACGCGGCGGCTCCGGCACCCGGCGAGGAGCGAATAAATCAGCGCTCCCTTCCCCCTTGCCCCTGAGCTTTCTCCCAGCCGTCCTCCAGGCGGGATCACAGCGGCTTTTATTTATTTATTTATTTATTTATTTACCGCCGAGCGAAAACAAAAGCCCCGGAGCGCCAGGGGACCGCGAGTGACGGTGGCGGCCACCCCGGCTGGCTCTGCCGGCAACCACCGGCAGCATCCGGCGCGGCCCCATGGAATTTGGGAATGTCCGGGCTGGAAAGGAGCTTAAAGCCCGTCCAGTTCCACCCCTGCCGTGGCAGGGACACCTTCCCCCGTCCCAGGTTCCTTCAAGCCCCGTCCAACCCGCCCGTGGAACCCAGGGGCAGCCAGTTCTGTGGGAAACCTGTGCCAGTGCATCCCCAGCTCCGCAGGGAGGAATTCCTTCCCTGTTCCTCACCCTATTGATCCCTCCCTTCCAGCACGGCCCCTGTCAGGAGGGAAAATTGCTGAGCTCCCGGCGCAGCTCCGCTGCCAACGAGGATTTGTGGCGTTCAATAAATATTATTAGAAAAGCGCAAGATAATAATTATGTCAATTAGAGGATGGGTAATTGGGCCTGCAGAAGAAAAGTGCTTTTCTCCCTAATTGCTGAGGCCATGTGCCTGTGATTGCATGTGTGGCTTCCAAAAATAAAAGGGCGGCCAGCGAGTGGGAAAAGCACTTTTGTTTTCCCAGTGAGCTCCGTGGCAGTTCAGATGGACGGGGGGAGGGAAGAGCATCCAACAGTGCATCCATGCTCCAGGAGGGAGGGGGAGAAGGGACCCAGAACTGAGGGAGAAGGGACCCAGAACTGGGGGAGAAGGGATCCAGAACTGGGGGGAGAAGGGATCCAGAACTGGGGGAGAAGGGACCCAGAACTGGGGGGAGAAGGGACCCAAAATTGGGGGGAGAAGGGACCCAAAACTGGATGAAGGAAGGGACCAAAATCTGGGGGAGAAGAGACCCAAAATTGGGGGGAGAAGTGACCAAACACTGGGGAAAAGGGATCCAGAACTGGGGGCAGAAGGGATCCAGAACTGGGGAAGAAAAGACCCAAAACTGGGGGAGAAGGGACCCAAAATTGGGGGGAGAAGGGACCCAGAACTGGGGGAGGAAGGGTCCCAGAACTGGGGGGAGAAGGGACCCAGAACTGGGGGAGAAGGGACCCAAAACTGGGGGGAGAAGGGACCCAAAATTGGGGGGAGAAGTGATCCAGAACTGGGGGGAGAAGGGATCCAGAACTGGGGGAGAAGGGACCAAAAACTGGGGGAGAAGGGTCCCAGAACTGGGGGGAGAAGGGACCCAGAACTGTGGGAGAAGGGTCCCAGAACTGGGGGGAGAAGGGTCCCAGAACTGGGGGGAGAAGGGACCCAAAACTGGGGGGAGAAGGGACCCAAAATTGTGGGAGAAGGGACCCAAAATTGGGGGGAGAAGGGTCCCAGAACTGGGGGGAGAAGGGACCCAGAACTGGGGAAGAGGGGATCCAGAACTGGGGGGAAAGGGGCTCCCAGCACAATTCTGGGAATCCCGGGACACAGGGAGCTCCGTGCCCTCTCCAGATCCCTGGGACCAGACCCTCACTCAGCAAACATTCCCATGGGGAAGGGGAGCCAGAATTCCCTCTGAATTAAACCCTCCTGAGGCTCCAACTGGAGCTCCAGCAGAGACTTCCCCCACCCAGGCATCAAAGCCGTTTTCCTCCCACTGCCAACCCCTTTCCCAACAGCCAAATCAGCTCCCAAATATGCATTTGGCTTTAGCATATTCCCATATTCTGGAAATCCTTCGTGAGCACCAGGCCAGCTCCAAGCCCTGAAGGTCTGGAGGGCAGGAGGGGGAAGGGCTGTAAGCAAAGCAGGCGCATTCATTTCAAACCGGAGCTAAAAAAAATAAATATATATATAAATATAAATATAAATTTTAATTTTCTTTTGGCTGCCCGGGGGCCGCTGGAACATATGCACAGACAAGTTATGCAGAATTCCTGCATGGAAATGGGCTGGCTGGCTCCTCTGGGTTTATCATCTCATCCAGAAAAATCTGCCGGGCTCTCCCCTTCCTGGAGGGCGGTCCTGCAGTGTCACCGCTCCCAGGAGGTGACAGTGGGAGGGGGCAGAGCCCTGGTGGCTCCTCCTGGTCCCTCCTGGTGCTCCCGACACTCCTCCACCGGCACATCCCTGGAAATCCTCCAGGCCAGGTTGGACAGCGCTTGGAGCAACCTGGGCTAGAGGAAAATGCCCTGAAAATGTCCCTGCAACCCAGAGCAGCCCAGGGCTCTGTGATTCCCAGTGCTCCTCTTGGGTGGCGGCTCCCACCCAGGAATTCCAGAGAGGTTCCAGGCTGTATCCAGGGTCCCACAGCCAGGCTGATGTCTGGGAATGGTCCCAAAGCCAGGCTGATGTCTGGGAATGGTCCCACACCGAGGCTGATGCTGGGCCTGGCACAGATGGAAACCCCACACCCAGAAATCCCGGGGTTTTCTGATAAATATCCACAAAAATCCAGCCCTGGAGAGATCCAGCCACAAGCACGGCAGGAAACCAGGGATAAAGCAAAGCCCCAGCTGGTGCTTCAGCTTCCAAACCCGTGGGTTTGAGGCTCTTCCAGAAGCCAAAGGTCTCTCCCAGCCTCCTGGATCCAGCACACCGGGATGTGTTATATCCCAACCGCTGCTTTTCCTTGCATAATCTCCATTATTTATGGTCATGAGCTCCTAATTGTCCCGGTTATCTGATAAGTGAGGGGGGAAAGGGTGGGGCAGGGAATTCCTGGCAGGGCACAGCTGTGCCCGGCATCAGCTGCTGCTTTTGGAAACTTCCCAGTGGGAGATGAGACCCGGGAAGCTCCAGGGAACCGGGAACACCCTTGGATTCGCCGTAAGGAGAATTTCTGAGACAGAGATTGCAAAGATGAACCAGATCCACAGCTCAGGTTCTTCCATTATCCCCTCTCTGGGCTGTTTCCATTGGAATTTCCATTCTGGACTGTCCCATGTGGAATTGAACAAGCACAGAAAGAACACAGCTTTTTAAATCCTCTCCTGAGCTTCCTTTCCATCCCGACATTGCTGCCCCCGGCGGCTCCAGCAGCGCTCCCTGGTACCAATCCAGGCCTGTTCAAGCCACAAGAAGGTGGATTTAGGTGGGATTTTGGGAAGGAATTCCTCCCTGGGAGGGAGGTGAGGCCCTGAGGTTACCCAGAGCAGCTGCGGCTGCCCCTGGATCCCTGGCAGTGCCCAAGGCCAGGCTGGATGGGTTTTGGAGCAGCCTGGGACAGTGGGAGGTGTCCCTGCCACGGGAGGAACCATTCCAGGATTCTCTGGTTCTATTTTGAGGCCAAACCTCCCATTTCCTGCTCGGAGTGGGCTGGGGGGATGTGGGCAGGAAAAGCCCTGGGAGCATCTCCCGCCGGTGCCAGGAGCGCGGCGCGGTGACAGCGGCTCGGGGGACACCGGGCTGGGGCTGAGCCTTGGGAAACGGACTGGGATGACCCCCGGGGGGCGAGGCAGGGACCCTCAGATCCCCTCGGTGACCACAGCCACCTCTCCGGCCAGGGTCACCGCTGCCCCCCCACCCCACCCGGCACACAATGCCCTCATTGTGTGGAGATCTGATTCACCTCAGCCGGGGGTAAAATTAGCAAAGCAGCCCGAGTCCCGGGAGCCTCGTTACATCAATACAACACGCACCAGGCAGGCCCGGCACAATGCAGGGCTCAGATAAAACCAGAGCCAGTCCCCCTGGGGGGGCGTTGATATCAGCCCCGCAGCTCGGAATTGGCAGGCGCTTGTGCATAATTTATCAATTACAAACAATTTAATTCGCCCGGAATAATGAGCGGCGGGGCAGCTCTCGGTGGGTCCAGTGACACAGGGGGTGAAGGCCGGGGTGGACTCAGAGGAGAACCCACCCCAGATCGGGTTATTCCAGAGGCTGGGAAGGGCAGGGGAGCACGGGGGGCTCTCCTGGGATGGTCCCAGCCCTGCAGAGGGTCCCCAGCAGGTCCTCAGAATGTTTGCATGTTCCTGCTGTGGGTGAAGACACAGACGGGCCGGGAATGCCAAAAAGAGATCCAAGGCTTTTCCAGCAGCCCCCTGGAGCCGAGAATTCCCAGCGCTCCCAGCCCTATCTCCCCGTCCCAGCAAGGGAAACTCGCGGAGGTGAAGGGGAGGTTATTTCAAAGAACAAAAGTGATAAAAATCAAAAGCCTTTCTGCCGCTGAGAGGAGCCTTCAGAAGGTTGGGAAGCGTTTCCTTCCTGCAGCCCCCTTTTGTTCCTCTGCCCATCGGCCCCGGGCCGGGGCTCGCTCCTTCCCAGCGGGAACAATGGGAACGGCTCCGGGAGAGGGCAGGAGGAGCCGCCCGCCAGGATGACACCCCTTGGAAAGGCTTTCCTCCCTCTCCAATCCCCCACACCGAGCACCGGGATCTGCTCCCTGGCTTTCCTGCTGCCTCCCGCAGATATTAAAGCCAAGAAGTTAAGTGGTGCGTAATTATGGCATTGTAGTCGCTAATTATAATCCCACAATGAGATCAGGGCCGTGCAGGGACGGCCGCAAGGAGCTGAGGGTTTGGAGCAGGCTCAGCCCTGAACCCTCGGAATTCCTCGGGGAAGCCAGGAGAACTCGCAGGGAGGGTTCAGGGAAAGGGAGAGGAGGAGAAACCCCCAACCCCACCGAGCTCCTCCCAGCCAGAGTGCCCAGGGACTGCTCCACGGAGCCTCTGGGGGGATCAGTGTTATGGAGATGGTGCAGAACCCATGGAGCACCCAGGCAAAGCCAGGGAGCACCCAGGTACAGCCAGGGAGTGTCCAGGAACAGCCAGGGAGCACCCAGGAACAGACAGGGAGCACCCAGGAACAGACAGGGAGCACCCAGGTACAGCCATGGAGTGTCCAGGTACAGCCATGGAGTGTCCAGGTACAGCCATGGAGCGTCCAGGTACAGCCATGGAGCACCCAGGTACAGCCAGGGAGCACCCAGGTACAGCCAGGGAGTGTCCAGGTACAGCCATGGAGCACCCAGGTACAGCCAGGGAGCACCCAGGTACAGCCATGGAGCACCCAGGCACAGCCAGGGAGCACCCAGGAACAGCCATGGAGCACCCAGGCACAGCCATGGAGTGTCCATGTACAGCCAGGGAGCACCCAGGCACAGCCATGGAGCACCCAGGTACAGCCAGGGAGCACCCAGGAACAGCCAGGGAGCACCCAGGAACAGCCATGGAGCACCCAGGTACAGCCAGGGAGCACCCAGGAACAGCCATGGAGCACCCAGGAACAGCCAGGGAGTGTCCAGGTACAGCCATGGAGCACCCAGGCATGGCCCATGGAGCACCCAGGTACAGCCAGGGAGCACCCAGGTACAGCCAGGGAGCACCCAGGTACAGCCATGGAGTGTCCAGGTACAGCCAGGGAGCACCCAGGTACAGCCATGGAGCATCCAGGCACAGCCATGGAGCACCCAGGCAAAGCCATGGAGCACCCAGGCATGGCCCATAGAGCGTTTTCCAGAGGCTGGGATTCGGTGGTTTTCCATGGGCTGGGATTCAGTATTTTCCAGAGGTCGAGATTTGGTGGTTTTTCCAGAGATTGGGATTCAGTATTTTCCAGAGGCTGGGATTCAGTGGTTTTCCAGGGGCTGGGATTCAGTATTTTCCAGAGGGTGGGATTCTGTGGTTTTTCCAGAGGCTGGGATTCAGTATTTTCCAGAGGCTGGGATTCCGTGGTTTTCCATGGGCTGGGATTCCCGATAGGGATCGGCCGCAGCCCTCGTGAGGCACCGGGAACGGCCCGGGATGGCTCCGGGGCTGTCCCTGTCCCCAGACCCGCCGGGATAACCCGGGATAAGCGCAGGAGGCCGATTTCAGGGAATCCCAGCGTGGTTGGGGTTGGACGGGACCTTAGAGACCATCCCACGGCAGGGACACCTCCCCCTGTCCCAGGTGCTCCCAGCCCTGTCCAGCCTGGCCTGGGGCACTGCCAGGGATCCAGGTGCTCTGGGCACCTGTGCCAGGGCCTCCCAACAGGAGGAATTCCTTCCCAGGAATTCCTTCCCAACATTGCCTGGGTCAGTCTGAGGCCATTCCCTGGCTCCTGTCCCCCCACCCCTTATCCCCAGTCCCTCTCCAGCCCTCCTGGAGCCCCTCTAGGCCCTGGAAGGGCTCTGAGCTCCCCGAGCACCGCACAGGGTGAGCTGGCACGCATGGAAAAAAAACCCTAATGAATCCAAGGAGCGTTAATGAGCAGCTGGAAACCATCAACCCAAACCTGTTTTGGCTGCGGGTGCGGCCCCGACGTGCCAGACGAGCCGGGAGCTCCGCGGGAGGAGGAGGAGGAGGAGGAGGAGGCGGCGATGATGATGATGATGATGATGGTGGTGGCGAAGGCTGAGGCCGCCGCCGCCGCCCTCGGGGCTCTGCGGAGATGAAACGGGGTTTGTAAATCCGCGTCTGCATCCAGGGCCGGGGAAGGAAGGGCTGCTCGGGAGCGGGAGGCAGCACCCAGCCCTGACTCACCCCCGCTCTCCCAAAGGGCGCCCGAAACCCGCCCGCCGCCCCTCCCTGACGCAGCTTTACCCGCTCCAAAACCAGCCGGGAAGCAAAAGGGAAAGTTAAATCTGATTTCAGCGCTTTCTGCCTCTTTTTTTTTTTTTTTTTTATTATTATTATTTTTTTTTTCTTTCCCTCCCGTTTAATTCCTTGTTATTACTTTTATTAGCCTCGCTTCTTTGGCTGCGGGGCCTCGCTCAGAGAATGGAGTGTGGCGTGGGTGTTACTGGCTGCTGGCGCTCTCCCCAGCTTCAGAAAGAAATGCCAATTACTAATTTCATGGAGATAAGCCATCCTGAAGGAGGGGAGGTAGAAAAAAATAAGGAAGGAAAAATAAAGGGGGAAAAAATTCCTCCCGGCGTTGAAACGCGAAAGGCGCCTGCTTTTTTCTTTTTTCTTTTTTTTCTTTTTTTTTTTTTTTAAATTTATTTATTTCTTTCTCTCCGGCTCGTGGGGGCACCAGAATTGCTCAGTTCTGTTTGTGGAGGGATGGGAGCACCTGAGGGGCGCTGCTGGGGGATGGGATTGGGATACCCACGCCTCCATTTCCACACACACGCGTGGTCCCGCATCCTGCTGGGTGCGATGCCAGCCCTGCGAGCCCCGAGGCTCCCAAACCTCGGATCCCACCAGGATCCTGCTCTCGGCAGCGCGAGGTGACGCCTTTCCCAGCTCCTCCCTCCCGCCCGGCTCCCACAGCCCGCAACCACCGAGGGCAGGGGCTGGGGAGGGAAAATGACGGTGCCCGGAATGAATCTGGGTGTAGTTTGCATTTTTATTGCTCCAGCCTCAGATTCCAGCCTACAGAAAGGTTTCAAAGAGGATTAGATGCCATAAAACCTTTAATAATCCTCCCACATCTCAGGTTTAATTATTGTTTTTATGCATGCGGAGCCAACACGCCTGGAGCGAGCAATCAAGGCTCGTTCGCCACTCCTCCTCCTCCTCCTCCTCCTCCTCCTGCTTCCCGGCTCTCCCAGAGCCTCGCCGGGATCAGCCGGCACCCGGAGGTCTCCTCCTTCCCAAAAACACTCCTCCCCCACGGTGCAGCGCTATAAAGAGCTCATCCCGGCGGAGTGGATGCGCTCCAAGTGCTCCACGGTGGGATCTGGGAAATGGGATCGGCGCTGCCGCAGCCCCGGCGCGCTGGGGACACCCACGGATGTCCCCACGGGAGCTGCTGGAATCGCCTCCGGCTGGGAATTGCAGGGAATCCTCGGCTCCAGGTCTGAACCGCCTGACTGGGAGGAAGATTTTGGCACGAATTTGGCGCCGTTGGAATCGTGGCTGTTTCTTTTAGGGGGGGGAGAAATAAAAGAAAAATCAGACCTTAGGATTGTTCTGTTCTTCTCACCAGCTTCTCCCCGAGCCCAGCAGGCACGGAGAGCCTTCAGCCAGGGAAAAGAAAATCACAGGAAGTGGAAAACCTCTCCAAGCTGGGCTTTTGGGGAATATTGAAAAAGCTGCGTTATTCCTAATAAATTATTTCACGGCACCTGCTCTGCATCCTGAGCACCCTCATGGGGGTGGCACTGGTGTCACAGCCACAGGGGTGGCACTGGTGTCACCTGCTCTGCATCCTGAGCACCCTCACGGGGTTGGCACTGGTGTCACCCTCACAGGGGTGGCACTGGTGTCACAGCCACGGGGGTGGCACTGGTGTCACAGACACGGGGGTGGCACCGGTGTCACCTGCTCTGCATGCTGAGCACCCTCATGGGGGTGGCACTGGTGTCACAGCCACGGGGGTGGCACTGGTGTCACCTGCTCTGCATCCTGAGCACCCTCACAGGGGTGGCACTGGTGTCACAGACACGGGGGTGGCACTGGTGTCACCTGCTCTGCATCCTGAGCACCCTCACAAGGGTGGCACTGGTGTCACAGCCACGGGGGTGGCACTGGTGTCACATCCACAGGGGTGGCACCGGTGTCACAGCCACGGGGGTGGCACCGGTGTCACACCCACAGGGACACGACAACGGAAACGCTCAGGGCCACGGGGCCACGCTCGTGTGGGGACAGACACAGGGCGGGGATAAACAATTCCGCTGGAATTCCCTGGAGAGGATAAATAACTCAATTAGGCTCCCAGTGAACTGGTTTATTATTATTCATTATTATTATTAATTCCCATTATCGTCATTTTCATTGTTGTTGTTATCGTTAGCGCTGCTTCCCCCGTTGCCTGCAGCGTGGCTCCGTGGGGGAAGGAGCTTTCCCAGGTGTTTCTGGGGTGGGGGAACCAACCAGTTCTTCCACTCCTGTGCCTCTTGGGATTCTCCAGCAAATCCCAGTTTCTTTAGGGATGTTCCCCGCTGGATCGGCGGTGGGCTGGGATGGCCTCAGTGTGGTCACAATTTATATTATAATAATAACAACAATAATAACAATAATAATAATGATAATAATAATAATAATTTAATAATAATTTATTAGGAATAATGCAGCTTTTCCCCCTAGTCAGCTCCCGGGTGGAGCAGAAGATGTCCCACCCTGGCAGGGCTGGGAGCACCCTGGTCCAGTGCAAGCTGTCCCTGCCCAGGGACTGGATCCCTTCCAACCCAAACCGTCCCAGTTCCACATCCCAGCCCCGGGAGGCCTCTCGGGGTGCAGCAGAGCTCTGCGTGAGCTGCTCTGACCTTTCATCCTCTGCAACACCCCAAGTTTCAGCGATTCTGACTCATTGGAGAGGAAGGCTTTTCTCAGAGCAGCTCAGAGCCACCTCCCTGCGGGGCCTGGGGTCCTGCGGAGGGTCTGTGGCCGGAGGCAGCCCCTGGCCGGGCAGGGACAGAAGGAACAATCGGTCATTTCTTCGGGGCCCATTAAAATCCCGGCCGGACAAAGGCGGCCTGTGCTGCGCAGATGTTTTATTCATGGCCGGCCTGGGAGCACAAACAAGCCCGGCTTATTCTGCTGCCCTTTGTGCTCTGCGAGCCGGGAATGGCAGAGCCGGGCTGGGGGAGTCCTTGTGGCACCACTGCGGGGCTGCTCCCCCTCCCCGAGCTCAGCACAGGCCGGCTCAGCCCCGGGATTTGGGATCCTTGCCCAGATCCTCTGCTTGTTCATCCAGCAGGTCCCTCCATCAGGCTCCCGAGGACACGGGGACAGCAGGAAAAGGCCGCTGCAAGCAAGGCAGCAATGGCAGAGCCGGCCTCAGTGCCCCGCTGGGTTCTGAGCGATGATTAAACCCACCCTGATGTTCCTCTGACGCTCCGTGTCAGGGTGGGCAGGGCGGGATCCGCCTCCCATTGCAAAGCCGGCAATGGGAGAGAGGTCACAAATCTGCATTTCCATCCTTGAGATCTGCATTTCCACCCCTGAACTCCGGCTGCCAGGCTCAGGACGGCCCCGCTGTCCCCGGCAAGGCCGGACCAACCAAGGACTGGCAACAAGCAAAGCTCCTGTCCAGGCACGACTTTGTTTTCCTGCCCGAGCCCAGGCTCTGCAGAATTCCCCAACACGTCCTGGGATACGAGACGAGCAGGCACCGGGTGAGGGTAAAACAACTTAAAAATCGCTGGGATGTGTGTGGCAGGGACTGTGCCCCCCGCTGCAGAGCGGGGCTCAGTGCCACCCTCCCAGCCCGGCCCGGTGTCCCCACTCCCCGCCAGCCCCCGCTGCTCGCCCACAGCTCCGCAGGCACCGGCGGGCGGCCCGGGGGCGTTGGGCCGGTTGAATCCCTTCCCAAAGCGGGACAGCCCCGCAGGACGCGCGGGAGGAAGGCGGGAGGCGTGCAGCGAGCTCGGCTGCCAGAAATACCAGAGCAATTAGCAAAGTGGGCTGCAGCTCCGGAGCGAAAGCATCGATCGGGGCTGGCCCGTTCCCTCCCGCACGCCTCGGTCGGCGGCGCTGCCGCGGAGCTGAACCGCGCCGGGCTCGGGGCCCAGCGAGCCCCGGGGCTACTGCCGGGGCTGGGAAGCCTCGCTCGTTGCCCAACGCCGATTTGCAAGTCAAGTGCGTTTCTTTCTTCGCTTTGTAATCGCTGAGCACTGGGAGCAGCGGGAATGTCTCGTCTGGAGCTGAGGTGTGCCCAGCAGCTTTATCTGCTGCCATCTCCTCCCGCCGGACAGGGCAGGGGGGGGATTTGTCCGGGCTTGAGCAGCCCGGGGTGGCACGGGCAGACACGGGCCTGCTCTGTCCCCTCCCTCCCACGGCCCTCCGGGGGGCTCGGGAGGGGACACCGGGCGGGCGCTGTGATCCGAAGGCATTTCGGAGTCCCCAGGACAGAAAGCTCCAGCAGGACTCCAGCTCGCCCTGCTCCGCGGGGCCCAGGGGGAACAGCCTGGCCAGGGACCACAGAGTCTGGGAATCACGGAAACGTGGAATCACAGAGCCTGGGAATCATGGATTCATGGAATCATGGAACCATGGAATCACAGAGTCTTGGAATCACGGAACCGTGGAATCACAGAGTCTGGGAATCAAGGAACCATGGAATCACAGAGTCTTGGAATCACAGAACCGTGGAATCACAGAGTCTGGGAATCAAGGAAACATGGAATCACAGAGTCTGGGAATCATGGAACCATGGAATCGTGGAACCATGGAATCACAGAGTCTTGGAATCAAGGAAACATGGAATCACAGAGTCTGGGAATCATGGATTCATGGAATCATGGAACCATGGAATCACAGAATCATGGAATAATGGAACCGTGGAATCACAGAGTCTTGGAATCAAGGAACCGTAGAATCACAGAGTCTTGGAATCATGGAACCATGGAATCATGGAACCATGGAATCACAGAGTCTTGGAATCAAGGAACCGTGGAATCACGGAAACGTGGAATCACAGAGTCATGGAATCAAGGAAACATGGAATAATGGAACCATGGAATCATGGAACAATGGAATTATGGAACCATGGAATCACAGACTCTTGGAATCATGGAACCATGGAATCACAGAGTCTTGGAATCAAGGAACCATGGAATCATGGAACCATGGAATCACAGAGTCTGGGAATCATGGATTCATGGAATCATGGAACCATGGAATCACAGAGTCTGGGAATCATGGATTCATGGAATCATGGAACCATGGAATCACAGAATCATGGAATAATGGAACCATGGAATCACAGAGTCATGGAATCATGGAACCGTGGAATCACAGAGTCTTGGAATCATGGAACCATGGAATCATGGAACCATGGAATCACGGAAACATGGAATCACAAAATCATGGAACCACAGAATCATGGAATCCTGGAACCATGGAATCACAGAATCACAGAACCATGGAATCACGGAATCACAGAATCACAGAATCATGGAATCACAAAATCACACAATCATGGGATCACAGAATCACAGAATCAATCACAGAAACATGGAATCACAGAATCACAGAACCATGGAATCACGGAATCACAGAATTGTGGGATCACAGAATTACACAATCACACAATCACACAATCACAGAATCACACAATCATGGAATCACACAATCATGGGATCACAGAGTGGTTTGGGCTGGAAGGGCTCTGGAAAACCATCTCCTTCCACCCCTGACTTCCAAAAGATCAGATTGGTCCAACCTGGACACGTCCAGGGATGGGGCAGGGAGAGCTGGCTCAGGGAAGTTCAACACTCCCGATATTTATTTGAGGGGCATTCTCATGGAGAATATAAAACACCTGGTGACTCCAAACCAGAGACGGGGAGCTGCCTTCCCCAGGCACCGCCAGGGTGACAGGGAAGGGACAAAGGAGCTGCCCCCGGGGAGCTCCCTGCTTTTTATTTGGAACAAAAACAACTGGCGACGAAGGAAGCTTAGAAGGAAGATGGAGCAAGTGCCAGGTGAGGGAGGCTCCATGCTGCCAGGAGCACCGGGAGTTCAGCTGGGCGATGCCAGCCCTGGTGGCACCCAGGGCTGCTCCCTCCAGCAGCGGGGCTTGCGTGCCAACCCCCGGCTTTGGCCGCTGAGCTGCGGCACACCCCGGCTCCTCTCCAGGCCATCAGCCCTGCGCCGCTGGAAGTGCAGCTCTTTGGAAATTGCCCTTCTTGGGGCTTTTGATGTAGCCCGGGAGGAGGTGCGTTGCTTCACTGCTGTTTGTGCAACCTCGCTGCTGCAAATCCTTCATTATTCACGATGCTATCTCGCCACTTGATATGCAGAATAGCTCAGAGGTACCGTTGACTACATTTTTCCAGCTCTTTGATGTGCCAGAGATAACTCGTTTCTGTTTCGCAGCCATTAAGTTCGGTGGAAATCATTACACCACGTTAAACGCGGCGCTTGTTCTTTAATCAGCGCCCTTCTGGTTCCAGGCTGGGTGTTGCAACCTGTCAGACGCGGAAGAAGATCCTCTGAACCCAGGTGAGCAGTGCTGGAGGAAGTGAGAGCAGCCCAGCGGAGTTTCTGCAAGGTCAGAGATCCAGGGCTGAACCCTCGGGTGATGCCAGCACCCCTGTGGAGGCAGCAGGGCTGGGGGTGCTGCCCCTGGCACGGACCCACTCGCCACACATCAGACACGTGGTGGCTGCTACAGCCACCCCGATCAGACCCCACAACCCATAAATCATCAAATTCGGCTTGGAAAGGCCCTTCAGCCACCCAGATCAGACCCCACAACCCACAAATCATCAAATTCGGCTTGGAGAGGCCCTCCAGCCACCCAGATCAGACCCCACAACCCACAAATCATCAAATTCGGCTTGGAGAGGCCCTCCAGCCACCCCGATCAGACCCCACAACCCACAAATCATCAAATCCTGGCCTGATTCAGCTTGGAAAGGGCATTCAAGTTCACCTGGTTGCCGTGAGCAGGGGCACTTTGGGCAGAGCGGCTTTCCCGGAGGGTTGTGCCCACCCTGAGGGCATTGGAGCGTGGCCAGGGTGTCCCACCAGGAGGAGAGGAGGGGAGCAGAGCAGGGAGAGGCTCCCACAAAGCAGCAGCCCAGCAGCTCCAGGAAGGGAGCCCGGCAGAGCCCTGCTCTGAAATTCAGAAGGAATTTCTTCCTGGAAAGGGTGGTCAGGCACTGGAACAGACTGTCCAGGGAGTCTGGAGTCACATTCCTGGAGGCGTCCGAGGAGCGCCTGGATGTGGCACTCAGGGTGCTGGTGACAAGGTGGGGGTGGGGCACAGCTCGGACTCGATGTTCCGGGAGGACTTTCCCCACCCTGGGCTCTCCCGGGGTTCTGTGCTCCCCACAGAGCCCCCGGAGCCGCGGGGTTCCCAAACACGGCTCGGGCTTGCTCGGCAAAAACCTCAAACCACCAGAGCACGGGGGACACCAGTGAGGATGGGGGTTCGGAACCCGGAGGCGCCGGGTGCCAGGGCAGGGCTGGCACCGGGCTGCCACAGCCCCTGCTCGGCCCCCGCGCCCCTCTGGCCCCCGCGAGGCTCCTGCGAGCCACGAGCCGCGAGCCGCTCTCGTTTCCTGCTTTCCTCGGGTGCCCCGCTGGCCTCCTGTGCGTGTGACACGGAAGGCTCGGTGAGAACGCATCGCCCCCATCTCCAGAGCCCTCCTGGCGTTCTCCTGCCCCTCTGCCCTCCCCTCGGGCCGGCCGGGAGCGGCAGCGGCTCCGGGAGCTGTTCCCTGCCCTGGCCGGCCCCCAGCGCCTCCGGAGCCCTGCTCGGCTTGCAGATGTTTATCAGGGCTTGCAGATGTTTATCGCGGCCGGTACAGCTGCGCTGGCTCTTTGCACACAACAGGAAGGCGAGGTTCTGCAGCGCCCGGCTGATCCCAGGCCGCGGCGGGGCAGGACCTCCAAGGGCTCCGGCGTCGCTCGTTCCCGGAGCTCCCGAGCCCCTGCAGGACCTGCTGGCTGCAGAGGGGCCACCGAGGCCCTGCCCGGGGCCAGGGTGCCCGGTTCGCCCCGCTGGGGTTGTCCCAGGGCAGCGCCCACGGCGCGGCTTGGGGTAAACACGGGAGCAGCGCGGTAATTACGGCCCTAATTCAGCCAAGCATCCCCACTTAGAAGGCACCTAAGCGTGTGCTTAAAGATAATTACACGCTTAAAGATCTTTCCTGAATAAGCCTGGATTTAAGGCTGTGTTTGGTGTCTCCTGTACTTAACTGTGATTCAGCTAAACACTCCCCCCCTCCAGCCCAGACCCATCGGGAGGCGATTCCAGCGCTGCGAGCCGAACCTCCCCGCGCCTCTCTCTGCAGGAAAACACATCTCCTCCTCGTTCCCGCGGCTTTGTTTTCCTGCTAGCGCTTCCCTGCCTGCGAGCCAGCGACTTCCAGGCCCTTGGGAACCGCAGGGAGGTGAAATGGCTCCTCTGCCAGGCTGGGGGGGAGAAGCGAGACACAAACGCCGGGGTGCAAAGTGCCCCGCTGCAGGAGGCAGGGCTGCCCCGCTCACAGTCACTTTTTCCACTGCGTTTGCGCCTCTCGGCTCTTTTTCTCGCTTTCCTCTCAGCAGTTTCTGCTCAGCCCTCGAGTGCGAAGCCGGGGCTGTGGCTGCTGCTGGCTCTGTCCCCGCCGGGGGGGTCACGGCTCTGGCCGGGGCCAGACCCCCAGCAGGACCCACAGCAGGGGCAGGTCGGAGCCCAAAGCAGCAAAACCCCCGCGCCTGGTGGAGGGTGAGGGGCTGGTCGGAACCAGCTGCCCCCGCTGTGGCTTCTGCTTTTGACATGATTTCTTTAACAAATCAGGGCAGGGCCTGGCAGGAGAAAAGGGTTCCGAGGCAGTGGTGTGGGTGTTCCGCTGCTGAAATCCCCCAGGGAAACATTCCCGGGCCCAGCAGAGCCCCCCGGCTGCTCGATCAAGCAGAGAGCCCGGAGCCCTGCCCGGAACGCTGGCATTTCACCCCTCCTGAGCCTTGGAGGGTTTTCAGGGGAGTTTCTGGCACTCCTCACATGCTGGGCCCATCACCTCGCCTCGGCCTCCTCCCACTCCCTCCGTGGCCACCGCCTTTTCCGTGGGGCCACCCTGAGCCTGCTGGCGATCCCTGCCTGGGAGCAGCGGCTGACCCAGCATTCCCATTCCCATTCCCAGCAGGAGCTTCCCGGGAGCGAGGGCTTCCCTGCTCTGAGGATGGCAGGAGCTCCAGCAGCTCCCCCTGCGCTCACCGCCCTCACCATGGAAGGGTCCCTCCGCCCCTGCCCTCCGCAGCCCCCTGGAGCAGGGATAACCCCTGGGAGAGAGCCCCAGGTCCTCCCCAGGCTCCCTTCCCCTCTGAGGGACAGCGCCCATCCTTGGGCTGGGAGCCCCCGACAGCGTTCGGGGTGCAGGCAGCGCCAGCCTGCAGCTCTCGGAGCTGGAGGAAATTCTCCCGGCCTCCGGTAGCAACAACAAGCAGCATCAGCTGCCCGGCTGCGGCAGGCTGGGTGATTAGCGCTGCAGAAAGAGCTCCCCGGGCAGCCCGGGAGCCCGAGAGATTCATCTGCGTCTCATTAGCACAGCCTCCCCTTCCCTCCCCTCCCCTCCCCTCCCCTCCCTGCCGGCTCTGCTCAGATGAGCTCTGCTCCTGCGAACGGGGACAGGGAGAGCTGCCCTCCCTGCCTGGCACGGCCTGGCACGGCCCGTCCCACATCCCAGGGCTCGGGATGGGTGCGAGGCACCAAGCCCAGGGCTGCTCCCACCAGCTGCTCCCTTCTCCCTCCCGTTCCGTCAGGGCTGGGAGCAGATCTGCGGGTGGGGCTGCATCCCAAGGGGCAGAAATGCCCCGGAATGAGGCATTTCCTCTCTGCCACCCTTCATTTCCTCCACAGGCTCCCCCAAATGTCACCGAGTCTCCTCCCTGCCTCCCTCCCTGTCCCTGTCCCTGTCCCCTCGTGCCAGGACATTTCCACCTTCCCCCATTCCCAGGGAGATGCTCGGGAGCATCCCTGGCTGGGACCTGCCTGCTCCTCCTGCCCACGGCTCACCTGGACCCCACCTGGGCTGGGCTGGCTTCCAGGGTGACCCCGTGTCCCCTGGGGCAGAGGTGGCACCGCTGTGGGCGTGCAGGGCAGGGACAGGAGCTGGGGTGGGACGGGGCTTTCCCGAGCGCGGCGCCCAGCAGCACCCACCAGGGAATTTCGTGTTTGTGCTCACATGTCCTCAGCCCCGCGGAGCCTGAAGGCTCCTGTGAAGTGACATCTGCTCCTCGCCAGGCTCGGCACCTCCCTGGCTGCCAGAGCCACCTGAGTGTTTGTAAACTGAGGCAGAGGCAGCCCAGGGCCCACACGGAGCACGGCCGCCAGTCACGGGGACTGACCCAGGGCTGGCATCGCCCTCACCCAGGGCTGGCAGCAAAGAACCCAAAGCCTGACCCGAAAACACAGCCACGAGGTGATCCACACAGGGCGAGGAGGGGCTGCCTGGGATTCCAGGGTGATCTCTGTGCCCAGTGAGCTCCGTGGGAAGGACACAAATGGTCCCAATCCTCAGCACGCACGGGAAAATCCCTAACAAATCACCCCTGGGATGAGCCCAGAGCTCCGTGCCCAGCAGGTGCCCACCCTGGGCTGGATCCCTGTGGGGGTGGGATGGGATCCAGATCCAGGCATGCCCAGGGATGCTCTTCTGAAGGGCAGGGGCCAGCAAGGATTTTTTTTTTTCACGGAAAAATGGAATGGTTTGGGTTGGAAGAGACCCTAAAATTCATCCCATTCCACCCCCTGCCATGGGCAGGGACACCTTCCACCACCCCAGGCTGCTCCAAGCCCTGTCCCTTGGGCACTGCCAGGGATCCAGGGGCAGCCACAGCCCGGGGTGGGAGAAATGCTGGAATGTGGGAGAGGGAGAGGCTGGTGGTTCCCAGAGAAACCACAGGGAGCTGCAACAGGCAGGGCTGAAAACGAGGGCACTTTGGAAGTGGCTGGCACAGCATGGCATGGCAGGGATGGCAGGGAATGGCAGGGATGGCAGGGATGGCAGGGATGGCAGGGAATGGCAGGGATATCAGGGAATGGCAGGGATATCAGGGATGGCATTGATGGCAGGGATGGCAGGGAATGGCAGGGATATCAGGGAATGGCAGAGATGGCAGGGAATGGCAGGGAATGGCAGGGATGGCAGGGATGGCAGGGATATCAGGGAATGGCAGGGATATCAGGGATGGCATTGATGGCAGGGATGGCAGGGAATGGCAGGGATGGCAGGGAATGGCAGGGATATCAGGGAATGGCAGAGATGGCAGGGAATGGCAGGGATATCAGGGAATGGCAGGGAATGGCAGAGATGGAAGGAAATGGGAGGAATGGCAGGGAATGGCAGGGATGGTAGGGAATGGCAGGGATATCAGGGAATGGCAGGGATGGTAGGGAATGGCAGGGATATCAGGGAATGGCAGGGATATCAGGGATGGCAGGGATATCAGGGAATGGCAGGGATATCAGGGAATGGCAGGGATGGCAGGGAATGGCAGGGATATCAGGGAATGGCAGGGATATCAGGGAGTGGCAGAGATGGCAGGGATGGCAGGGAATGGTATGGCATGGCATGGCACCACATGGCACAGTGCATGCCCAGGGCTGGCCGGGCATGGCAGCTCTGCAGCCCCAGGAAAGCTTTTCCACAGCACCGACCGCAACCCCCCGGAATCCTCACTCAGAACAGGGCTCACAAAAAAGCCGGGATGAAATCTCCCTCCTGCCCTGGTGGGAAGCAGAATCCCCGGGCTCACAGGGCGGGCTGGGCCATTTCCCCGTGCTGGGGATGAAGGATGAAGGTGATAAAGGGTTTATTTCAGCAGCAGCAGCAGCAGCAGGCACGGAGCGCTCAGGAACGCAGAGCTCAGGCAGCCCCATTCCCATTCCAGTCACGTGCCCCCAAAATTGCAAATGGAGATTTGTTACATTTCATTTGCTCCCATCCCTGGGAAGCCGTTTGCGATGAGTTCACGTCTCCCAGGAGGCTCCGTGCCAATCGCAGGGAGCAGAGGGGAGGGAAGGAAGCCCCTCCATGGCGGCTGCTGGGAGCTCGGGGCTGGGAGCTGAAGGGTTAAAACAGGCAGCACATGGCACGGGACACTGCCCAGGATGGGGACACTGCCCAGGGATGGGGACACTGCCCCAGGATGGGGACACTGCCCAGGATGGGGACACTGCCCAGGGATGGGGACACTGCCCCAGGATGGGGACACTGCCCAGGATGGGGACACTGCCCCAGGATGGGGACACTGCTCCAGTGTGGGGACACTGCCCAGGATGGGGACACTGCCCAGGATGGGGACACTGCTCAGGATGGGGACACTGCCCCAGGATGGGGACACTGCCCAGGATGGGGACACTGCCCCAGGATGGGGACACTGCCCAAGGATGGGGACACTGCTCCAGTGTGGGGACACTGCCCAGGATGGGGACACTGCTCCAGTGTGGGGACACTGCCCAAGGATGGGGACACTGCCCAGGGATGGGGACACTGCTCAGGATGGGGACACTGCCCAGGATGGGGACACTGCCCAGTGTGGGGACACTGCCCCAGGATGGGGACACTGCCTAGGATGGGGACACTGCCCCAGGATGGGGACACTGCTCAGGATGGGGACACTGCCCAGGGATGGGGACACTGCCCCAGGATGGGGACACTGCTCCAGTGTGGGGACACTGCCCAGGGATGGGGACACTGCTCCAGTGTGGGGACACTGCCCCAGGATGGGGACACTGCCCAGGGATGGGGACACTGCCCCAGGATGGGGACACTGCCCAGGGATGGGGACACTGCCCAGGGATGGGGACACTGCCCAGGGCTGGGGACACTGCCCAGGATGGGGACACTGCCCAGGATGGGGACACTGCCCAGGGATGGGGACACTGCCCCAGGATGGGGACACTGCTCCAGTGTGGGGACACTGCCCAGGGATGGGGACACTGCCCCAGGATGGGGACACTGCTCCAGTGTGGGGACACTGCCCAGGGATGGGGACACTGCTCCAGTGTGGGGACACTGCCCAGGATGGGGACACTGCCCAGGATGGGGACACTGGCCAGGATGGGGACACTGCCCAGGATGGGGACACTGCCCAGGATGGGGACACTGCTCCAGTGTGGGGACACTGCTCCAGGGCTGGGGGACACTGCCCAGGATGGGGACACTGCCCAGGATGGGGACACTGCCCAGTGTGGGGACACTGCCCAAGGATGGGGACACTGCCCAGGGCTGGGGACACTGCCCAGGATGGGGACACTGCCCAGGGATGGGGACACTACCCAGGGCTGGGGACACTGCCCAGGATGGGGACACTGCTCAGGGCTGGGGACACTGCCCAGGGATGGGGACACTGCCCAGGATGGGGACACTGCTCCAGTGTGGGGACACTGCCCAGGATGGGGACACTGCCCCAGGATGGGGACACTGCCCAGGATGGGGACACTGCCCAGGGATGGGGACACTGCCCAGGGCTGGGGACACTGCCCAGGATGGGGACACTGCCCCAGGATGGGGACACTGGCCCAGGGCTGGGGACACTGCCCAGGGATGGGGACACTGCCCCAGGATGGGGACACTGCTCCAGTGTGGGGACACTGCCCAGGATGGGGACACTGCTCCAGTGTGGGGACACTGCCCAGGATGGGGACACTGCCCAGGATGGGGACACTGCTCAGGATGGGGACACTGCCCAGGATGGGGACACTGCCCAGTGTGGGGACACTGCCCAGGGATGGGGACACTGCTCCAGTGTGGGGACACTGCCCCAGGATGGGGACACTGCCCAGGATGGGGACACTGCCCAGGGATGGGGACACTGCCCAGGGATGGGGACACTGCCCAGGATGGGGACACTGCTCCAGTGTGGGGACACTGCCCAGGATGGGGACACTGCCCCAGGATGGGGACACTGCCCAGGATGGGGACACTGCCCAGGGATGGGGACACTGCCCAGGATGGGGACACTGCCCCAGGATGGGGACACTGCCCAGGGATGGGGACACTGCCCAGGGCTGGGGACACTGCCCAGGATGGGGACACTGCCCCAGGATGGGGACACTGGCCCAGGATGGGGACACTGCCCAGGAATGGGGACACTGCCCAGGGATGGGGACACTGCCCCAGGATGGGGACACTGCCCAGGATGGGGACACTGCCCAGGGATGGGGACACTGCCCAGGGTTGGGGACACTGCTCCAGTGTGGGGACACTGCCCCAGGATGGGGACACTGCCCAGGGCTGGGGACACTGCCCAGGATGGGGACACTGCCCCAGGATGGGGACACTGCCCAGGATGGGGACACTGCTCCAGTGTGGGGACACTGCCCCAGGATGGGGACACTGCCCAGGGCTGGGGACACTGCCCAGGATGGGGACACTGCCCCAGGATGGGGACACTGCCCAGGATGGGGACACTGCTCCAGTGTGGGGACACTGCCCCAGTGTGGGGACACTGCCCCAGGATGGGGACACTGCCCAGGGCTGGGGACACTGCCCAGGGATGGGGACACTGCCCAGGGATGGGGACACTGCCCCAGGATGGGGACACTGCCCAGGGCTGGGGACACTGCCCAGGGATGGGGACACTGCCCCAGGATGGGGACACTGCTCCAGTGTGGGGACACTGCCCAGGATGGGGACACTGCCCAGGATGGGGACACTGCCCAAGGATGGGGACACTGCCCAGGGATGGGGACACTGCTCCAGTGTGGGGACACTGCCCAGGATGGGGACACTGCCCAGGGCTGGGGACACTGCTCCAGTGTGGGGACACTGCCCAGGGATGGGGACACTGCCCAAGGATGGGGACACTGCCCAGTGTGGGGACACTGCCCAGGATGGGGACACTGCCCCAGGATGGGGACACTGCTCCAGTGTGGGGACACTGCCCAGGATGGGGACACTGCCCAGGATGGGGACACTGCCCAAGGATGGGGACACTGCCCAGGGATGGGGACACTGCTCCAGGGCTGGGGACACTGCCCAGGATGGGGACACTGCTCCAGTGTGGGGACACTGCCCAGGATGGGGACACTGCCCAGGATGGGGACACTGCCCAGGGATGGGGACACTGCCCCAGGATGGGGACACTGCCCAGGATGGGGACACTGCCCAGGGCTGGGGACACTGCTCCAGTGTGGGGACACTGCCCAGGGATGGGGACACTGCCCAAGGATGGGGACACTGCTCCAGTGTGGGGACACTGCCCAGGATGGGGACACTGCCCCAGGATGGGGACACTGCTCCAGTGTGGGGACACTGCCCCAGTGTGGGGACACTGCCCAGGATGGGGACACTGCCCAGGGCTGGGGATGCTCCCGGGCTCCTGAGGGATGCTCAGGTGCTGCTCCCAGGTTTGGGGATGCTCAGGTGCCTCTCTCAGGCTGGGGGATGCTGGGGTACAACCACAGCCACTTCCCGAGGATGGGAATACATCTCCCAGCCCCAGGTACCCTCCCCCAGCCCCAGGTACACTCCCCCAGCCCCAGGGATGCTCCCCCAGCCCCAGGTACACTCCCGCAGCCCCAGGTACACTCCCCCAGCCCCAGGGATGCTCCCCCAGCCCCAGGTACACTCCTCCAGCCCCAGGGATGCTCTCCAGCCTCAGGTACACTCCTCCAGCCCCAGGGATGCTCCCCCAGCCCCAGGGATGCTCCCCCAGCCCCAGGTACACTCCTCCAGCCCCAGGGATGCTCCCCCAGCCCCAGGGATGCTCCCCCAGCCCCAGGTACACTCCTCCAGCCCCAGGGATGCTCCCCCAGCCCCAGGGATCTGACCACTGATGTCTCTCCGCCTGAGGCCGCTCCCAAATGGATCCCCCCACCCTGAGTTCCCCTCTTTTCCGCTTCTCCATGAGCAGCTCCTGGAGCTGGGCAAACAAAGCCAGGATTTTGGTGAGCTCAGGGAGCACGGGCTGAGCATCTGCCTCAAGCTGAACAATTTTCACCTCACACCCGCAGAAACCGAAAGCAGAGGGGGGTGGGGCTCGCCTGTTTTGTTTTTCTTTGGTTCCCCATTTTTTAGAACGCTCAATCTTGCTTTCAGCTCCGAGCGTTTTGGTGGCTGAGGGCTGTTATTGATGAGGGCACGTTGTCGAGGAGCAGGAAGCCGCCTGCCATCCCGCCTGCCTGCTGCTAAATTGAAATCTCCTAATCTTCCCAATCCTTTTAAGCACCAGCAAATGAAAAGGCAACACGGTGCGGAAAATCTCAGCTCCGGGGAAGCAGGGCAGGGTCTGCCAGAGCCAGGCTGGGAGCTCCTGCTTCCCAGGGACCCGCTGCCAGGGCAGGGAGCAGCACGGCGCCTCGATGCCCTCCCCTGGCACAGGGACAGCCGGGATTTACCCAGGCCCTGTTTGCACCTCGCTGAGCACAGCCAGAGCCATCCCCGAGCTGCCGGAGTTTGGGATGGATGTTCCCAGCCCCAGGGCTGGTCCCCAGCTCCGTGAGAAACCAGGGACACCATAAAGCCAAAACCGAAATCCTAAATAATGTCCTTGGCCTGTGAGGGAAATCCCTGCTCTGGAGCCAGGCTGGGAGAGCTGGGAATGTTCCCCTGGAGAAGGGAAGGATCCGGGGAGAGCTCAGAGCCCTTCCAGGGCCTGAAGGGGCTCCAGGAGAGCTGGAGAGAGACTGGGACAAGGGATGGAGGGATGGGGCACAGGGAATGGCTCCCATTGCCAGAGGGCAGGGATGGATGGGAGATTGGGAATTAGGAATTCCCAGAGCAGCTGTGGCTGCCCCTGGATCCCTGGAATGTCCCAGGCCAGGCTGGACAGGGCTGGGAGCAGCCTGGGGCAGTGGGAGGTGTCCCTGCCATGGCAGGGGTGGCACTGGCTGGGCTTTAAGCTCATCCCAACCCATTCCATGATTCAGTGACTCCAGGGTTCCCTGGATCCCATCCAGGTTGAATTCCTGGCTGTTGGGCAGCATCTCCCCTTCCCTTCCTGCACTTTCCTCCTTCCTGCCCCCAAATCGCCACCCACAGCCCCAGGCAGGTCCCCTCCGAGGGATCCAAGTGCTGGGACCAGCCCGGAGCCGTGGGACACCGGGATGGGGGATGGGCCCGGCCCCTTTGTGTTTTTGGGAAGCGCTGCCGGGAGAGGAGATGGAGCAGCAGCAGCAGCCGGGAACAACAATTGCTGCCATCAGCCCTCATGAATAAGTGGCACCATCTGATCTCGTTATTTATATCCTTCCTGCTGGGAAATTAATTAATGTTTAATTTGCAGCACAGGCGGCCCCTCAGACGCTTCTCCCCGCTCTGGAGGTCGGCATGTCACAATGTCACTGCCTTTCCTGGGAGCAGCCCTGGGAAAAAAGGATCCCTCTGCACTGCTGGTGCCCTCACCATCCCGGCTGCAGCTGCTGCTGCATCTGGGGGTGTTCCTGCAGTGCCAAGGGACATTTTGACTCTTTCTCCTGGATTTTGAGCCATGTTCAGTGGGAAAATCCCATTCCTGTTGCTGGGATGGTTCTGGGGAACATGCAGGGAAGGGATGGGAGCAGCCAGGAGTGCTCAGGAGGAAGGGAAACTTCCATAAACACCTTCCAGGAGATGGATGGAGGGCAGAGGGAATTATTATCTCATCACAGGGCCACAGAAAGCCCGAGGCTCTGAGGGAAGGAGGAGCACAGCCAGAGGCAGGAGCCTCCTTGGAGCTGCTGGGATGGGTGAGGGAGGCCGGGATGGGGCTGGGATGAGGCTGGGATGGGACTGGGATGGGACTGAGATGGGAACAAGGATGAGAGCAAGGATGGGGCTGGGATGGGAACAGGGATGGGGCTGGGATGAGGCTGGGATGGGAACAAGGATGAGAGCAGGGATGGGGCTGGGATGGGAACAGGGATGGGGCTGGGATGGGAACAAGGATGAGAGCAGGGATGGGAACAGGGATGGGACTGGAATGGGAACAGGGATGGGGCTGGGATGGGAACAGGGATGGGGCTGGGATGGGGCTGGGATGGTGTGGGAGGCGTTGGGGCTGCCCAGGGTGGGCACAGCCCCTCACCCCTTCCCCTCACAGCACCCGGGGCTGGAGCCCGCGGGATGAACCCGCTGCTGGGGCAGTGGGGACAGAAGTGTCCCTGGGCTGGACCGGGGATCCTTTGGCATCTCCGTTTGGGTTTCCCACGGCCGGGACAGGGAAGGGCAGCGCGTGACTCCCTGCGGGTGGAGATAAGGAGCTGGAAAAACAAACTGCCCTGCCAAGGTCGGCGCTCGGCGCTTCCCTCTCCGCCTCCCGAGCGATCCCCGCTGCCTCGGGGAGGGAGGGAGGGAGGCAAAACCTGTGCTCCGGAGGAGGCCGAGCACCTCGGCAGGGGCACGCTGAGCTCTGCGGAGATCCCCCCTTACCCCGGGCCCCTCCCCGCTGCCGTGTCCCTGTCCTTGTCCCCTCGGGCGTGTGCCCAGCCTCGCTCTTGGCACGCAGCTATCCCTCAGCGCAGACACCTGCGGCTCCTTGGGGCAGGGCTTGTGGGACGCATCCCAGTGCCAGCCGCGTTTGGATGTCCCCGAAGTGCCGCCTCAGGTGCGCGAAGGAGCCTGCAGCCGGCGTGGGACATCGCCCCACAGGAGCCCTGCCCCAAGGCCGGGCTGCTCAGCAGGGCTGGGAAGGAATCTGTTCCTCTGCAGGACCCCATGCTCACCCCAAATCTCCCTAAACCACAGGGATGCTCCCAGGTCCCGTTCCCAGCCCTGCTGTCACTCCTCTCTTTTTTGGGATGCGGTTTGGAGGGTTTGGTGCCCAGGAGCCGCAGCAGAGGAGGCCTAGGGAGATGGCAGGGCAGGGCTGTTACTGCCCGGGCTAATGAATATGAATGGGCTCTTCATAAACGTGGCTTTGTGTCATTAAATTCCTTCACAGCTCGGTGCCTGCGGAAAGGTTACTCAGAATTAAATGTAAATCACAGATTTACCGGGACGAAACCGCGGCGTGGCGGGGCTTTTCAAAAACACCTAATTTAATAATGGGGGCATCTTCCCCGATGGATTCCGAGCTCTCCCGCCCGGGGGAAGGTGATCCAGGTCTCACCTGATGGGCGATTGACACCCTTTTCTTCCCCAGGCTGCAGCCTTTGGTTCCTGACCGTGCCGGAGGAGTTATTTCCCCCCGCCGCCACTCCGCGTAATTAAAAGATTAAGGCATGGCTTCTGTCGGGTTATAAATGAAGGGGCGGGGGGTGGCGGGAGCAGCAGGGTTGGGAACACCAGTCTGATCCATCTGACCCCCCCCCCCGGCCCATAATGGGATCACAGAATCCCAGACTGGAAGCTTAAAGCTCATCCCATTCCAACCCCCCCCGCCCGCGGTGGGCAGGGAGACCCTTCCGCTATCCCAGGACATTCCAAGCCTCGTCCAAGCCAAGCCCGGACACTTCCAGGGGTGTTGGAGGTGGCGTGGACACCCCCAGGCCGCGGTGGGCGCAGATGGCTCGGGGGGGGATGGGGAAAAGCGGGACGTTTTTAAGGAGCTCAGCGGAGCCGTCCCAGCAAAGCCCCCTCCCAGACTGCTCCGAGCAGCCCGGGCACGTCTCAGCCTGCGAGGGAGAGCTGATTAGTAATTAAATGGCTTTTTAAAAATAAAACCATTAAGACTAATCCCATCAAAATTGGAGCTTCATCCCGGCAACTCTTATTAATTATCGGCCCACCTTGCGGCTTCCAGAGGCGGGGCTGGCGGCGGCTCTGTAAATAAACGCGCGGATTTTGGGGAATTCTCGCCGGGAATAAATACCGGGGTTTTGCTGAGTTCTCCCTGGGAGGGGGGGGATTCTCGCTCCAAGCTGGGGAACGTCCCGGATGCTGCTCCAGGTCCCCGGCCCCTCCCGGATTGCGCATTCCCAGTGCCGGGAATGCTCCCGGGAATGCTCGGCAGCCTTCCCCAGGGACAAAGCCAGGCCTGAGCCCGGCTAATCCCGCCGGGGCTGCTGCTCGCCCTCCGTGGCCGCGGAGCCGCAGGTTCCTCCTCGTTCTTTCCCTCGGAGTATCCGTAATTCCGGGGTTAAGGAAACAAAAGCTCCTCTCTGCTTGTTTGTATTTCCCCCCTCATCAATAGCGGGGCCAGGCAGGGCGCTGGCAGCCGCTCCCCGGGGCCTGCTCAGCTATTAAAGACAGAAATTACATCTTCATAACCCAGGATATTGCCGCTCGCTTATTTATGACTTGCTCCATTGCGAGAATATTTATTCTAGACAGGGAGCCTGATAATTTTCATCCAATCTACTCCTCATAGCTCAGGGCAAAAGAATGGAACAGCTCAATTGAGGGAGCACTTTCCCATTATTGCCAGGTAAGGGCAGAGCACGCCGAGCTCATTGCTGCCCTCGCCTCGCCACCGCCGCTGCGCCAGGCTCCGGGGATTTTTTTTATCCTGCTTTTTCTCTCCTCTATTTTTTTTTTTCCTTCCTTCCTTTATTTTTTTTTTTTTTCTTTTTAATTCATCGAGGAATGGCAGCCCACACAACCACTTAGAGGAAGTACTGCATAAATCCCAGTGCAGTAATTACCCATTTGGAACACGACGCTTTAGAGGAGCAGCGGCAGCGTGCCAGGATGCTCAGCACGCTGCTCCTGCTCCAGCTGAAACCCTCCCAGGGCTTGCAGGGAACGGTTCCGCCTGCGCTCAGAGCCTCGTAAAACCGAGCCGCTGCAGCTGGGGCAGCGCCTGCAGCCCACGGAGCCCTCCCGGGGCTGCGAGGGAGGAACCGGAGCTCACGGAGGGAGAAACCACGGGGAAACACCGCGAGGAGAGGAGAGGAGAGGAGAGGAGAGGAGAGGAGAGGAGAGGAGAGGAGAGGAGAGGAGAGGAGAGGAGAGGAGAGGAGAGGAGAGGAGAGGAGAGGAGAGGAGAGGAGAGGAGAGGAGAGGAGAGGAGAGGAGAGGAGAGGAGAGGAGAGGAGAGGAGAGGAGAGGAGAGGAGAGGAGAGGAGAGGAGAGGAGAGGAGAGGAGAGGAGAGGAGAGGAGAGGAGAGGAGAGGAGAGGAGAGGAGAGGAGAGGAGAGGAGAGGAGAGGAGAGGAAGCACGGCCAGCCCAGGGGGACAGCTCCTGGGGGAGGGATGGTCCCGGGATGAGAGGGTGCAGGGATGGCCCAAAGCTCGGAATGATGGCCTAAAAATGGATGGATGGAGGGATGGATGATGGATGGATGGATGGATGATGCTCCATGATTTGGAGCAATTCCCTAAAAATGGATGGATAACATGATGCCCCATATGATGGAGGAATGCCCCAAAAGAGGGATGGATGGATGGATGGATGGATGGATGGATGGATGGATGGATGGATGGAGGGATGGATGGATGGATGATGGATGGATAGATGGATGATGGATGGAGGGATGGATGGATGATGGATGGAGGGATGGATGGATGATGGATGGAGGGATGGATGGAGGGAGGGATGGAGGGATGCCCCATAAGTTGCAGTGATATCCCCCCAAAAAAAAAGACAGAGCAACACCCCTCAAGGCAGAGCGATGCCCCATGAGGTGGAATTACAGCCCAGACTGGAATGCTGCCCTACAAGCCAGACACAGCAGTGCCCCATGAACCCGAGTGAGGCCCCACAAGCCCGAGGGATGCCCCAGAAGGTCCCAGCCCCCACGTGCCCACAGCAGGCAGCACCCAGCCCCAGCCCTGGCCGGGAAGCCCCTTCCTGCTGCGGCTCTGCTGCCGCCTGCCTTAAATGTCAGAGCCAATGAAGTGTTGCAAAGGCTTTATTGCTTTCCGTGGAGCCGATTAGGAATCTCTTCTGCTGGGTAAAGAGCAATATTGCAATATGAGGGATGGGGGGAGCGGGAGGCAGCCCTGTGTGAATTCCCCACAGGAAGCTCTGTTCTCGCAGCCAGAACAGTTATCAAAAAGACAATTTAGGCAGGATTGTGCTCTAACTGGCTGGAGGACAGGGGAGCCAGCCCTGGACAGGAATCTTTCAGCTCTGAGTAAATGAAACTGCAAAAGAAATCAGCTTTCCTGCCTGGTCTGCAGGGGAGGAAGGTGCCAGAAGGAATTGGGTTTTTTATAACCATTAGCTCAGCCCGGCACTCCCTGCCAAGGCCGGGAGCTGCCGGGGGATGGAGGCAGCTCAGCAGCCTCTGCTCCCGTGGTCTGCAGCAATTCCAGCCCCCAAAACCCCCAGCAGGGCACGGGGGAAGCTCCCACCCCTCAGTGTTCCATCCCTGCCGACACAAAAAACCCCTGCTGGGGGCAAAGCAAGACCTTTGTCACCCTTAGAGAGAGATTGATGTCCCCAAGAGCCACCGGGCCCGATGGCCAGAGGGGTGTCCAGGCGGGGATTGGGGTGTTTCTGGGAAGAGAGGTTTTGGAGAAGGCACCAGGCCCTGAGGGATGAGAATCTCCATTTCTGGGGCAGAAAGGCTCCTGGTCCGTGGGCACATCCCGTGGCCAGCGCCAGCTCCGTGGGACACGTGGCCACCTCTGGCATCCCTCGGGTGCCTCGTGTTCCACCCTGGAGTGGTGCTGGAGATCCAGGGCAGGCTCAGGGAGGAGCCCAGGCCTTGCTGCCGGTGACAACGATTTCTGGAGCACCCTGGATTGCCCCGGGGTTTGGAGCAGCAGCACACCGGCCCCATCCAGCCCCGGTGGGGGCCGTGGGAGGAGGCACAAATCCATTTCCACCGGCTCTGCTGGGAGCTGGCCCCGCTCCTGCGGCTCCGCTGCCATCCCTGGGAGCCCACGCTGCCAGCAGGGAAATGAAAACTTCCCACCCCGGAATTACACCCAGACACAGCGGGGACAATTCCCTCCGTTCACTCCTTGGTCGGGCAGAACAGAAAGCAAAGCTCCCCTGGCTGGGACCCCCCCACCCTGCCCTGGGACCCCCACCCTGTCCTGGGACCCCCCCCTGCCCTGGGATCCCCACCCTGCCCTGGGATCCCCACCCTGCCCTGGGACCCCCATCCTGTCCTGGGACCCCCCCCTGCCCTGGGACCCCCCACCCTGGCCCTGGGACCCCCCCTGCCCTGGGACCCCCACCCTGCCCTGGGACCCCCCCCTGCCCTGGGACCCCCCCCTGCCCTGGGACCCCCACCCTGCCCTGGGACCCCCCCCTGCCCTGGGACCCCCACCCTGCCCTGGGACCCCCCCTACCCTGGGACCCCCACCCTGCCCTGGGACCCCCCCCTGCCCTGGGACCCCCACCCTGCCCTGGGACCCCCCCTACCCTGGGACCCCCACCCTGCCCTGGGACCCCCACCCTGCCCTGGGACCCCCCACCCTGCCCTGGGACCCCCCCCTGCCCTGGGACCCCCCCTACCCTGGGACCCCCCCCCTGCCCTGGGACCCCCACCCTGCCCTGCTGCTCTGGGAGCTCCCAGCCAGGGAAATCAGCTCGGGAAACGCTGCCTGGAGGTGCGGGGGGGGGGTCTGTGGGGTCAGCTGGAGCCTGGGATGTGTGTTCCATCCCACTGCTGGCAGCCCTGGCACTCGCTGGAGCAGCAGGAATGGGATCGGGGTGAGCTGGGGGCCGTGTGTCCGTCTGTCCATCCCAGGGCCAGCAGCTGCGCAGTCAGGAGACTTCTAATGGGAATTATTCCACTGGGGGAGTTGATCAGGGTGGGCCGGGGGCTCCTGGTGCCCCTCAGGGTGCTCGCTGCTCCCCTCTCCCCAGCACCTGGCTGGGGGCACTGGGATATCTCCAGATGCTCCCATTTCAGCCGGGAGAAGCCCCAGGAATGACAAAGAGGAGGCGAGCACGGGGTGGCCGCTCAGCTTGTGCGGAGCTCTGCCCGTCCTGGTGCCGCCCCTGCTTTGGGTGGGTGCGGTTTCCAAGGATTTGCCGGAATTCGCAAGGTTTCTCCCTGGATTTACAGCTTCCCGGCGCCTCGCCAGGCTCAGCCACGCCGTCCCACTGCACCTGCAGGAAAGGTGCGGGAGAGCGGCGCTGGGGCGGGGCTGCGCGGCCGGGATGGCTGCGGGGGGAGGCGGTCACTGCTCCCCGGAGAGCGGGGTCCCATCGGGAGCTTTCCCTGCCCTCAGCGGCGGCGGCACTGCCGTTCTGCCTGCGCTGGGCTGAGCAGAGCGAGCCGGGCCCGTCCCTCGGGGGGGATCCCCGCAGATCCCACCCCGCATCCTCAGCGCGGGGCTTGCACCATGCGGGGGGCAAAATCCAGAATTCCAAAGGGTTTGGCCTCAAAGGACGCTCTCTCTGAGTCTGATGCAAGAAAATCCCTTCTGTTGGAGCTGCTGCTCAGCTCAGCCCGTCACCCCGGCTCAGATCCTTCGGGGTTGATGGACAGACACGCCTCGGCCCGGGGAATTCCCTATTTAAACCCTGGAGCATCCATGGGGACGCAGCCAGCGATCCCCGCTCTGGCTCCAGCTCCCGGGGAAGCTCCAGGCCCTGGACACGGGAAGGGGACCCTGCTCAGCCTCCAACATCCGGAGCTGGGACGGTCCTGCCCTCCAAAAAAGCGTCCTTTTGGTTCTCCCAGAGGTTTTCCTGCAGCTCTGGGAGCTCCGGGAGCTCAGGCTGAAGGCGGTGGAAGCCGGAGAAGGTTGTTGGGGATGTTTGTTTTCCCAGCCTGTGTCCCTGCTCCCGCAGCTTTCCCGGGAAGTTTGGGCCGGGCCAGCAGCCGCGCTCACGCCTCCTCCGAAGGGAAAGCTCATTAAATTGATGATCCGGGGATCCTCTACCCAGCATCTCCCACTCTTATTAGAGGCATTAATTAAAACAATAGCAGATCAAAGCGCTGCGAAGCATCTCCTTCGGGACGGAGCCTCCTCCCCTCCGCATCCCGGCTTTTGTTCTCATCCCTTTGAGGTCAGCAGCTCGTTACTGCCCCGGCAGCGTCCCGGGAGGAGCGGGGCACGGGCGCGGCCCGGCTGTCTCCATGCGGCTCAGGGAGCCCTTCCCAAGGCCACGGGGTGGGGGGGGGGGGGGTGACGGCTCCCGTCGCCGCTTTGGGAAAAGCCTCTCCTTCCTCCGTGCCTGGGTCCCGGCCGCTCTCCGGGACCTTTCCCCGCCCGGCCAGCGCAGCAGCCGCCCCGGGGCCCCGCGCTCGTCCTTGAGCAGCAATTAGCGAGCGCTGGTGTGATGGGCATCTCCTCCGAGCTCCTCTCCAGGCTCTTCCAGCTGCTGCTGATTAGCGTTTGGGAGAGCGGGAGCAGCCTGACCCGGGGAAACGCGCAGGCTTTTATTAGCGCTGCAGATAATTACATTTAATAAGGACAGCAGCTTTTCCCACACCAGAGAGCTGAACCATCAATCTTGCCTTTAATAATAAACCCTCTCCAACTCATTTACATTCATTGTTCCTCTTGCAACACAACATTACCCACGCTTTATGGCCCCGGCAGCCGGCGGCTCCCTCCCAGGGGATCCGTGTGGAGCGGGGTGCCCGTGCCGTGCCACGGCTGTCCCCGGGGGCCCTGTCCCCCTCCCCGTGCCCACGGGACCGGCAGCCCTTCGCCCGGGGAGCCACAACGCCCTGAGCAGGAGAGCCGTGCGAAATTCCCCAATAACTCCGTGGCTTTGTGGACTCCGGAGCAATTACTCACCTGGCAGGAACCTGCACGGCCGGGACTGCGCCCCCAGGGATCCCGGGATGAATCAGGGAATTGTTTGGGTGGGAAGGGCCTCAAAGCCCAGCCAGTGCCACCCTCTGCCGCGGGCAGGGACAGGGACAGGGACACCTCCCTCTGTCCCAGGCTGCTCCAAGCCCTGTCCAACCTGGCCTTGGGCACTGCCAGGGATCCAGGGGCAGCCACAGCTGCTCTGGGCACCTGTGCCAGGGCTGCCCACCCTCCCAACCAGGAATTCCTTCCCAACATTCCCTGTGTCACTCTGAAGCCATTCCCTGGGTCCTGTCCCTCCATCCCTTGTCCCAGTCCCTCTCCAGCTCTCCTGGAGCCCCTTCGGGCCCTTCCAGGGGCTCTGAGCTCTCCCAGGATCCTTCTCCTCCCCAGGGGAACATTCCCAGCTCTCCCAGCCTGGCTCCAGCCCTTGGAACACCTCCGTGGCCTCCTCTGGACTCTCACAGCAGCTCCAGGTCCCTCTGACGCCAGGGCTGGAGCAGCTCTGCAGGTGGGGTCTCACCTGAGCAGGTCTCACCTGTCCCTTCCCACTGCCCAGGGCTGGACCACTACAGCAGGACACAGGAACGTTCCGGGGCACGTTCTTTCAAGGCAGAGCTGGTGGGATTTTAGGAAGAGAAGTAAACGCAGTCTCTGTGCGCTGGGAAGAGCAGTGTCCCTCAGGAGACAGGAAAAATAATGGATAAATGAATAAGAGCGCAGCAAACATTCATCTTCCCAGCTGAAATTGGAGAGGAAGGCTGAGGGTATTATAAATCCTATTTTGCTGCTGCTGCTGCTGCGCTGTGATTTGGTTTTGCTGGCTCAGACCAGGACAGATATTCCAGGCTGGTTTTCCCTCCCTGGTGCTCTGCTCCCCGCTGCCTGGGTGGGATGTGGTGGGAGCAGAGGGCTCTGGGAATGTCTTCTCCTGGCCTGGGCTTCTGGAGGACACCAACTTCTGGGGCCAGGGGGGCAGATACGGGGCTGGGGGCTACTCCCACCTTTCCCACGGAGTGATGAAGAGGGACCAAGGAGCAAGGCCGGGCTGGATGGGGTTTGCAGCAGCCTGGGACAGTGCAGGGTGTCCCTTCCCACCCAAAGCAATCCATGATTCCATGCCTCTGTGACGATTTGCCACGTGCCAGGGCCTCCCAGGGCTGGGACAATTCTTTTGCTGTCCCGGTGCCATTCCAGCACCGGGGGATGCGGCGGGGTGCGGATTTGTGGCAGAAAAGGGCAACAAAAAGGCCTCAAATCCTGCAGCCTCCCTGTGATCCCATCTGGCCATCCCCGTGTGCCCAGACCATCCTTCCTCTGTCCCTGGGCCAGCAGCCGGTGCCAAGGCCAGCGTGGCAATGACATCATTGCCAGCAGGGTGGCATCACCGTGCGGGGACAGGAGCATCACCCCCGAGGGCAGTTTGGGGTGCTGGGGTGCCCAGGATGCAGTTTGGGGTGTTCTGCACCGGCCAGGCAGGTGTGCCCAGTCCGTGCCAACATTCTGGGACGCGCAGGGAGCTCGGCCAGGACACCCCGCGGGATCTGCCCGCCAGCCCCCCGGCTTTAGGCTGGGCTCAGGGCTCAGCGCCAGCTCAGCAAGGCCTGGCCTCGGGCTCCTGCTCCCCAGGCACCTCCTGCAATCTCCCCGGGCTCTCCCTGGCCTGCAGCAGCCCATCCAGCAGGGAGCAGGGTGTGGGGTGAGCAGGAGCCTGCAGGGCCTGGCGTTAACGGGAGCCTGGGCAAGGGCAGCCCTGCTCCGCCACCCTGGAGCTTTCCCTCCTCCAGCTGAGCACCCTCGGCGTTCCCAGCCTGGCTCCAGAGGGGCTCCAGCCCTCGGGGGGCTCCGTGGCCTCTGGAATTGCTCCAGCAGCTCCCATGTCTTTCCCGTGCTGGGCCCGTGCGCTCCTGCAGCGGTTTGATCTGCACACAGCTGCCCGGGGCAGGAGGAGTTTTAGCACCTCTCCTGCTGTTGGGGTGGCCCTGTCCCCTCCCTGCTGTGACCAGAGGTGGTGACAAGGTGACAACGGGGTGAAAGCAAAGTGACAGCAGGGTGACAGATGGGGAGGGTGCAGAGCAGGCTGGTGCTGGCCTGGCAGGAGCTGAGGAGGTGCAGGAGCCAAATGCTGGATGCAGAGGGATGCAGGATGCAGGCTCTGGGTGCAGGATCCAGGCTCTGGGTGCAGAGGGATGCAGGATCCAGGCTCTGGGTGCAGGATCCAGGCTCTGGGTTCCAATGGATGCAGGATCCAGGCTCTGGGTGCAGGATCCAGGCTCTGGGTGCAGATGGATGCAGGATCCAGGCTCTGGGTGCAGGATCCAGGCTCTGGGTTCCAATGGATGCAGGATCCAGGCTCTGGGTGCAGGATCCAGGCTCTGGGTGCAGAGGGATGCAGGATGCAGGCTCTGGGTTCAGGATGCAGGCTCTGGGTGCAGATGGATGCAGGATGCAGGCTCTGGGTGCAGGATGCAGGCTCTGGGTTCCAATGGATGCAGGATCCAGGCTCTGGGTGCAGGATCCAGGCTCTGGGTGCAGAGGGATGCAGGATGCAGGCTCTGGGTTCAGGATGCAGGCTCTGGGTGCAGATGGATGCAGGATCCAAGCTCTGGGTGCAGGATCCAGGCTCTGGGTGCAGATGGATGCAGGATCCAGGCTCTGGGTGCAGGATCCAGGCTCTGGGTGCAGGATCCAGGCTCTGGGTGCAGGATCCAGGCTCTGGGTGCAGATGGATGCAGGATCCAGGCTCTGGGTGCAGGATCCAGGCTCTGGGTGCGGATGGATGCAGGATGCAGGCTCTGGGTGCAGGATCCAGGTTCTGGGTGCAGAGGGATCCAGGCTCTGGGTGCAGAGGGATGCAGGATGCAGGCTCTGGGTGCAGAGGGATGCAGGATGCAGGCTCTGGGTGCAGGATCCAGGCTCTGGGTGCAGAGGGATCCAGGCTCTGGGTGCAGAGGGATGCAGGATCCAGGCTCTGGGTGCAGGATCCAGGCTCTGGGTGCAGGATCCAGGCTCTGGGTGCAGGATCCAGGTTCTGGGTGCAGAGGGATCCAGGCTCTGGGTGCAGAGGGATGCTCTTTTCCCCTTTGAACCCCTCTGTGCCTCAGCCCCCTCCCCTGGCAGTCCCTGGGGGTCTCTCCATGGGGCACAGATAACACCACTGGATGGGTGAGTAGCCCCCAGCTGGACGCTGGAGCGGGCAGATCCAGCTCCCGGCTGTGTTTGCAGGCAGGTTTCACTCAGGGCTGTCCATGGCTCCTTTTCCCTTCCCCCTCAGAGGATTTCCAGACCCAGTGATCTGCACCGCGTGTTCCCAGCGCTCCCATCAAACCCATCCTTTACTGGAAATACCAGGAGTCGCTGCTCGCTGGGTGGGAAAAACCCCGGGATCATCACGGGGGAACAACTCGGTGAAAACCCCCCACCAATCCACGTCCTGGAAATTATTTATTCCCTTTTATCTGCAGCGAGAAACCATCAGCTGGGGCTTGGCAGGAGCCACCTCTGCCATGTGTTATCTCTCTGATATCCCGAGCCGATAATCCCCGCGCAGCTTTTGTGCCTGACACCCCTCGGGGCCCGGCTGGAGCAGCCCCTCCGTCCCGCTGGGATTGCTCCTCTCCCCATAAATATTTGTGTAAGAGCCTCTCTCCCCCAGCCCCGACGCCGTTCCCATTTCTCCAGTGTCACAGGCGACTTTTTTTTTTTTTTTCAAACTTTTTAATCCCGTTCATTAATCATTTAGAGAAATGTGCAATTACTTGAGTCCAATTACAGAAAATGTGCAACTACTTGAGTCCCATTATGAGCCCCTAGAAAATGCCAAGAACTTGATTAGAGCAAAACCACCGCCAGTCCCACAGACTTTCAAAGCAAACACTGCGACTTCTCCTGGCAGGGGGAAGAGAAATCCCAATTTATTTACGCACAGACGCGTCCAAGCCTCGCTGACAACATGGGAAATCGTTCCTATCGGCTGGAACGTGAGTTCAGCGTTCCCTAAAGGAAGAGATGTCTCTCCCTTAATTAAAGCAAGGCCTGAACTCGCTGTAACCTCCTGGTTTCGTGGCGGGGATCTGCTCGGATTTTTTTTTTTTTTTTTTTTTTTTTTTTTTTCCCCACAGGGCTTGTAATTACCCCACGAGCCGACGGCTGCTCCTCGTCCGCGGAGCGGGGCTGAGCCAGGGAGCAGCTCCGGCACCTCCGCGGCCGCCGCCCTCATCCCCAAATCCATCATCGCTCCGGGTGTCCCCCGTGCCAAGCGGGAGCGGCTCCGTCCCTACACGCGGGGCTCGCAGCCGCGCTCGCTGCCCTTATTTAGGTCAGCGCTGCCCGCGTGTGTCCGCGGGAGCCACAGGAATTACGGTTTATTAGGGATTAAACCGGGATTTAAGGGCCTTTCTTAGCGTGGGGCTGCGGGGCCGGGGCCGCTCCGGCGAGCCCGACTCCCAAAGTCTGAGATTTTCGGGAGAATCTCAAGCTAAGGGGCTTAGGGAGGGGAATTAATTTCCTGGGATGCCGCGGCTCGTCCGGAATAAAAAAAGAAAAAGAAAAAAAAACCTCTGATAAAAGTATAATTTTCTCCTTGTTATTCGTGATTACAAAATAATAAGATTGTTTAAAAATCCAATAGAGTTGATGTCAATATTGGCAGGAGATGTAATTGCAAAGCACGTGCCAGCCGTCCGTGGCTTTTCTTAATTTTAATTAGGATAAAATTTACTAATCTTGCCGGGTTTGCAGGAGGAGGTTTGCCAAGAAGCCATCAATTGATCTGGATGATATTGGCTCCCTTTTAAGAGCCCCTCGCTAACTGCTATGTAAAGCCTGGGCTTTCAGCTCCCTTCTCAGATCCTCTCCGCAGTGTTTTTGGCATGTCAAAAGGCCAGATGTTTTTTATTTGAGAGCAAATTGACACGTTAAATTACATTGTGCAAACAGCAAAGCCAGCCATGAGTAAACAGGCGACGAGGATTCATTGAATTTTATGGGTCGCAATAATGTTTATGTAATTTAACAAATTTATGCTTCGTGTCAGCTTCACCGCAAGAGTTATTCATTCCAAAAGGAAAAACAACTTCCATGACAGCCCCCATAGATTCCGCCTCGGAGCCAGTCAGGAGCAAACGCAGCCTGAAGATGGCAATGACACGGGCCGTGTGTGGCCAGGCCGGGGCCACCGCCCGGCTCGGGTCTTTTGGGGGTTTTCTCCCAGATTTGGTGACTTTGCTCCCATCCAGCCAGAGCACAAGCGACGAGGGGCTGGGGCTGCTCCGGGCTCTGCAGAAGGTGCTGCTGAGCTCCGCCATGCGTTTTCCAGCTCCCCGGGAGCTCGGGCAGGTGGAGCAGGCTGTCCTCGCTCCCACCCAGCCGGAATTCCGCCGGCAGGGATCCCAGTGTTAACATCCCAAACGCTCCTGGCTGGAAACGCGGAATTCCCTGCGGATTCCCCGCGGCCGGGTGTCGCCCTGGTTATCAAGAGTTTTCTAAAGCCTTCTGAGGTGACATTCTTGTAGAGAACTTTCCCACACAACTTTCTGTAAACAACCTGTTGTTTTGCATTCTTTCACAGAGGCGGAGAAATTTGATGTACAGGTAGTTTGTGCAGTGTCCTTGGAGAGGTGGCACGTTCACCCTCCAACCCACTGGCACCTTTTGAGAACTATAAATGATCGGAGCCAGAAAAAAATAAATGAGTCTCTTCATCGTGACCAAGGCTGTGGTGGGTCGTTTTTGTTTGTGTCATCTGGTGACAGCCGGGGGCGGATCCCATCATCCCATCCCTCTCCTTTCACACCTCCCCTGCTCCGGGACAGGTGGGACAGCTCGGGCAGAGCTCCCAGGCTCCGGCGGGCCCGGGGCCCCGCGCTCCCGGCCCGGGTTAAGGTGGGAATGCGGGATTTTGGAGCAGCCAGGCGTGGGAAGCTCATCAGCCCTGGAGAGTGGCATCAATAACCAAGGGCAGCGCGAGGTGACGGCGCCTGGCAGCTCTGGGAAAACCCGGAGGGCAAAGGAAAGGCATCTGCGGCCTTTTTACAGGTTTGGAGGGACAGGACCCAGGGAATGGCTCCCACTGCCAGAGGGCAGGGATGGATGGGACATTGGGAACTGGGAATTGTTCCCTGGGAGGGTGAGGAGGCCCTGGCACAGGTGCCCAGAGCAGCTGTGGCTGCCCCTGGATCCCTGGCAGTGCCCCAGGCCAGGCTGGGCAGGGCTGGGAGCAGCCTGGGACAGAGGGAGGTGTCCCTGCCGTGGCAGGGGTGGGATTTAAGCTCCCTTCCAACCCAAACCATTCCATGATTCCATGAGCTCCAGCTGCCCCTCCAGGCTTTGTTTTCCTCCCTGACAAGGTGGTGCCCAAAAATCCTTGGAGGGAATGGCAGGGGAAGCTCAGCTGAAGGGGAAGGTGCTGCTCATATCCCAAATTTCCCATCTGGCAGCGCTGCCCTCATCAGCAGGGAACTGATTCTAAATGGAATTTAATGCAGGCCTGAAGGAGATCTGTGCACAGGACGTGGAGAGGGAACACAGGGTTATTGCTGTCAATATAATTAATTTCAAGCTAATTTGAGCATCTGATTAAGTTTAGCATTACCATAAAAACTAAACTGCTATTTAAACCAGAGAGAGGTTTATTAAATAAGTGCTGGAATGCAACAGAAAGCAGAATGAAGGCAATAAAGTCACTCAAAGTAATAAAATTAAGTGAATGCCAGAGATAATCCTCGGATGGACCTTTCCTTTGCCCTTTCCCGGGATGGAGATCTTCGTTCCTCTGCTGGGATTTTCCATCCAGATCTCTGGAATTTTTATGGTCAAATGTCCAAATTCCATGAATGGGAACGTCCACGAAATGTCCAGATTCCATGAAGATGTCCAGATCTCCATGGAATGAAAACCCCTAAGAAGAAATGGTCAATGGAACGATTTTTCTTTGGAGAAGGAGGAGAGGGGGCCGTGAGTGAGCTCCCGGCTGGAGCTGTTTGCTCACACAAGGTCAGGCCCGGCTCATCCAGCTGGGAATCCTGCCGGGAGCAGAGCGTGGGTGGCAAAGGACAAAGGGGATCCCCCCGCGGGCGCTGCTCTGGGGGCTCCCTTCACCACTGCCCTGCCTGGAAGGAGCCAGCAGTCCAGTCAGACAACGGGTGCTGAAATCCCTGCGGGGTTTCTCCCACGGCGCCCGAGCCAGCCCAGACGAGTCCCCTCCTGCCCAGGTCCCCGTGTCACCCCGGGAAAACACTTATTTACTCTGAAGGCCACAGAAGCCTTAAAATCCAGCGGCTGAGATAACGCTGATAGGATCACACAGACATCCAGACTCATTTGTCCCGCTGGCCTGAGCAGGAGTGACGCGGGCAGCGCGGGCAGCGCCGTCCCCACGCTGCTCCCGGGGCATCGTGCCAGCGTCAGGCTCAGGGACTGGGGTGAGCTGGTGCCCACAGGGATCCCCTGCCAGCGTCAGGCTCAGGGACTGGGGTGAGCTGGTGCCCACAGGGATCCCCTGCCAGGCTCAGGGACTGGGGTGAGCTGGTGCCCACAGGGATCCCCTGCCAGGGTCACAGATTGGGGTGAGCTGGGGTTCACAGGGATCTCCTGCCAGGGTCACAGATTGGGGTGAGCTGGTGCCCACAGGGATCCCCTGCCAGGGTTAGGCTCAGGGATTGGGGTGAGCTGGTGCTCACAGGGATCCATTGCCAGGGTCACAGATTGGGGTGAGCTGGTGCCCACAGGGATCCCGTGCCAGGGTCACAGATTGGGGTGAGCTGGGGCTCACAGGGATCCCCTGCCAGGGTCACAGATTGGGGTGAGCTGGGGCTCACAGGGATCCCCTGCCAGGGTCACAGATTGGGGTGAGCTGGTGCCCACAGGGATCCCGTGCCAGGGTCACAGATTGGGGTGAGCTGGTGCCCACAGGGATCCCGTGCCAGGGTCACAGATTGGGGTGAGCTGGGGCTCACAGGGATCCCCTGCCAGGGTCACAGATTGGGGTGAGCTGGTGCCCACAGGGATCCCGTGCCAGGGTCACAGTCACAGCTCGGTGTGAATTGATTCTCACCAGCCCCAGGCCCTGGCTTGGGCCTGCAGTGGGAAGGGAAATGATGGAGGCACGTGCTGAGGTCCTGCCCTGGCTGTGCCAGGCTTGGGAGCACTCCGGGATGGGGATGGTGGGGATGGTGGGGATGATGGGGATGGTGGGGATGATGGGGATGATGGGATGATGGGGATGGGGATGATGGGGATGGGGATGATGGGGATGATGGGGATGATGGGGATGATGGGGATGGGGATGATGGGGATGGGGATGGTGGGGATGGTGGGGATGATGGGGATGATGGGGATGATGGGGATGATGGGGATGATGGGGATGATGGGGATGATGGGGATGATAGGGATGATGGGGATGATGATGATGATGGGGATGGGGATGATGGGATGATGGGGATGATGGGGATGATGGGGATGATGGGGATGATGAGGATGATGGGGATGGGGATGATGGGGATGGGAATGATGGGGATGATGGGAATGATGGGGATGATGGGGATGATGGGGATGATGGGGATGATAGGGATGATGGGGATGATGATGATGATGGGGATGGGGATGATGGGGATGGTGGGGATGGGGATGATGATGATGATGGGGATGGGGATGATGGGGATGGTGGGGATGGGGATGATAGGGATGATGGGGATGATGGGATGATGGGCATGATGGGGATGATGGGGATGATGGGGATGATGAGGATGATGGGGATGGTGGGGATGATGGGATGATGGGATGATGGGGATGATGGGGATGATGGGATGATGGGGATGATGGGATGATGGGGATGATGGGGATGATGAGGATGATGGGGATGATGGGGATGGTGGGGATGGGGATGATGGGGATGATGGGGATGATGGGATGATGGGGATGGTGGGGATGATGGGATGATGGGGATGATGGGATGATGGGGATGGTGGGGATGATGGGGATGATGGGGATGATGGGATGATGGGGATGGGGATGATGGGGATGATGGGGATGATGGGGATGGTGGGGATGATGGGATGATGGGATGATGGGATGATGGGGATGGGAGCACTCGTGGTTCCCATGCCGAGCACGGTCCCTGTGCCCAGTCCTTGGCACCCTTCAGCTGCTCTGGGGTCTCTGCTGCTCCGGGTCAGCACCAGCTCAAAGGTGCCACTTCAACTGGTGCCACCCCTGCCCTGGCAGGGACACCCCCCACTGTCCCAGGCTGCTCCAGCCCCAGTGTCCAGCCTGGCCTTGGGCACTGCCAGGGATCCAGGGGCAGCCCCAGCTGCTCTGGCAATTCCAGCCCAGCCCAGGGAACAATTCCTAATTCCCAGTATCCCATCCCTCCCTGCCCTCTGGCACTGGGAGCCATTCCCCCTTGTAGCAGACTCCACGCAAACCCTCAGAGTGCACCGAGGCTTTTCCTGGTGCTCTCCAGGGCCCCTCGGGACATTGCCCAGGCTGTGACCAGACCTGGAGGAGTCTCACGCCGACATTTCTGAATTTTAGGCAGTTCTGGCCAGCATCTCCTTCCATCCTGAGCCCAAACTTCCCCTCCTAGGTTTTCCATCCGGCACCAGGGTTTGCAGGTAACTTCCACTGCGATGCTGAGCACAATTTAGATTATAAAATATATCCGCGGGCTGTTTCCTTAATTGATTTCTTTTGTTTCATTCTATTCCTCGAAGATTTGTCAACATTAATTTTTATATGCTTAACACTTTGCAAATACTGGCCAACTTTTTGAAATTAATGTGTTGAGATGGAGATTGAACACCTTCCCTCCCCTACACGTGCAGCGGGGAGGGAGCACGGGATGAGAGGAAAACGCGTTATCAGCATTCAGCTGGGGGAATTTGGGTTATTAAAAAGGGAACCCACTGGCAGCCGGGTTTAACACCGCTGCTATTCCTACATCCCTAAGGAAAAAAAAACCCCACATTTCCCGCTGAAAACCCAAAAATGTGGGACAAAATCCCCACATTTCAGCCGAAACAAGGAGATTTCAGCTGGCGTCGGGAAACCCGTGGAAATGCAAGGTTCAAGTCAACAAATCAGCGAGGAATGGAGTTGAGGGAATTCCCGGGAAGAGGTCCCGGTGTAAATCCGGCGAGCTCCTGCGGGCTGTGCCCCTGAGGGCGGCGTGTCAGCCCCGGTAAAGCACCGGCCACGAGAAGCGACGGGGCCGGTGCCAAACCCTGCCGGGAGCCGCTCCCGGGAGTCCTGCGGGGGGGATGTGCGAGCCTGTGGCTCCGAAAAGGCATTTCGGAGATAGCTCCCATTAAAGCGCAATTACAGGTTAAGTAACGAGCTGGCTGCGTGCCCAACCGAGAGAAACGCGCCGTGACAATCAGATAAGGGAGAGAGCACCGCGGCAACGCCACCGGGGAGGGAAAGGGACACCGGGGAGGGGAGGGGAGGGAAGGGAAGGGAAGGGAAGGGAAGGGAAGGGAAGGGAAGGGAAGGGAAGGGAAGGGAAGGGAAGGGAAGGGAAGGGAAGGGAAGGGAAGGGAAGGGAAGGGAAGGGAAGGGAAGGGAAGGGAAGGGAAGGGAAGGGGCCACCGGGGAGGGAAGTGGACACTGGGGAGGGAAGGAGAGGCCGGGGAGGGAAGGAGACACTGGGGAGGGAAGGAAAAGCCGAGGAGGGAAGCGGACACCGGGGAGGGAAGGAGAGGCCGGGGAGGGAAGAAAAGGCCGGGGAGGGGACACCGGGGAGGGAAAGGGACACTGGGGAGGGAAGGGGACAATGGGGAGGGAAGGAGAGGCCGGGGAGAGAAGGAAAAGCCGAGGAGGGAAGCAGAGACCGGGGAGGGAAGGAAAGGCCGGGGAGGGGACACCGGGGAGGGAAAGGGACACTGGGGAGGGAAGGGGACACTGGGGAGGGAAGGGGACAATGAAGAGGGAAGGGAACACTGGGGAAGGAAGGGGACAATGGGGAGGGAAGGGGACACCGGGGAGGGAAGGAGAGGCCGGGAGCCGCCGGGAGCGGAGCCGGCAGCCCGCGGTGGCCGCCCCCGGGGCTCAGCCCCGGCCATGCGGACCTTTGGAAGCCGAGCCCAGCCAGAGCTGCGGGGCCGCCTCCAGCCCGCAGCTGCTCCGCACGCAGCCGGGAGAGCGCGGCGGTCGCCAAGGAAACCGGAGATTGCCGCAGCGATTGCCAGCCCGGCTGCTGCCGCTCCGGCGGGGCCGGGGATGAGCTTGGAGTGCCTCTCCAGGGCTCTCCTTGAGACGGGGACACCGCTCCAGCCGCGGGGGGACGGCGCTTTTCCGTCTCCTGCGGCCCCGGCGCTTCAGCGCTTGGCCCCGCACGCACAGCGAGGGCTCTGGAGGAGCTCTCGGCGCTCACGGAGCTCCAGGGGCCGCCGGGCAGGGCCCTGTGCCCGGGGATTGACACCGGAGAGGGGCAGGGACACCGCGGTGCCGCGGTGCGGGCCTGGGGTCACACCCGGAGCTGGTCACACCCGGAGCTGGTCACACCCGGAGTCCCGTGTCCCAGGGAACTGGGAGAGGTGCAGGGACAGGTGACAATGGTGTGGCAGCTTCCCTGCCCGGCCTGCAGGGCAGGAGGGGACAGAGAGCCCCAGGGGCTGGTTGGGAGGATCAGTGGGATGGGCCAGGAATGAATTCCCAGCCTGCAAAGGAGGTGACAGGGGGGTGTGAAGGAGTCTCCGAAGCTCTGCATGCATGGAGGTGGCAGGGGAAGCTGGCAGGGACATCTCTCCCCCTCGTCCTGAAAGGGTTAACTGTGGTTCCTTGTCCTGCAGGTGGAACCTCACAGCAGCCCTGCAGCGCTCTCCTCCACAGAGCCTCGCCACGGAACCATGGAAAGGTCTGGCTCGGAAGGGACCTTGGAGGCCGTTCAGTGGCATCATGCCCGTGGCCTCTGTGGCAGCTCCACGTCCCCCTGGGGCACCTCTGCAGGTGGGGCCAGGGGACAATCCCCTCGTGGACAAGGAGCAGCCGGGACACCGAGCCTCGGCCCGGCTCCTCGCAGCTCCTGGGGCAGCTTCAGTGTCCCTGAGCACCGCCGGCGCCACCAGGGCCAGCTCCTGCTGGGGACACAGACCATTCCCCAGGATCCGCCCTGGTGATGGGGAAAACCTCTTCTGCCAGAGCGGCTGGAAAAGCTGCGCGGGGAAACACCTGCAGAGGCCTCGGGGATCCCACAGGATGATGGAGCGCTGAGGCTGGAAAAGCCCTCTGAGATCACGGAGCCCAACCGTTCTCCCAGCACTGCCCCGTGTCCCCAGGGGCCACATCTGCGCGTTTTCCCAGCTTTTCCATCTCCATCCCAACCAAAGCCCCTGTGGAGCTGCTCCCAGGGCTGGCTGGGCTCTGCTCGCTCCTGCAGCGCCCCAACCCCACCCCAAAAGTCCCTCACCGTGTTTATTCCCGCTTTGGCTCCAGCGGGGAAGCGGCAGAGGCAGAATCCTCGAGCACAGCGAGTTCTCAGCGATATAATTCTCTTTAATCTTTTAAGCATTTGACAGTATTTGCTTGAAAGAAGAAGCAACAAGTACATAATTATTGCACTAATTAAGCTGCCAAAACACAAGCATGCTGCAAGAGCACCTTTGAAACAGTGAGCTCTCGATTCATTAGCATCTGCTGTAAGCTTATTAATCACCTAACAGGCAATTAGCAAGCTGTTACTGTTTGAGACTAGTATGTAAATAAATTCTTGGGTTAATTTCTTCCTCTGATAATAAAGAAAACATTATGAAAATTAGCTAAGCGACAATGTAAATGATCTTGACTGTTAATTATGTGCTGGTGTTACACACGCGGCCGCCGCACGGCAGAGAGAGGATGCACCTCTCGTTTGGCGCAGTTTGAAAAATGAAATTGTTGACAGAGGGAGCGGGGAGGTTTTCCTGCAGTGCAGCCGCAGCTGTCTGCCTGCAGCTCCCCAAACCCCTGGCACTGCGGGATGCCCGCTGCGTTTGGGGCAGAGGGGGCTGTGCCCGCTCGGGAGCTGCCCTGGCGCTGCTCCGCCCGGCATCCCCGAGCGTGGAATTCATAAAAAAAAAATAATGGGAAATCCGCGGAGGTGCCTTGCCCTTGTGGAAACCAGGAGCCAGATGCGTGTTCACCCTCTGCCCTTGCACAAGGACCGTGTTTTACGGCCCAGACGAGAGGATTTGGCCGCAAGGACACTGCTGATCTCCACAGATCCAGGCTGCTGGCGTTGCCTCGTTATTTCTGTCTCCTCTGGGATAACCCTAAGGATTCCCTCTCCTGTGGCACCGCCCTTCCCCCGCGGAAGGGGCAGCGATCCTGTGGCAGAACGGGGCAGTCCCTGACGTGCTGGAGCTGCGAGCAGAGGGACCCAGCAGCCTCTCCAGAGGGTCTGGACAACGCAGGGCACAGCAGGCAGTGACCCAGAGCCGTCCCCTCGCTGCTGTCACCACGCCCAGCCCCAGCCGAGGGGCCTTTCCCTGCCTGTCACCTTCCACGGAGGAGCTCTGGGCTCGGCTCTCCAGCCCCTCTCCCCCAAATCCCTCCCAGCTCCTCCAAAGCTGCTCCAGCGGAGCAGAAAACTCATCTGGAGAACTGCACAGAGCCTGCCGGAGTGAGGGATTACCAGCAGCAGAGGTTACTTCATAACCTCATTAATTTAAGCTATTTTATCACCAGCTCCTGCCCCGCAATTACGAGTGCAAAATGCACACAGGATATTTCACCGTGAGAAGCTTGGAAAAGATGGAGATTGAGGGCGAGGTGAGGCCCTTCCATGGGGCTGCAGGAGCTGTGGGCAGTGCCATGGCCCTTGGCACAAGTCCCTCCCTCTCTCTCTGAAGAGTTTTCCCAAAGGAAAACTTTTGGAGCACAATAAAGTCAATAATTTGAACTTTAAAAATAGAAAGTACATCCAAAATGGCACCTTTTCAGGGGCTGGTTGGTGAGCTTTGCTGCTGGCGACAGCGACTCTTGGCCGGTGTCAGCCAGAACACAAACTCCAGCAGCCCTGGGTGGAAAAAGCAGTCCCAGCTTTACCCCGTGGTTGTGTTTCCCTTCCCACAGCTGAGCTCCAGCTGCCAGAGATTGCTTCAGCTCTCCACATGAAAAATTTACTTTTTAATGGGCCGGGCTGCGGCAGCGCCTGAGCCGGATCCAAAATAACCTCTTAGCACACGGCTCCGAGGGGATCTCCAGCCATCCCCACAACCTGGAGCACAGCTTGCACTAAAAAGCTCTTTACAGCCCTGCCCTCCTCGGCTTCTGGGGCCCTGCAGTCGTTGGAAAGCTCCAGCACTTGCTCCAGGAAATGGAAAGTGATATTTTGGAACCACACTGCCCATGGCTTTTGTTTTCCAGTTAAAGCAAGCTCACACATCAATATATTTGGATTTTTTTTTTTTTCTCCTCCAGGATCCAACAGCAGAAGCAACCTCAGCAGCCTGGCCAAGGGGAGCTCAGGGCCAGGGGGGAGCAGATGGAGGGAAAAGCTCTGGGATGTTTTCAGGATGTGAGGAAAGTTGGGACAACACCCGTGGCCAGGTCCCCTCCATGCCAGAGGAACACGGGTCTGGTGCTGAGGGGATTTTGGGCAGAGCTGCAGCTCTGGTTTGGCCTGGAAGGAGCCTCAAAGCTCCTCTCCTTCCACCAGACCAGGGTACTTTTCATTCTTCCCCCTGGAGCTGGTTTTTGTCTTGGAAATCTCCATTGAGAAAAATTGATTTTGTGCAAGCAGCCAAGCCGCTGCGAGCAGGGCAGAGGGCACCAGAACCACCCAGTTCATCCCAGACCCAAGGGCCCTGCACGGCCCTGTTAGCCTCAGGGATATCGGGACATCGATCCCTGAAATATTTCCCTGCTGAGTCACGGCGCAGCCAGAGCTTTGCCCAGTTTGAGGGAAGGATCGCTTTGGAACAGAGCGACAGGTCAGGGAAATTCCCGGGCTGGCAGCAGTGGCGCTGCCACCCACTGCTGGAGCCTGGGTGCCACACGCGGTGCCACACGCGGTGCCACACGCGGTGTCACACGGCGGGGCCGTGACAGAGGGAGCGGGGCTGGGCCGTGCCCGCATCGCTGGGGCAAGGCAGCGCTGCTCTTACTGGGGCTGACCTTGTCCCCAGGCTCTCCCACAGATCCAAAGGTCACAGCAGAGCAAACAGGACCGAGATATCCCAGGACAGCATGCAAATATCCCCGGGGGAACAAACAAACACCTGGAGAGGCAGCAGGGAATCCTGGAATGCACAGAGCGGGCACGGAGGGGATCGGCCCCTTTGTCCCGGCCTGCAGGGCTGCTCCAGCCCCAGGAACAGCATCAGTGGGATGTGCAGCTGCTGCAGCCGGTCCAGAGGAGGCCACGGAGCCGCTCCTGCCCCCAGGTGCCACATCCACATGGCTTTAAATCCCTCCGGGGACGGGCACTCCCGCCCTTCCCATGAAGAAATGGTTGGGCATTGGGAAAACACCCAAAGTCTCCCTGGTGCATCTCGAGGCCATTTCCTCTCTGGGACACCTCGGCATTTTCCTCCCCATCTCAGTCTCCACCAGGGGCAGCCCAGAGTTTCCCGGTTCCCCCAGAACTCCCCCAAACCCCTCGGAATTGCGCTGCTCTGGCTCAGCAGAGCCCAGGACGGGGCTCGGGCTGGTTTTCCCCGCAGGACCGCCCGGCTCTCCTCCGGCTGCGGGTGAATTCCCGCAGTCCCAGCCCTGCCGGGCGCTCCGTGCCGTTCCACACACCGAGCTCCCCCCGGCAGCTTCACAAACCCGCCGGGCCCAGCGAGAGAAGGAGGCCCAGGCTCTGCCGGCTCTCCCAGATCGGCCGATATTCCAAGCCGCTCTAAGCTCGGGGTTGGATGTTTCAGGGAGGCAGCTGATGACTTCAAAGGCATAACTTTTTGATGGAAAATCTCCCCCAGTGCCCGGGAGCATCTTGCTGCTGGGGAGGAGCACTGCCCATCCCATCAGAGCCCTGCCACTGGGCAGGGACGCGGGAGAGAGCCGCACTTTCCAAGGGGCTGCCTTTGGGATGAGAACACAAATCCAGGCTTTACCCGCCTTCCCGGGGCTGCTCAGCTTCCACGTTTAACAAGGGAGGAAGAGGAGGAGGAGGAGGGTTTGCTTTGATTCCCACGTCCCTGTGGATTTGCGCACAGGAGACGCACAAAGGGTTTGGGGGTGAAACTCCCTCTGGCTGCTGCAGGAATAAACATCCTGCCCCAAAGCAGAAGGAGGGATGGGATTTGGGGGAGGAATTGTTCCCTGGGAGGGTGTGAGGCCCTGGCACAGGGTGCCCAGAGCAGCTGGGGCTGCCCCTGGATCCCTGGCAGTGCCCAAGGCCAGGCTGGGCAGGGCTGGGAGCAGCCTGGGACAGGGGAAGGTGTCCCTGCCATGGCAGGGGTGGCACTGGCTGGGCTTTGAGGTCCCTTCCAACCCATCCCAGGATTCTGTGGACAACCAGAGCTATTCCAAAGCCTTCCCGGGGCTGGGAAGCAGAGCACAGATCCTGCATCTCTGGGACTCCCTGGCACACCCAGAGCGGATCTCTCCCTGCCATTCCCGAGCTCCTCAGCACCACCCGGAGCAGGAAGATCCTCTGCCCCACGGCAGTCCCTGGGGACCTCCAAAGCCACCCCAGAGCCCGGTTTGCGGGTGGAAGCCCAGCAGGGATCCCAGAGGATGGTTCGGGACGGGAGCAAATCCCCTCCGCCCTGAGCCCGGCCATAAAACCCCCGGCCGTGAAGGGAGCTGCTCCCCCCGCCGTGCCCAATCAATTAGCGCTGAGTAATTGCAGCCCATTAGGGCCGGGCCGTGCCGGGGGAGCTGCGGAGCCGCTGGAGGAAGGCTGGGTTAATGCTCCTGCCCACCGCACAACCCCCAAAATCGATAGCGGCAGGAAATTGTTGCCAAGGCAGCCCCGGGTCAGCGCTCGGGATCTCAGACATTCACTGGGCCGTGGAAAATCCAGGGGAACAACCACGGGGGGCGTTCCCAAGCAGGGAAAGGGTTGGGAGAGCCCCGTACGAGTGCCCCATCCCTGGGGCTGTCCAAGACCGGCCTGTGGAAGGTGTCCCTGGTGGAAGGAGATGAGTTCTGAGGTCTCTTCCAGCCCAAACCAGCCCAGGATTCCAAGAGCAGCTGCCGAATGTGAACTCGAGCACCTCGGTGCTCCACAAGGAGCTCTAGCAAACCCCCCTCAGCAGCCCCGTCCCTTCCTCCCATTTCCAGGATGGATCTTCACCCTTTCCTTGGATGCAGGAGATGCGGGAAGGCCCAGGGGGAAGGCTGGGAGAGCTCGGATCTCCCCCCAGAGCCCTCCAGCCACGGGCACAGGGCAGCAGGAGATGCCCCGTGCACCACAGAGACCTTTCCCTGCATGGAGAAAAAAAAAAAAAATATCCAAAAGTAGGAGAGGAAAAATCCCCTCTGCCCTGCCCTGGGGCCGGGGCTCGGCGTTCCAAGCATTCCCGGCGCTGGGGCTGCCCGAGGATTTCAGTGGGATTGGCCTGGGCTAACACCCTGTGATCAAAGCTAATCTCTGATTAGCCACGCTGAGGAGATTTAATTTCGTTTAAAGCCTTACCTGAAATGCAGAACTGGGTATTATTGCATATCTGAGCGGGGCTGCTGCTGTAAGGCTGCAGTATTTATAGGAGAATTAAACCCTCCCTGCGAGCACCGCCCGAGGAGGCAGCAGGGCTGAGCGGGGCAGCGCCGGCTCCAGACACGCCAAAATCGCCCCTCAGCCACGGAAATGGCACGGGATTCTGAAGTGGCATTGATTTGCCCTTATCTCTATCTAGGTCGAGAGAGCCGAGTCCACGTTTTCAAGCCGGGGGGTTGAAATCTGCCTCTCTCCTAAGGAAGGGGAGATTTTCACCCAGAGCAGGGACCCCTCCAGGGATGGGGGCTCCAAAGCTCCCTGGGCAGTTTCGAGGCCCGACCGCCCCTTCTCCAGGCAGAAATTCCTCCTGATTCCTCAGAAATTCCTCCTGATGAAGGCCCAACCTGAGCCTCCCCTGGTGCAGCTTAAGCCGGGGTCCTCATCCTGTCCCCGTTCCAGCCCGACCTCCACCTGGCCGCTCCCTCCTGGCTGGATTCCTGCTGCCCGTGCTGGGAATTTCAGGCCCCGAGGGGTTTTTTCTGGGCCATCCCATCCCGGCTGCCGGGAGGTCCGGGGTGCTGGGAAGCAGGGAGGGGTAAGTGCAGCCCTCCCCAAGCCTCATTCCCTTGGGAAATCAGAGCGAGGAGGGAGGGGAGGGGGGAAAAAATAACCGTAAGCGAACTAATTCCTATTAGGAACGAGCTGCTCTCTCCCCTCATCTCCTGCGAGCGCTCTTGATTAGCTGATAAATGATTAATGGTGCCAAGAAAAGCCGGCTCCTTCATCTCCTGCTTTCATCCCCCAGCCGCCTCCGGGGGACTCCAAATGTCACGGGCAGATGAAAGGGGCCCCCCGAGACCCCAGCGGGTGCCAATCCCCCGGGAGGAGAGGCCGGAGCCCTCCGTGCGAGCCTCCGCGCCCTGCCCGAGCTGGGAGCGCATCCCCCGGGCGCTCCCTGCTCTCCTTTTCCCCGGGAAGCAGCAGGCACGTCCCTGGAATCCATCGCTCCTGACAAGGGCTCTATTTTAATGCTCCTAACAGCAATTTTTTTTATTCCAGCGCTATGTGGAGGCACTTAGATTTCTGTGCAGTTTTTACTTTTTAATCTGCCATACTTCTTGCCGGTGTCAAAGTGTCACCGGTTAATAGTCTGACTGGAAAAAGGAGTGTTTCAGATCTTGTTCCGTCGGCCACGCTGTGAATACATTAGAGAGGCACTGAATGATTTAAGAGGGATTTTTCTCCCCCTGAGCAGGCAGGAAAGGCGAACGCGGGAGAGCAGGAGGGGCCCAGCCTGGCCGCTCCCAGAGGAAAAGACGGGGCCGTGCTTTCTGCTCCGGGCTCCCCCGAGGCAGCGGCATCCCGGCATTTCGGGTGGGGAAAGCGCTGCTGGCCCCTCCTCACCCCTCAGAACTCCCGGGAATGCTGCCTCCCCCGGGGCTCTCCAGCCCGGCTCTCCCAGGCCGTTTTCCCCCCAGGACTGCCCGTTCCAAGGGCACGGAGCACCGGGAAAGCGGAGAGGCGGTGCCGGAGGCTGCGGAGCACGGGGAAAAGCCTGGGAAGCGCGGTTCCCGCTGGAGCAGAGCGTTCCCTGCGGGTGCCAGCCCGGCCCTGGCACGGCGGCAGTGGATGCCCAGCCTCACCCGTTCCTGCTGCGGCCGGCGCTGCTCCGGGAGCCCCAACACCCCGGCCCGCAGCTCCCTCCTCCCCTCCCGGCTCCCGGGGCATGGCCGGGGCTGTTTCGGGGATGCTCCCGAGGCCCTGGATAACGAGATCGGGAGATCAAAGCTCCGCGGCTCTGGCAGCCCCCTGGCACTGCAGCTCCGCCGAGTCCGGCCAATTAGCAAATTAATCTGTCCCCACCCAGGCAGCGGGCAGGGCTGGGGGAAAGCCAGAGCGGAGCTGGGACAGGGATGGGGCAGCAGGGAAGCCAGGCAGCGTAGTTGTTATTATTATTATTATTATTATTATTATCATTATCATTATCATTATCATTATTATTATTATATTCTAGTCTATATTCTATAGTCTATATTCTATAGTCTATATTCTATATTAGTATATTATTATATATTGTTATTATTACTTTTATTTTATTTTATTTTTATTTTTATTTTTTTATTTTATCTTTTCTTTTCTTTTCTTTTCTTTTCTTTTCTTTTCTTTTCTTTTCTTTTCTTTTCTTTTCTTTTCTTTTCTTTTCTTTTCTTTTCTTTTCTTTTCTTTTCTTTTCTTTTCTTTTCTTTTCTTTCCTTTTCTTTTCTTTTTATTATTTTATTTTATTTTATTTATTTTATTTTACTTTATTTTATTTTATTTTATTTTACTTTATTTTATTTTATTTTATTTTATTTTATTTTATTTTATTTTATTTTATTTTATTTTATTTTATTTTATTTTATTTTATTTTATTTTATTTTTTTTTTTTATTTTTATTTTATTTTTTATTTTAATTCTTTTTATTGTCATTTAACATTATTATTTTTAGTATTATTACCACCTGCAGCCCATTAATTGCCCCCAGAAGGGTTCCACAGGAAACCTGCTGAGGCCTGGTACATCCAGTGGGATTTTTGGGTTAAATCAGGCCTTACCCAGGGTCTGGCATCTTCCCTCTCCCAATAGATCAATTTCTGCTCTCTGTCCCATGTGTGGGATCTGCTATCTCTCCCAGCCTATCGATATCTGATCTCTCCCAGGATATTGGGAAGGTTGGCTGTGCCCACAGCAAGGGCTGGATCCAGGCAGCACCAGCGGCTCTGCCCACCCGCGGTGAGTGGCAGGGAAAGGGGCACAGACCGTGGAAGGAGAAGAGGAAATCCCGGGATTTCCACGGCTCAGCCGCGGCTGCCGTGACGCGCCGGCTCCCGGGATCACCCGTCAGGCTCGGTGAATTTGAAATAAAAGGCAAAAGGGTCCAACGGGAACACGACCCCTCGGAGCGCTCGGGCACAGCTCAGCTCTGCTTCCCAGGGATGTGCCAGGGCCGGATCCGCAGCAGGCACGGGCCAGACACGTTCCCTGCTCTTCCCTCCCCTTCTCCTGCGGCCCAGGGCTTCGGGGCCACCGCTGGGCTCTGCTTCCAGCGAGCCCCCAAGCCAAGCACACACGGAGAACAGCTCTGCCCACGGCTGCTGCCTGGGCTGGCTCTGGGGGGGATTGGCCATTCCAGCTCTTCCCGCTGCACTGGGAGACGGGAGAGGGCTTGGGGTGGGTGGGAAGGGACCTTGGACACCACCCAGTGCCAGCCCATCCCACGGGCACAGCGGCAGGGCCAGGCTTTATGGCCTGGGTCACACCTGCACGGCTCTGGGACCCCGAGGCTGCTTTCCCCTGGATGTTTCCCATGGATATTTCCTGTGGCTGCTTTCCCCTGGGTATTTCCTGTGGATATTTCCTGTGGCTGCTTTCCCCTGGATATTTCCTGTGGATATTTCCTGTGGCTGCTTTCCCCTGGACATTTCCCCTGGATATTTCCCTTTCCCATGGCTGCTTTCCCCTGGATATTTCCCGTGGATATTTCCCTTTCCCGTGGCTGCTTTCCCCTGGATATTTCCCCTGGATATTTCCCTTTCCCGAGGCTGCTTTCCCCTGGATATTTCCCGTGGATATTTCCTGTGGCTGCTTTCCCGTGGATATTTCCCTTTCCCGAGGCTGCTTTCCCCTGGATATTTCCCATGGCTGGTTTCCTGTGGATATTTCCCGTGGATATTTCCCTTTCCCGTGGCTGCTTTCCCCTGGATGTTTCCTGTTGCTGCTTTCCCCTGGATATTTCCCCTGGATATTTCCTGTGGCTGCTTTCCCCTGGATATTTCCTGTGGATATTTCCTGTGGCTGCTTTCCCCTGGATATTTCCTGTGGATATTTCCCGAGGCTGCTTTCCCCTGGACATTTCCCCTGGATATTTCCCTTTCCCGTGGCTGCTTTCCCCTGGACATTTCCCGTGGATATTTCCCTTTCCCGAGGCTGCTTTCCCCTGGATATTTCCCGTGGATATTTCCCTTTCCCGAGGCTGCTTTCCCCTGGACATTTCCCGTGGATATTTCCCTTTCCCGAGGCTGCTTTCCCCTGGATATTTCCTGTGGATATTTCCTGTGGCTGCTTTCCCCTGGATATTTCCTGTGGATATTTCCCGAGGCTGCTTTCCCCTGGACATTTCCCGTGGATATTTCCCTTTCCCATGGCTGCTTTCCCCTGGATATTTCCCGTGGATATTTCCCTTTCCCGAGGCTGCTTTCCCCTGGACATTTCCCCTGGATATTTCCCTTTCCCATGGCTGCTTTCCCCTGGACATTTCCCGTGGAAATTTCCCTTTCCCGAGGCTGCTTTCCCCTGGATATTTCCCTTTCCCGTGGCTGCTTTCCCCTGGACATTTCCCGTGGATATTTCCCTTTCCCGAGGCTGCTTTCCCCTGGATATTTCCCTTTCCCGTGGCTGCTTTCCCCTGGACATTTCCCGTGGATATTTCCCTTTCCCGAGGCTGCTTTCCCCTGGATATTTCCCTTTCCCGTGGCTGCTTTCCCCTGGATATTTCCCGTGGATATTTCCCTTTCCCGTGGCTGCTTTCCCCTGGACATTTCCCGTGGATATTTCCCTTTCCCGAGGCTGCTTTCCCCTGGATATTTCCCTTTCCCGTGGCTGCTTTCCCCTGGATATTTCCCGTGGATATTTCCCTTTCCCGTGGCTGCTTTCCCCTGGATATTTCCCGTGGATATTTCCCTTTCCCGAGGCTGCTTTCCCCTGGACATTTCCCGTGGATATTTCCCTTTCCCGAGGCTGCTTTCCCCTGGACATTTCTCCTGCAGCAGCGCTGCCGGTGATGGACGGGGAGCGCTGCGGTCGGGGCGAGCCCGCGCTGAACCACGGCCCCGCTGCCAGGCCCGGGCATTAATTATTAACTCCAACCAGGAGATTTTCCTCTCTCCCAGCACCAGGCGCTGCAATAGCTCCCCACATAAAGGAGCATTAAGTGAAAGCCGGGCTAAAGCCGATCGCTCAGCGAAGTGACGTCCCCGCTTTCAAGGCCCTATTGCTCGGCAGGAAAATTTACAATCCTTTAATTCCATTTACAAGGCGGCAACACAAAAGGGAGCCGGAGATGGAGGCTGGAAGCCGGGAGACTGAAGGGGAGGAATAAAATAAACAGGAGTCCAAGGGAGCCGGGATCAGCCCCCCCCACCCCGCTCTGAAATTCAGCCGCTCATTAAATTCCAGCCGGGATTAGAGGCGGAAAGCGCCGGGTGAGGCTCTCGCTGCTCTTCAATGGGAGCTGTATTAAGTTATAGAGGTTCCATCTTGTCCCTATTCACGCCCAGCCGGGTTGTCTATACCCGAGCAGCTCGGCGTAATTTGCTTATAAATAATTGACTTCTTGGCGATTAAAATCTCTGGAGGGGCTCCGGGTTTATTCACAACAAGCCTCCTCGGCCTGCCGTGCAAATTAGGCCTTTCAAACCTGTCTCATCTCCAACAGAAATGTTATGAAGAGTGATTTTTTTTATCCCCTGTAATAACCTTCAACTAACCTTTAAACTGAAGTGAATAATTTAAATCTTATTTTCATATCAATGGGGGAGTCAAGCCAAGCAATTATCTTTTATCTGTGTACTCTGTCGTCAGAGCGAGGCATAATAAAGTTTTCCCAAGTGGGCAGAGTGAGGCAGGAGAGGAGGAGAGAGCGGGAGCGCGCTGGGATCTGAAGCCATTAATGCGGCGATGAATTATTCAGTAATGAGGACAAGATCTGCCGGCGAGGATCCGCCAGAGCCCGCCCGGTGCTCGACACAAATCGCCGGATTTTCGGCACAATCGGAGCCGGCCCGGCTGGCTGGGTGGGCGGCAAGCCCTGCCCGGGGGTCTGCATCACGCCCCCAGGGCGAGGGGCCAAAAAACGGGGGGAAAGGACCAAAACCAGGGGGGAAAGAACCAGAAAACGGGGGGGAAAGGACCAAAAAACGGGGGGAAAGGACCAAAATCAGGGAGAAAGAACCAGAAAACGGGGGGAAAGGACCAAAATCAGAGGGAAAGAACCAAAAAAACGGGGGAAAAGGACCAAAAACAGGGGGAAAGGACCAATAAAACGGGGGGGAAAGGACCAAAACCAGGGGGAAAGAACCAGAAAACGGGGGGGAAAGGACCAAAATCAGGGGGAAAGGACCAAAAACGGGGGGAAAGGACCAAAAACAGGGGGAAAGGACCAAAAACGGGGGGAAAGGACCAAAAACAGGGGGGAAGGACCAAAAACAGGGGGAAAGGACCAAAACAGGGGGAAAGGTCCAAAATCAGGGGGAAAGGACCGAAACCAGGGGAAATGACCAGAAAAGGGGGGGGAAGGACCAAAAAACAGAGGGAAAGGACCAAAAACGGGGGAAAAGGACCAAAAAACAGGGGGAAAGGACCAAAAAACGGGGGGAAATGACCAAAATCAGGGGGAAAGGACCGAAACCAGGGGAAATGACCAGAAAACGGGGGGAAAGGACCAAAAAACAGAGGGAAAGGACCAAAAACGGGGGAAAAGGACCAAAAACGGGGGGAAAGGACCAAAACCAGAGGGAAAGGACCAAAACCAGGGGAAAGGACCAAATACAGGGGGAAAGGATCAAAAAACGGGGGCAAAGGACCAAAAACGGGGGGAAAGGACCAAAAACGGGGGGAAAGGACAAAAAAAACAGGGGGAAAGGACCAAAAAACGGGGGGAAAGGACCAAAAAACGGGGGGAAAGGACCAAATACAGGGGGAAAGGATCAAAAAACGGGGGCAAAGGACCAAAAACGGGGGGAAAGAACCAAAAACAGGGGGAAAGGACCAAAACAGGGGGAAAGGACCAAAAAACGGGGGGAAATGACCAAAAACAGGGGGAAAGGACCAAAAAACGGGGGGGAAAGGAACAAAAACGGGGGGAAAGGATCAAAAAACAGGGGGAAAGGACCAAAAAACAGGGGGAAAGGACCAAAAACAGGGGGAAAGGACCAAAACCAGGGGGGAAAGCACCAAAAACAGGGGGGAATGACCAAAAATGGGGGGGAAACGACCAAAAACGGCGGGAAATGACCAAAAAACGGGGGGAAAGGACCAAAAACAGGGGGAAAGGACCAAAAACGGGGGGAAAGGACCAAATACAGGGGGAAAGGACAAAAAAAACGGGGGGGAAAGGACCAAAAACGGGGGGGAAAGGACCAAAAACAGGGGGAAAGGACCAAAAAACAGGGGGAAAGGACCAAAAACGGGGGAAAAGGACCGAAAATCCAGGCGGATTTGGGTCCCTCTGTCACCCGAGCCGCTGGGGGGGACAGGGACAGTCGGGGCCGGGACTCTCCCCTCCCGGGCTGGCCGCATCCATCGCAGCAGCCCCGGCAGCCAGGAAGGGTTTGTGCTGCAGCAGAGGCAGGCCCGGGCTTCCCTCCTTGGGTTTTCTCCCCCAGCGCCGGGAAATGATGGAGAAGTCGGGAAAAGCCCGGCGGGTGCAGAAAAAGCAGGAGCCGGGGCAATCCCGGGAGGGAGCAGAGCTGGATTAGATGTCAGGGCAGCTCTGGCACCGAGCAGTAAATATCTTCATGTAATCTTTCCACTTAAACCAGTGATTAAACAGATTTAGCAGATGATTAAACAAATAAAGATTAATGAAACAAGCAAAGCAATCAAATCTTTATGGGGGAATAAATGCGTGATCCAAAACAATATTAGGACAAATTGTCTAAAACTAATCGAGGGCTGTGCTGCTTTTGTCTAAACAGTGTTTGTTATGTTCGCACTTGGGTGCAATCAAAATATTTGCTCAAACCAGGATGGAGCTGAAAATCCCAAACGCCACCGAGGACTAAAGGAAAAATAAGGAATGGTTTGCAGGATTCCCTGTGCTCCCGGGCCGGGCTGGCAGCTCCTGCCCGGCCTGGGGGGCCCGAGGGGTCCCGTGGGAGTTGGGTTGAGGATGGAGAGGATGGGGATGGCCCCGGGAACACGGCCAGAGGGACCTGGAGAGGCTCCATCCCACAGCCACTGCTGCTGGTCCCTCTTTAATTAATTTTACGGGAGCTGCAGGATCTCCAAGGTCCCCCCAAGCCGGCCCATCCCATAATTCCATGAACCCAAGGCGTTGGTTGCTCCAGCAGCAGCAGCAGTGCCGGGGTTTCGAGCTGTAAGTCTTTTTCTTTCATCAATTTTGCATAGGGGAAGATCGTGTTTGCTCTAAATACTTTTGTTTTTAAAGGCTCCTAAATTTTTGAAATGAAAATAACAAGGGGGAGAAAAGAGAAAAGACTTTTCCAGACAAACTGTCAGGAGGCTGCAGCCGCCAGCAAACACAGACAGAGCTGGGCTTAATTAGGGGGGGAGGGAAGGGAAGGGAAGGGAAGGGAAGGGAAGGGAAGGGAAGGGAAGGGAAGGGAAGGGAAGGGAAGGGAAGGGAAGGGAAGGGAAGGGAAGGGAAGGGAAGGGAAGGGAAGGGAAGGGAAGGGAAGGGAAGGGAAGGGAAGGGAAGGGAAGGGAAGGGAAGGGAAGGGAAGGGAAGGGAAGGGAAGGGAAGGGAAGGGAAGGGAAGGGAAGGGAAGGGAAGGGAAGGGAAGGGAAGGGAAGGGAAGGGAAGGGGGTGCCAAATGCAGGGATAGCTGAGCCTGGGCCCCGCTGGGAACAGGGATGGGCCAGGCTGCAGCACCTGGGGTGTCCCTGCTGGGAATGGGGTGTCCCAGAGTGGATTTCTGTGTTTTCCTGGGCGTTGGGATGGTGCTCCTGGACAAAACCACCCTGAGTGGTTCGACTGCTGCTCCCAAACCTCTGCTGAGGAGATGGGGCCGCTTGACACTGATGCACATCCCTGTTTCCAAAAGCGGCGGGGGGGGGAATTCCTCATTTCCCAGGGCGAATTCAGGTCCCTCTGCTGAAGCTCCGAGCAGAAACAGCCTCAGCTGCCATGGCTGGGGGGGAGCTGAGCATCCCGGGGGGCGGGCTCGGGGAATCGCGGCACCACTCCCGGGATTGCCCCGGCTGGAGAAGCCCTCGGGGGCCGCGGAGCCCGGCCGTGCCCCCGGGGCCGCCGTGAATTCCCGAAGCGCCCCACGCACCGGGAGGATCCCGGCAGGATCGGGGCTCCAGCCCTGCCCTCGCTGCCCGCCGGGGAGCTCGGGTGGCTCCCGAGGCATCCACAGCCCTGCTGCCACCCCCCTGGCCCTCTGTCCCTCTGTCCCCCTGGCCCTCTGTCCCTCTGTCCCCCTGGCCCTCTGTCCCTCTGTCCCCCTGGCCCTCTGTCCCTCTGTCCCCCTGGCCCTCTGTCCCTCTGGAGCGGGAATTCCAGCGGCAATTCCTGCCCCGTCCCTGCGGCAGGGCGAGGACAGGAGCGGGGGGATGCCCGCGGGCACGGGGCCACCCCCGGCAGCCCCAGCCCAGCCCCTGGCACCGTCCCTGGTGGCCCGGGGGGGTCCCCACAGCCGCCGGTGCTGCCGCTCCCGACGGGAATTCTGGAGCCGCCGCTGAGCCCGGGCTCTGCTCGGGCACGGAGAGGAGATTTGCATCCTGCAGCTGCAGCAGGAGAATCCAGCGAGTCCATGACATGAATTCCAAGTCTCCCTCCCTCCAGGAAAGGCTGGAGCCAGCTCAGCATCCCTCCTCTCTCCCCCCTCCTTCTTCTTCTTTTTTTTTTTTCTTTTTTTTTTTTTTTTTTTTTTTGGAGACTCATTACTATATTGTGGATATTCTCCACTAAAGGGCATCTCTTTGAATGCATTTGCTTTTTTATTAATGTGTGCTAAGACAAGTCAAGCCTGATTATCATGAAGACAATTGCTGAATTCCCTCCTGGAGAAATCTCATCTAGACTGTGTAGGCGTTTTAATTTCAGAGACCCATTAATTGGCACAATTGCTTAAGCAGCTGCTTTCCGTGTCATTTTAGGACCACTTTATGAAAAACAGAGCTTAAAAAAAAAAAAAAAAAAAAAAAGAAAAGAAAAGAAGAAAAAAAAATATATGACAGGCCAGAGCTTTCGACATGGCAACATAATTAATGCAAGGAGCTTCCTCCGAGCAGCAGAGCAACAAAAAGGCACCAAAACACCAAAACACAGCCCGGCTGCGCAGAGCCCGGGGCACGGCGGAGGGCAGAGGGAGCCGCCCGAGGCAGCCAGGGCGGGCACAGCGCTGGCACGGGCCGTGCCCGGGGTCCCTCCCTGCTCGGGGGTGATGGGGGGGTCCGGAGGGGGCGAGGCCCGGGCAGGGCGGGGGGAAAGGCAGCAGGAGCAGAGGGCAACAAAGGCCCCGAGCTGACCCCAAACACGGGTGCTGCCAGCGCTGCTGCCGTGCCAGGGCATCCTGGCACAGCCCGAGACATCCTGGAACATCCTGGCACATCCTGGCATATCCCGAGACGTCCTGGAACATCCTGGCACATCCTGAGACATCCTGGTACATCCTGGCACATCCTGGAACATCCTGAGGCATCCCGAGACATCCTGGAACATCCTGAGGCATCCTGGCACATCCCGGCACATCCTGGCACATCCTGGCACATCCTGGCACATCCTGGAACATCCTGGCACATCCTGAGACATCCTGGTATATCCTGAGACATCCCAGCACATCCCGAGACATCCTGGCACATCCTGAGGCATCCTGGCACATCCTGAGGCATCCTGGCACATCCTGGTACATCCCGAGACATCCTGGCACATCCTGGCACATCCTGGCACATCCGCAGCCCCTGTGGCACCTCGGGCTCCCAGAGGCACTGGCTGCCCCCTGGCACACGCAGGCTGTGCCAGCTGTGCCAGCCCTGGGGTAATTGGGGCGTTAAGGAGGAGCCGATCCCGGCTCCAGGAGCAGCGGCCAGCCCGGGCTCTGGGCAGCCCCTGGCACAGGCAGAACCCCGATCGATCACTGATCAATAAATTACCCCTGCCGTGCCCGGAGTGCCAGGCAGAACCCCAATCGATCACTGATCAATAAATTACCCCTGCCATGCCCGGAGTGCCAGGCAGAACCCCAATCACTGATCGATAAATTAACCCTGCCATGCCCGGAGTGCCAGGCAGAGCCCCCAATCACTGATCAATAAATTAACCCTGCCATGCCCAGAGTGCCAGGCAGAACCCTGATCACTGATCAATAAATTAACCCTGCCGTGCCCGGAATGCCAGGCAGAACCTCCAATCACCGATCAATAAATTACCCCTGCCATGCCCGGAGTGCCAGGCAGAACCCCAATCACTGATCAATAAATTAACCCCGCCATTCCCCTGGCACAGGCAGAGCCCCAATCACTGATCGATAAATTAACCCTGCCATGCCCGGAGTGCAGGCTGCCCCTGGCACAGGCAGAACTCCCGATCACTGATTGTTAAATTAACCCTGCCATGCCCCTGGCACAGGCAGAACCCTGATCACTGATCAATAAATTAACCCTGCCATTCCCCTGGCACAGGCAGAGCCCCAATCACTGATTGATAAATTAACCCTGCCGTGCCCGGAATGCCAGGCAGAACTCCAATCACTGATCAATAAATTAACCCTGCCGTGCCCCGAGTGATCAGCAGAATAGCTGTGCCAGCCCAAAGCCGTGCTAGGAACAATTACTTATTAATAAAGCAATAGCTCAATCTAATTCCATCCCCATCAGATCCTGCGAGCCATCAAACCCCAGTTGCCTTCCAGAGCCGCGGGACCTGCTGACCCCAAATCAAAGCTGGAAGCATCCATCAGCTCCCAGCCCATTCCCAGCGCATGCAGCAATTACCGTGCCCTGCAGCGGCTCCCCGGCAGGGCAGGGGTCACCCCGCGTGCTGCACGGCTGGGAGCAGGAGCAGAGCCTCCGAAATCTCATTATCCTGTTAACCATACATTTATCTGACAAGATAAAAGAGACTAGGTGACCAAGCTATCATTAAAGATTAATAGGAAGTATAAAAAATTCAGCTGCGACCAGCATTGCTGTTTAGTGCCTGTGATAGGCCTGACAGGATTATTAATCAGGCAGCCAAAAAGATTTAGGGCTCTGCTCTTGCTTTCTGCCTTTCAAGCCCGCCGTGCGTCCCCTCTGCCCAGCGGGCGGAGCCCGGCTCGGGGGGCGCTGCTTAATTGCTTCTGGGGTGCTGCTTAATTGCTCCTGGGGGCCCGGCAGGATCGATTCTCAGAGCCAGGGCTGAGGTGAGGCCGGGCTGTTTGTGGCAGCGGCTCCTCTCCCGTGCCAGGCTGTTAATAAATTGTTCAGATCAATGCCAGGGTTCATTTTAATCGAGGGCTACAAGGATCACGCAGCTCCCAGGGTGATTTTCCCCCTCATTCTTAATTCCATTTAAGTTTAACATGAAAGATTCCCAGGTAGCACCTACACAGCGAAGAAACGAGATTTCCCTGGTTTTAAGTCTTAAGTATTCTTTTTATTCTGCTTTGCTTTTTTTCCCTTTTGATCATAAATCAATGTCCGTCGCCGCTTTCCCGGGAAGCCGGGCTGCAGGCAGGGCTGCCCTGCATTTCCCCACCTGCCACAGAGAAAAACCAACAAATTAGGGAAGGAGTTTTCCAAAAAAACTCCGTGGAGGGCGAGCCCGGGGTGGATGGGGGTCCCCAGCACCCCCAGGTCCCCTCATCCCTCCCTGCCAGGGATCCCTGCCTGGATTTCCCTCCAAACACACATTTAAAGTAGGAAATACCACTGGAAGCCGTTGTGGGTCCATCCCAGAGGGATGGAACAGGATAATCCTCACAGTCCTTTCCGACCCAGACTTTTCTGGGATTCTGTGATTGCACAAAAACCAACCTTTCATTTTCCCACATGAAAATATCCCAGCGGGAGCTCGGGGAGGCTCAGGCCAGCACAGCCCTTCCCACAAAAATGGGACAAACCAGAGCAACACCTGCGGGCCTCCCAGGAGAATCATTTACCTCAGAACAACCCACAAAATACTTGTTCCCTGGAAAAAAAAAAAAAAAAGTGCAAATCAACCTGTGGAAGCCCAGGAAAGCATCCGAGCAAGAGGCAAATGGAGCAGGGAAACATGGAAGTGTGTGAGCAGAGCCCAGAGCCCGGCTGGGAACTCCATCTCCATCAGGACGTGGTTTCCATCCCAGTGTCTCCTGGAACCCCTCACAGGGAGGTCTCTCTGCTGCTGCAAAAAAAAAAAAAAAAAAATCACATTTTAAAGCATTTCTCCCCCTGAATTTCCATGTTTTCGGTCAATTGCCTCCGCTGTGTGGGATCCTGCACTTGGCAATGGATGCCCAGACGTAGCTGGAATTGTGCACAGAAGGAGCTGGGCCTGGAGAGGTGCTCGGGGGGGTTTGGTGACACGGGGGGGGTGACACGGGGGGGTGACACAGGATGGGGGTGACACAGGATGGGGGTGACACGGGGGGGTGACACAGGATGGGGGTGACACGGGGGGTGACACGGAGGGGGTGACACAGGATGGGGGTGACACGGAGGGGGTGACACAGGATGGGGGTGACACGGGATGGGGGTGACACGGGGGGTGACACAGGATGGGGGTGACACGGAGGGGGTGACACGGAGGGGGTGACACGGGGGGTGACACGGGATGGGGGTGACACAGGATGGGGGTGACACAGGATGGGGGGTGACACGGAGGGGGTGACACGGAGGGGGGTGACACAGGATGGGGGGTGACACGGGGGGTGACACGGAGGGGGTGACACGGAGGGGGTGACACGGAGGGGGTGACACAGGATGGGGGTGACACGGGGGGTGACACGGAGGGGGTGACACGGGGGGGTGACACGGAGGGGGTGACACAGGATGGGGGTGACACGGGGGGTGACACGGAGGGGGTGACACAGGATGGGGGTGACACGGGATGGGGGTGACACGGGATGGGGGTGACACGGGGGGTGACACGGAGGGGGTGACACGGAGGGGGGTGACACAGGATGGGGGTGACACAGAGGGGTGACACAGGATGGGGGGTAACACGGGATGGGGGTGACACGGGGGGTGACACGGAGGGGGTGACACAGGATGGGGGTGACACAGGATGGGGGTGACACGGGGGGTGACACGGAGGGGGTGACACAGGATGGGGGTGACACAGGATGGGGGTGACACGGGGGGTGACACGGAGGGGGTGACACAGGATGGGGGTGACACGGGGGGTGACACGGAGGGGGTGACACAGGATGGGGGTGACACGGAGGGGGTGACACAGGATGGGGGTGACACGGGATGGGGGTGACACGGGGGGGTGACACAGGATGGGGGTGACACGGGGGGTGACACGGAGGGGGTGACACAGGATGGGGGTGACACGGAGGGGGTGACACGGAGGGGGTGACACAGGATGGGGGTGACACAGGATGGGGGTGACACAGGATGGGGGTGACACGGAGGGGGTGACACAGGATGGGGGTGACACAGGATAGGGGTGACACAGGATGGGGGTGACACGGGGGGTGACACAGGATGGGGGTGACACGGGGGGTGACACAGGATGGGGGTGACACGGGGGGGTGACACGGGGGGTGACACGGGGGGGTGACACAGGATGGGGGTGACACAGGATGGGGGTGACACGGGGGGGTGACACAGGATGGGGGTGACACAGGATGGGGGTGACACGGGGGGGTGACACGGGATGGGGGTGACACAGGATGGGGGTGACACAGGATGGGGGTGACACGGGGGGTGACACAGGATGGGGGTGACACGGGGGGTGACACGGGGGGGTGACACAGGATGGGGGTGACACAGGATGGGGGTGACACGGGGGGTGACACGGAGGGGGTGACACAGGATGGGGGTGACACGGGATGGGGGTGACACAGGATGGGGGTGACACGGGGGGTGACACGGAGGGGGGTGACACAGGATGGGGGTGACACAGGATGGGGGTGACACAGGATGGGGGTGACACGGAGGGGGTGACACGGGGGGTGACACGGGGGGTGACACAGGATGGGGGTGACACGGGGGGTGACACGGAGGGGGTGACACGGAGGGGGTGACACAGGATGGGGGTGACACGGGATGGGGGTGACACGGGGGGTGACACGGAGGGGGTGACACAGGATGGGGGTGACACGGAGGGGGTGACACAGGATGGGGGTGACACGGGGGGGGTGACACGGGATGGGGGTGACACAGGATGGGGGTGACACGGGGGGGTGACACGGGGGGGTGACACGGGGGGGTGACACGGAGGGGGTGACACAGGATGGGGGTGACACAGGATAGGGGTGACACAGGATGGGGGTGACACGGAGGGGGTGACACAGGATGGGGGTGACACGGAGGGGGTGACACAGGATGGGGGTGACACAGGATGGGGGTGACACGGAGGGGGTGACACAGGATGGGGGTGACACGGGATGGGGGTGACACAGGATGGGGGTGACACGGGGGGGTGACACAGGATGGGGGTGACACGGGGGGGTGACACAGGATGGGGGTGACACAGGATGGGGGTGACACGGGGGGGTGACACAGGATGGGGGTGACACGGGGGGGTGACACGGAGGGGGTGACACAGGATGGGGGTGACACAGGATGGGGGTGACACGGAGGGGGTGACACAGGATGGGGGTGACACGGAGGGGGTGACACAGGATGGGGGTGACACAGGATGGGGGTGACATGGAGGGGGTGACACAGGATGGGGGTGACACAGGATGGGGGTGACACGGGGGGGTGACACGGAGGGGGTGACACAGGATGGGGGTGACACAGGATGGGGGTGACACGGAGGGGGTGACACAGGATGGGGGTGACACAGGATGGGGTGACACAGGATGGGGGTGACACGGAGGGGGTGACACAGGATGGGGGTGACACGGAGGGGGTGACACGGGGGGTGACACGGGGGGTGACACGGGGGGGTGACACAGGATGGGGGTGACACAGGATGGGGGTTACACGGGATGGGGGTGACACGGAGGGGGTGACACAGGATGGGGGTGACACAGGATGGGGGTGACACGGAGGGGGTGACACGGGGGGTGACACAGGATGGGGGTGACACGGGGGGTGACACGGAGGGGGTGACACAGGATGGGGGTGACACAGGATGGGGGTGACACAGGATGGGGGTGACACAGGATGGGGGTGACACGGACTGGGACGCGCTGGAGGGATTGATGTGGGCCAGCTCCTTCCCTGAGGAAGGGGCAGCAGCCCCAGAAGAGGTTCCTGCTTTTCCAGCCGTGCAGAAATCCTGCAGATCTCCGTGGAATCATGGAATGGTTGGGCTTGGAAAGGACCTTAAGGCTCATCTTGTCCCAGGCCTGCCGTGGGCAGGGACACCTCCCACTGTCCCAGGTGTTCCAAGCCTCATCCAGGCCTGGCCTTGGGCACTGCCAGGGATCCAGGGGCAGCCACAGCTGCTCTGGGCACCTGTGCCAGGGCCTCATCACCTTCCCAAAACAATTCCTTCCCAATTCCCCATCCATGCCTGCCCTCTGGCAGTGGGAAGCCATTCCCCCTGGCCGCTCCATCCCTCCCCTGTGGAATTCCTGCCTGCAGGAGCGGGCTGTGCAGGCAGAGAGGGGAGAGGTTTTGCCCAACCTCCTGCCCTCCGTGGTGCCAGGCTGCCGAAAAGCCCCGGAGCCTCCTGGTTGTGCATCCACGCAGGAGCTGCCCAAGCCCAAAGGAACCCGCTGCAGAGAGCACCTGGCAGGCCCAGAGCAGGGGCTGGATAATTCCCCAGCTGCAGGAAGGTAGGACTCGGCTCCCCAGCCTCTTTGAAGCTCACAAGAGTGAGATAAAAGAGAAATGTTAAAGCTTCTCCAGAGCGAGCGGGAGGGGATCCGGGGAAGGGCCGCGCACGGCACAGCTCGGATCCTTCTGCCTCGGACACAGCTGGGGTGAAAGGGAAGCCTCCAGCTCATCCCCCGTGCTCCAGCGAGGGAACCCCACGAGCTCCTCCCTCCTCGCATCGACGCCATCGGGCTTGTGGCTCAGTTTGGGGCCAAAAGTGCCGCTTTTGGTTGTGTGACACCGCGGGCAGCCGATGGATGGCGCGGGGCCTCATCCCTGCAGGGGGAAAAGCAAACCCACGGTGATCCAGGGAAAAGCAAACCCACGCTGATCTGGGGAAAAGCAAACCCACGGTGATCCAGGGGAAAGCAAACCCACGGTGATCCAGGGAAAAGCAAACCCACGCTGACCCGGGGAAAAGCAAACCCACGGTGATCCAGGGGAAAGCAAACCCACGCTGATCTGGGGAAAAGGAAACCCACACTGATCCAGGGAAAAGCAAACCCACACTGATCCAGGGAAAAGCAAACCCACACTGACCTGGGGAAAACCAAACCCACACTGATCTGGGGAAAACCAAACCCACACTGATCTGGGGAAAAGCAAACCCACGCTGATCCAGGGAAAAGCAAACCCACGGTGATCCAGGGAAAAGCAAACCCACACTGATTGGGGGAAAAGCAAACCCACACTGATGGGGGGAAAAGCAAACCCACGCTGATCTGGGGAAAAGCAAACCCACGCTGATCCAGGGAAAAGCAAACCCACGGTGATCCAGGGAAAAGCAAACCCACACTGATTGGGGGAAAAGCAAACCCACACTGATTGGGGGAAAAGCAAACCCACACTGATGGGGGGAAAAGCAAACCCACGCTGATCTGGGGAAAAGCAAACCCACGCTGATCCAGGGAAAAGCAAACCCACACTGATCCAGGGAAAAGCAGACCCACGCTGATCCCGGGAAAAGCAAACCCACACTGATGGGGGGAAAAGCAAACCCACACTGATGGGGGGAAAAGCAAACCCACACTGATGGGGGGAAAAGCACTGACCCAGGGAAAAGCAAACCCACACTGATCCAGGGAAAAGCAAACCTACACTGATTGGGGGAAAAGCAAACCCACGCTGATCTGGGGAAAAGCAGACCCACACTGATCCAGGGAAAAGCAAACCCACACTGACCCGGGGAAAAGCAAACCCACGCTGATTGGGGGAAAAGCAAACCCACACTGATTGGGGGAAAAGCAAACCCACGCTGACCCGGGGAAAACCAAACCCACACTGATCCAGGGGAAAGCAAACCCACACTGACCCGGGGAAAAGCAAACCCACGCTGACCCGAAGCTCAGCGCCTCTCCCAGGGCTCCAAACCGCAAGGAAAGAGCTGGGAATTCCAACCATTCCCGCATTCTTGTGGTATCCCTGCCCCGAGGGCTGGGAGGAGCCCTCAGGCCAATGAAAACCAGGTGCCAGGAGCTGGCCGAGGTGGGCTGGGGCTGGGACATCTCATTCCAAGGAAATCCATGTGATTCTTGCTAAAAATATCCCCGCGCACCCCGGCTTCTCCCGGCCTGGGGTGTTGTGGCTGCAGGAACACATCCCTGTTCCCACAGGATGCTCCAGCCTCTCCGCGGGGCCCAGGGATGCTGCTGCTCTCTCAGAGGCTCCAGGCAGAAACTCCTGGGGACTGCAAACATCTGGGGACTGGAAATGGTGGGCACAGGAAGCAGCCGGGAGGAGAATCCATCCCTTTCCTGGGGAGGAACTGTCCGAAGTCGATGGAAGATAAAGTCCAATGAATTATTTACTTCCATGAGCTCATGGAAATCTTCCCTGGAGCCTGGCAGGACCAGCGGGCTCCCAGCTTTTATCTGTTTACCAGGATGAGATGGGAGAAGGGGATGGGGCGGGGGGAAGGAGCTTAATGACGGTGTCTGTGGATCATCAACGCGAGAGAAATGAATTGCTTCCCTGAACCTGAGAAATATCAAACTGCATAAATAAATCCATTTCAATTATTAATAAAGGAATTTACATTCGGAGCCTGAGCATGAGAATTAATTTCATTTCTTATGCTAAAGTGGCCAGTACGGCTGAGGAGTCGAGCATTAACAAGATGCAGAAATGAGGGGGAAATGAAGGTAGGGGTGGGCTTGGAGGGAAAAAGAGGCAAAGCGGAAATTCCTGGCCCTAAACAAAACCATCTTCCAGCAGCTGGAAAGGAAAGGAAATGGGAATGAAAAGGGAGTTTGGGTGTGAAGGTGTTTTGGGAACGATGCTCCGTCCTCGATGCTCTCCTGGCCAACATCTCCCATGGGAACAGCTCCGGGCAGGATGCCGAGCTCAGGACCTTTGGGGACAGCCAGTGCTGGCCCACAATTGATAAATACCAGTTCTAAGCAAACCTGAGACTGAAATCCTTCCCAAAACCACCGGCTGTGCCCTCCCTGCCTCTGCCCCGGGGCCACTCCCTCGCTCCAAAGGGTAAAGGCTGACCTGCAGCAGGAGCGGGGCAAAAATCCTGCCTGGGTTTTGCCCTCTGGGAGAAATGACCCCAGAAATGACGTCAAAAAAGTGGCAGTGCTGTGGTGGCTGCCACAGCTGGGGAGTTTGGGGCAGAAATTCAGGGGTTTGGGCATTTTCCAGCATCCCAGGGACTGGAATGGGGCAGTTTCCCAGTGCCCAGGCTGGGGCCTGGCCACGGCAGCTCCTGGTGCCGGGGAACAGGAACCACTTCAGCCCCTTTCTCGTACCCCAGACCCCAAAAACTCCCCCCTCTCCTGCTGTTTTCCCATTCCCAGACTAAACAACCCCATTTCTTTTCCATCTTCCCCCTTTGGTGGCGTTCCCAGCCCTCTGGAGCAGCTCCCTGGGCAGCAGGAGCTGGAGGTGCTGCCCACAGCCCAGCCCCTCTTGCAGACCCCATTCCCGTGTCCACAGGGAACGGGGCCAGCGGGCCCCGCTCCCATCCCGGCTGCAAAGCCCAGAGATGCCCCAGAGCCTTTTTGTGCTGCTCCTCCGGCCGTGCCGGGCTCAAACCTTCTCCCAGAGCCTCCCTTCCCTGGGCTGCCCTTTCCCGGAGCAGCCTCCTGCGCCGGCTGCATTGTTCCTGCCTGCGAGGAGGCATTCCAGGGAAAGCAGCTCAAATCCAAGCAGACATTTGGAGGGGCTTTTGTTTGGCTGCTGCCCAGCTGCCCCCGCCCTGACTCCCGTGAAGGCGCTTGTCGAGTTGATTTGCTCGCGCTGCCTCCGGAGCCCGGCCTCGCTCCGGAGGAGCTGCTGCTCTTTTTGGGAATGAGAAGAGAATCTTGGCAAAGCAACAATAGGGAAGGGAAGGGGGGGGGGGGGGGAAGGCAAAACAAAACAAAACAAAAAAAGCAATAATCTCGGCACAGAGGTTGCATTATGTGGTGTGGCTGCCATGTGGTCGAGGCAGGGAGAGGGGTGAGAAAGGATAACGGGAGCGGCGGGTTTGGGATGCAAGGAACACAATCCCGGTGGTACCAAGCCAGCCTGGAGCCAAAGAGATCCACGAGAGTCCATCAGACCTGCCTGGGGAGCCTGGGTGGGGGCAAAAGTGCTGCTGGTGTTTCCCTGTGCCGGGCACCTCTGCCCATGGGGGTCCCCGACCTGGCGGTTGCTGGGGGATGCGGGCGGGGAACTCCCGGGGTGCCAACCCCAAACCCCGCCAGGGAGGATCAGCACACAAAGATGGGGCCTGAAGTGCTGCAAGCAGCACCAGCAGGGCCTGGAACCGCTGGGGAGAGTCCAGAGAAACCCACGGAGCTGCTCCAGGGCTGGAGCCCCTCTGGAGCCAGGCTGGGAGAGCTGGGAATGTTCCCCTGGAGAAGGGAAGGATCCAGGGAGAGCTCAGAGCCTGAAGGGGCTCCAGGGGAGCTGGAGAGGGACTGGGGACAAGGGATGGAGGGACAGGACACAGGGAATGGCTCCCACTGCCAGAGGGCAGGGATGGATGGGATACTGGGAATTAGGAATTCCTGGCTGGGCTGGAATTCCCAGAGCAGCTGGGGCTGCCCCTGGATCTCTGGCAGTGCCCAAGGCCAGGCTGGACGGGACTGGGAGCAGCCTGGGGCAGTGGGAAGTGTCCCTGCCATGGCAGGGGTGGCACTGGCTGGGATTTAAGGTCCTTTCCCACCCAAACCATTCTGGGATCTGCCCCCAGAGAGCCACAGGGTCCCGGAGCAGGGGACAGTGGTGGCCCTGTGCCCACAGAGCCCCAGAGCCCCGGGCCAGCTCTGCTTCAGGAATTCCCACAATCAGCGCCCGGTGCGAGGCAGCGGGATCCAAACCCCTAATTTGGCCTGATGAAAGCTTAATGATTCCAGCTGAATGGTTAAGGAACTGCCCCAATTTCCTGGTTCCAGGCAGGGCAGCGTGCCAGGACTCAGGTGGATGGACACGGCCTGGGGCACAGGGAACAAACCACGCCGGGCATTTCCGTGGGAGGAGGATCCCGGATTCCTGCCCCGCAGCTGAGCAGGGAGACATTCAAGCTCCTTAATGAGGATCTCAGGATGAGAAAGGACCCGGCCGCCTCTCAGGCAGCACAGAATCGCTGTGTGCAGCCATCTGGAGAGCCCTGAGCCCCGGCTGGGGCTGCAGTCCCCCCTCCCCCGGTCACCCCCAGCCCGTGCTGGGTCACCCCACGGCTGGGGCAGGGGGCACAGGGAGCAGGGAATCACTCCTGTTCCTGGCAGCCCTGTGGCTGTTGAGGCAGGGACGGGAAAGAAGGGATTCTATCTTCAGAAGGCAAAGAATGAGCTTTATCAACAAGTAGCCTTCCTCTTTTATAGCCAGGATCTCTGAGGTGAAATATGACTGGTCTCGAAGTGGAAACCTTTCACAGCATTGGTGCGCTGTGAGTAGCACACGGTGGTAGAACATCTCCATAAACAACAGGAACAGAGAGATAATCATTGTTTTCAGTCCTTTTTTTAACTTCCCCAGGCTAGACCTGGGAGAATTCTCTCTCTTTTTTTTTTTTTCTCTGGCTGAACTGAGACTATCCACACAGACCCTGGCAGCAAAGGCAGCTCCCCCTGTGCTCACGGGCTCTGGACCCCGTTGGAGGGGAGCGGGGTGGCCACGATGCATACAAGGTGCCCTCCTCATGAAAGCATCTTTTGATTTTGTTATTGCAGCTATCAAAATATTGCCGAGCTCAGAGCGTTCCTCCGGGATCCCCGAGCTCTTCAAAGGCCGGAGCGCCACGGCTGGGGAAAAAGAAAAGCTTTTAATGATGTCGGCTTCCACGCTCGTTCTGCCGCGCTTTCCTCACGGAGAAAAGGCCTTTAACGAGGAGAAGCCCATATGGCTGCGTTGTTCAAGCGGGGAAATAAAGCTGATTTTGGGGCTTTCTCCAGCGGGTGTGCGAGTTCCCTCCCAGCCCCGCATTCCGAGGGGCTCTGGAGCACAGGGACAGCGCTGTGGAAATCCCAGCCTGGCTGCAGAGCTGCTCCCATCCCTGTCCCAATCCCAGTCCCGATCCCAATCCCAGTTCCAATCCCAATCCCAATCCCAATCCCAATCCCAATCCTGATCCCAATCCCAATCCCAGTCCTGATCCCAATCCCAATCCCGATCCCAATCCCAATCCCAGTCCTGATCCCAATCCCAATCCCAGTCCCAATCCCAATCCCAATCCCAGTCCCGATCCCAATCCCAATCCCAGTCCCGATCCCAGTCCCAATCCCAATCCCAGTCCTGATCTCAATCCCAATCCCAATCCCAATCCCGATCCCAGTCCTGATCCCAATCCCAATCCCAGTCCCAATCCCAGTCCTGATCCCAATCCCAGTCCCAATCCCAATCCCAGTCCTGATCCCAATCCCAATCCCAATCCCAATCCCAGTCCCAATCCCAGTCCTGATCCCAATCCCAATCCCAATCCCAATCCCAATCCCAGTCCCAGCCCACCCTCCTGCCATTCCCCACCCCTTCCACATCCCCCAGCAGCGTTTTCCTCCTTCCCAGCCCCATTAAGCCCCATGCAGGGCAGGACTGAGAGATTGCAGGGGGGGCCCTCCACAAACCTCCTCATTTTGCTCAGGTTCCATTTGAATTTCAATGTAAATCCTCATTTTTACCCCCAAACGTAAATGGCAAAGCAGAGCCGTGTGCTGCACACTTTAAAGAACTTACTGAGGATATTCTGCTAATAAATTCTCCTGTCTGGGGGATGTAATTAAAGGCCAGCGTGTGCTGCAGGATCCCAGCAGTTCTGCAAAGCTTTTGGAGTCCTAATAAAGAGAGTTTTGTTCAAGAACTCACAGGGAGCAACCACAATTAATTGCCAAGGAGGGCGTGTGCCTCACTGGAGTGACTAAACATGAAAAATGATGGAGCAGAGGTACAAAAAAGCAACAAACCCGCGGGGTTTTTGAGCGAGTGAGGGCGAGTGGCTGTGACGCAGCAATTCCTGCCCTCCCCACATCCCACATCCCACCCTGCTCCCGGCCTGGGTTCTCCAGGGGGGCTCTGAGCTCTGGGGAAGTCTCTGTAGACAGCAGGTTTCAAACCCATCAGCACCACGGAGTCATGGAATGGTTTGGGTGGGAAGGCACCTCCCAGCTCCTCTCCTTCCATGGGCAGGGAACCTCCCACTACCCCGGGGTGTTCCAAGCCCGGCCCGCTCACGACGGGAGAAACAAACCCCACAAGCCCAAAGCAGGCAAGGAAACCCAGGAAAAAAAATCACTCAACGCGAGCAAAAGGTTTTTTTTCCTGGGAATGTTTTCCCATCCCTCCTCCACTGAAGCTGTGGAGTAGAGCAGAATTTGTTCCCCCTTTTCTTGAGGATCTTTGGGCAGAGTTTGAGTCTCACAGGGGGTCGCGTTTATTACCAAAACACAAATATTTACACTTCAATAAAAGGCTGGTTTCCCACAGAGGATTAAAATCCACCTGAAGCCCGAGGTTGAGACTTTCCCTGTTCCACATCACCAAAAATCCCCAACCCCCCATCCTCTGCTCCCCAGAGGGAATTACAAAGAGCGACTTCTCAAGGGTTGTAGAGGCAGCACTGGCATTTTAGAGATTTTAGCTGCCAATTTCTTTGCTTTCCATGTTTTACATGACAATTGAGGGAAATCTTCCCCAGACAGCAATTCCCGTCCCGGTCAGCGGGACACCGGCCCCACAATACACAAATTACAGCGCTGGCAGGAGGAGCAGCCAGAGCTGGAGAGGCGACATTGATGCCAAAAAATTCCCATTTCAAGGCACCACAAAGGCAGAATTTTGCTGTGTTTCCCATGCAAATAATCAGGCAGGAGAGCAGCGGCACCTCTGGCTCGGGGAGCAGAGCCAAGGGCAGGGCTGATGGAGGTTAGGGGAAAGCTCGGACAGCATGTTTGGCATCGGGGTAATCCCATGGATCCGAGCCTCAAAATCCCATGGATCCAACCCTCCCATGGACCTGAAATTCCCATGGATCTGAGCCTCAAAATCCCATGGATCCAACCCTCCCATGGACCTGAAATTCCCATGGATCTGAGCTTCCCATGGATCTGATCCTCCCATGGACCTGAAATTCCCATGGATCTGAGCCTCCCATGGATCTGAGCCTCAAAATCCCATGGATCCAACCCTCCCATGGACCTGAAATTCCCATGGATCTGAGCTTCCCATGGATCTGAGCTTCCCATGGATCTGAGCCTCCCATGGACCTGAAATTCCCATGGATCCGAGCCTCAAAATCCCATGGATCCAACCCTCCCATGGACCTGAAATTCCCATGGATCTGATCCTCCCATGGATCTGATCCTCCCATGGATCTGAGCCTCAAAATCCCATGGATCCAGCCCTCCCATGGACCTGAAATTCCCATGGATCTGAGCTTCCCATGGATCTGATCCTCCCATGGACCTGAAATTCCCATGGATCTGAGCCTCAAAATCCCATGGATCCAACCCTCCCATGGACCTGAAATTCCCATGGATCTGAGCCTCCCATGGATCTGATCCTCCCATGGATCTGAGCCTCCCATGGATCTGATCCTCCCATGGATCTGAGCCTCAAAATCCCATGGATCCAGCCCTCCCATGGACCTGAAATTCCCATGGATCTGAGCTTCCCATGGATCTGAGCCTCCCATGGATCTGATCCTCCCATGGATCCAACCCTCCCATGGACCTGAAATTCCCATGGATCTGATCCTCCCATGGATCTGATCCTCCCATGGATCTGAAATTCCCATGGATCCGAGCCTCAAAATCCCATGGATCCAACCCTCCCATGGACCTGAAATTCCCATGGATCTGAGCCTCCCATGGATCTGAGCCTCAAAATCCCATGGATCCAACCCTCCCATGGACCTGAAATTCCCATGGATCTGAGCTTCCCATGGATCTGAGCTTCCCATGGATCTGAGCCTCCCATGGATCTGAGCCCCCACAGATACAGGAACAGCCCTACGGATGCAGGAACAACCCAATGGATGCAGGAACAGCCCTACGGATGCAGGAACAGCCCCACAGATCCAGGAACAGCCCCACGGATCCAGGAACAGCCCCACGGATCCAGGAACAGCCCCACGGACGCAGGAACAGCCCCACGGATGCAGGAACAGCCCCACGGATCCAGGAACAGCCCCACAGATCCAGGAACAGCCCCACGGATCCAGGAACAGCCCCACGGATGCAGGAACAGCCCCATGGATGCAGGAACAGCCCCACGGATGCAGGAACAACCCAATGGATGCAGGAACAAACCCCACAGATGCAGGAACAAACCCCACAGATGCAGGAACAAACCCCACAGATGCAGGAGCATCCCACACCTGGGGTTCACAGGCCCCCGTGGTTTTGGAGCTCTTTCCAAGCTGCCCAAGCTGCGGGTCCCATCCCACAGGATCCCCAGGCAGCTCCGGGTGCTGGGGGTGGCACCCGCCTGTGCTGGGGCTCCCCCGGCTCTGCCCGCCCAGGAGACGCTCCCGGCACACGCTGGAGCCGCGCAGGGATGCGGGAGAACATTTCCAGGAGTGTTCCCAAATCCCCAGCGCGGCCACGTGCTGCCCCTGCCCTCCCAGCCCCGAGGGCTCCGTGCTGCAGCACCAATCCCGCCTTGATTTCATCGGCCAGGAATGCTGCAGGCTTCCAGAACCATTTCTTTTTTTCCCCCTGCAGTTTCTCCTCCGGGTGGAAGCGGCTCGGTTTTCCAAGCGTCGCTTTTCTCCCAGAGGAGAGCGGGGAGTTAACCATCGTTCCGTTCCCTATCGTGGCCTTCCAGAACCGGGATTAAAAATGGAAAGGGGCACCTTTAAAACTTTAATACCATTTAAATGTTGCGGTCCCCCTCCTGCACCAGATCGCTCCGTAAAGCAGCTAATTAAAAAATGGCTGCTGTGATGACAGACTCGATTAATAGCTTTTGAAGAGCAGCCAGTGCACCAACTGCTCCTGGAGCCATGATGAAAGCTAATAATGTAGAAAATTCTGCCAATTCTTCTAATTCATGAATATTTAAGCCTGTGAAAAATCTGTCAGATTATAGCACTTCTCTGGTGATTTTCTGCTTAAGTACAGGGATGGGTCTGTGCCAGGGGCTCCCAAATTTCAGGGAAGTTTTATTGTCTGCAGCTCCAGAGCCCTGCGCCCCCTCCGGCTCTTTAACCCCTGCCAGGGCAGCGGGAGCCAAGGAAAAGGCTGGGCTGGGCTCAGAGGGACACCTGGATGGACACAGGGACATCTGGATGGACACAGGGACACCCGGATGGACACAGGGACACCCGGATGGACACAGCAACACTCAGATGGACACAGGGACATCTGGATGGACACAGGGACACCCGGATGGACACAGGGACACCTGGATGGACACAGGGACACCCAGATGGACACAGGGACACCTGGATGGGCACAGGGGCATCCGGATGGACACAGGGACACCCAGATGGACACAGGGACACTCAGATGGACACAGGGACACCCAGATGGACACAGCAACACTCAGATGGACATAGGGTATTCAGATGGAAACAAGGTAATCAGATGGACACAGGGGCATCCAGATGGACATAGGGACACCCGGATGGACACAGGGACACCTGGATGGACACAGGGACACCCAGAGGGACACAGGGACACCCGGATGGACACAGGGGCACCCAGATGGGCACAGGGGCATCTGGATGGACACAGGGGCACACAGATGGACACAGGGACACCCAGAGGGACACAGGGACACTCAGATGGGCACAGGGGCATCCGGATGGACACAGGGACACCCGGATGGACACAGGGACACCTGGATGGGCACAGGGGCATCTGGATGGACACAGGGACACACAGATGGACACAGGGTACTCAGATGGACACAGGGACACTCAGATAGACACAGGGACACTCAGGTGGACACAAGGACACCCAGATGGACAGGGAGGACCAATGGAGGCATCAGCCCTGGCACAATGCAGGGGTCAGTGCTGGCACAACGCAGGGGTCAGGGCTGGCACAACACAGGGGTCAGGGCTGGCACAATGCAGGGGTCAGGGCTGGCACAAAGCAGGGGTCAGGGCTGGCACAACACAGGGGTCAGGGCTGGCACAAAGCAGGGGTCAGGGCTGGCACAAAGCAGGGGTCATTGCTGGCACTATGGTGAGGTCAGGGCTGGCACAACACAGAGGTCAGGGCTGGCACAACGCAGGGGTCAGGGCTGGCACAACACAGGGGTCAGGGCTGGCACAATGCAGAGGTCAGGGCTGGCACTATGGTGAGGTCAGGGCTGGCACAACACAGGGGTCAGGGCTGGCACAAAGCAGGGGTCAGTGCTGGCACAACGCAGGGGTCAGGGCTGGCACAACACAGGGGTCAGGGCTGGCACTATGGTGAGGTCAGGGCTGGCACTATGGTGAGGTCAGGGCTGGCACAACACAGGGGTCAGCACTGGCACAAAGCAGGGGTCAGTGCTGGCACAATGCAGGGGTCAGCACTGGCACAAAGCAGGGGTCAGGGCTGGCACAAAGCAGGGGTCAGCACTGGCACAACGCAGGGGTCAGCACTGGCACAACACAGGGGTCAGCACTGGCACAACACAGGGGTCAGGGCTGGCACAAAGCAGGGGTCAGGGCTGGCACTATGGTGAGGTCAGGGCTGGCACAAAGCAGGGGTCAGCACTGGCACAACGCAGGGGTCAGGGCTGGCACTATGGTGAGGTCAGGGCTGGCACTATGGTGAGGTCAGGGCTGGCACTATGGTGAGGTCAGGGCTGGCACAACACAGAGGTCAGGGCTGGCACAACGCAGGGGTCAGTGCTGGCACAAAGCAGGGGTCAGGGCTGGCACAAAGCAGGGGTCAGGGCTGGCACAACGCAGGGTCAGCGCTGGCAGCAGCCTCGCTGCCCAGCTGGCTCTGCAGGGCCCAGCACAGGAGGCTGGCACAAAGCACGAGTGCTCTGCTGGCAGCAGCTCCCTGGCAGCGCCGCTCTCCTCGCGGGGGGCTCGTGCTGCTCTGCCAGGTGACTCATTTGACAGCGATTTCCAAAATCCAAATAAACGCAGCCGCTGGGAACGTCAGCAGCTCCTCTGCTGCGCCGAGCACTGGAGGCTGCCGCTGCCTGGCAGCGAGGGGTGATCCTCCAGGCTGCCACACAAGGGATGCTCTTTTCCCTCCTTCCCAGCCTTTTCCCCACCCAGCCGGCCTGAATCTCGGTGCTGGACCTTGCCCTGCTGGCTGGAGCTGGAGGAGAACAAAGTCAAGCAGCAGCAACAACAACAGGCCCTTCTCCTCTTCTTTCTCATCGGGAAAGGGCACCGGGGGTGGGACTGGCCAGGGCTTGGTCCTGCCCTTCCAGCCCGGACATTCCTGTGGGAAGGGTCAGGGGGGCAGGGCAGCTCTCCCTGCCCACCCGGGAGGGCAAGGTGGGGAGGGGGCAGCAAGCAGGGGTGAGGGAGAAATCCTCCAGGGGATGCTCTGCTGCCCCTCAGTGCAGGGAGGGTTCGGAACATCCCAGGAAGTGGAGCACGGGGTGACTTTGAAACAAAAATGAGGAAAGAAAAACAAACATTCCCAATACGTTAGCTAGAGCTGAAAAGGCAGCTGAGCCCCCAGCCTGGCTGGCCAAGGGAATGCTGCCGTGGCACCAGGGCCCAGGAAGCTCCCCCTGTGCTGCCAGGGTACCTGAGCCCTGCACAGGTTCCAGAAACTTCGCTCACAGCATTTGCAGCTCTTGGTTTCGTGGTGCGAAGCAGCTCCATTAAAGCTCTCAAGGCTTAGTGGGTCAGCCTAACCCCAAGCAATTCTCACCTCCAGGGATACCTGGCCACTCTCCAGGGATACCTGGGCACTCTCCAGGGATACCTGGGCACTCTCCAGGGATACCTGGCCAACCTGGGCCAGCGTGGGCACCTCTTGTGAAGGTGAAGTTGCTCCTGGCTCCCTTCCTGCAGCACCCACAGGTTCTCTGTCCCACTGGGAATGAGTTCTGCAGGCTCAGGGGGGATTTTTGACCTTCACTGGGGGCTGGGATTTCTGCTCAGCTGCCGGGAGATCCACCCATCCCATCCCCAGAGAAACCAGAGCACAGGAATAGCCGAGCCCCCCTTCCCCTGCTCGTCACAGACCTTCAGCCACTTACAATGTCACTTCAGCTGAGTAATAAGCAATTATCATTTAATTACTCCAATGCTCTTCAGCGGAATTTTCTGAATAATAATAGTCACTTTTATGGCACCTCATTTATCCTTTCTGCTCCTCATCTGGGTTTATCCCGCACTGCCACCAGCCTGGGCACTGCCAGAGCCACTGCAGCAGGTCACCTTGCCAGGCTGCCACCAGCCCTGCCTGTGCTTCCCCACCATCCCTGCTTTTCCTTTCCCCACCATCCCTGCCTGTGCTTCCCCACCATCCCTGCTTTTCCTTTCCCCACCATCCCTGCCTTTGCTTCCCCACCATCCCTGCCTTTGCCATTCCCACCATCCCTGCCTTTCCTTCCCCACCATCCCTGCCTTTCCTTTCCCACCATCCCTGCCTTTCCTTCCCCACCATCCCTGCCTTTGCTTCCCCACCATCCCTGCCTTTCCTTCCCACCATCCCTGCCTTTCCTTCCCCACCATCCCTGCCTGTGCTTCCCCACCATCCCTGCCTTTGCTTCCCCACCATCCCTGCCTGTGCTTCCCCACCATCCCTGCCTTTGCTTCCCCACCATCCCTGCCTTTCCTTTCCCACCATCCCTGCCTTTCCTTTCCCACCATCCCTGCCTTTGCTTTCCCCCCATCCCTGCCTTTGCCATCCCCACCATCCCTGCCTGTGCTTCCCCACCATCCCTGCTTTTCCTTTCCCCACCATCCCTGCCTTTGCCATCCCCACCATCCCTGCCTTTGCTTCCCCACCATCCCTGCCTTTCCTTTCCCCACCATCCCTGCCTTTCCTTTCCCCACCATCCCTGCCTTTGCCATTCCCACCATCCCTGCCTTTGCCATTCCCACCATCCCTGCCTTTGCTTCCCCACCATCCCTGCCTTTGCTTCCCCACCATCCCTTGCCTTTCCTTTCCCCACCATCCCTGCCTTTCCTTCCCCACCATCCCTGCCTGTGCTTCCCCACCATCCCTGCCTTTCCTTCCCCACCATCCCTGCCTGTGCTTCCCCACCATCCCTGCCTTTGCCATTCCCACCATCCCTGCCTTTGCTTCCCCACCATCCCTGCCTTTCCTTCCCCACCATCCCTGCCTTTGCTTCCCCACCATCCCTGCTTTTCCTTTTCCCACCATCCCTGCCTTTGCTCTCCCCAGCATCCACAGTTTGGCACGGCGGGATCACAGCCACACTCACTCCCATCCTGGAAACTCTCAGCTCACAGAGAACCCGACAAGTGCCGCTAATTCATAAATATTTAACACCCAAATCTGCTGCCTCCTGATAGCTTTTTCCAGAGTTTCTATTCTAATCCATATTCCACCCTCTTCCCCTCCCCACCGGCCCTCCTCGGTTTTTTTCCCTTCCTCTTTGCCGGGCACAAATCCAAGTGCTGAGCTGACTGTTTCACTTCCCTGCTGTCATCAGTTGTTTTTATCTTATCTGGCCCGTGGATGCCAGTCAGCACCCGCTGCGGCCCCGCCAGCGCCGCCTGACCCCGCTCAGCCCCGGCGCGGCCTGCGAGCCGCAGATACGGCACTCAGCGTGTCCGTCAGCACCTCCGGGGGGAGACGGAACGGGGAAAGAGAAAATCCCGGCAGCTGACAGCTCGGGGTGAGAGCTGCCGGCAGCTCCGGCTCCGTCCCGGGCAGCCAGGCTGCGGTGGGAATTCTGCCGGCCGTCCTCGTCCAAAGTCCCTCTCCCGCTCTCTTGGAGCCCCCTGCCTCTTCAGGAGCTCCAAGGTCTCCCCGGAGCCTTCCCTCCCCAAACCTCTTCCCGTTCCCTGCAGCCACAGCCTCGTCCTCCCCACGTTCCTCGTCCCCTTCCCGGCTCAGCCCCAGCCTCTCGCGGCGCCGGCTTCCACCGCTCATTCATCAGTTCAAGAATGGCATCGTGGGGAAGGGCGAGGCGAGGCCAGCACTGAGCCGGCTCGACTTTATGCACATCTCACCCGGAGTAAAAATGTCATGTAAGATTTACTCAACATGCATTTTATCAAAGTGCTCAAGCGCTGAAGTAAAAGGGCTTTTAGTTCCAGCAGATTGAAGGGGGTGGCATGTGGGGAAGGAGGAGAGAACGGATGGATTTGAGCTCTGCCAGAAGCTCTTGTTGCTTTTGCATCAACATCTTTATTTTCCAAGAGAGGATTTAAGGCCTTGTTGTGTATAAACAAGCGAGACTGGAGGAACTTGAACGGTGAGGAACTGTAAAAGGTTATACTGAAAAATGCTCTTAGTCTGCATGAAATAAGATTCTTCCTGGAAACATGACACTGAACATTGAAGGGAGGGGGAGGAATAGCTGTAAAATGGCTAGAGAAAAAGGGTTACAAATTAAATATAATAAAAAGAATCCTTTTGAATGAGATCTTAATTTAACCTCAACATCATGACCGTATATTTCAGGAAATTAATCCCTTGGCCTCCAATAAATCCGAAGTACAACACAACCACTTATGGTTCAGCAATGAGCCATTAGTACGGGGCTCCAGATCCTGCTAAACCACCAGAGCCATTATTTAGGAATGCGCTGAATTCCCCGCGGCTCCGCGGCCATCGGGGCTGGGCTGCCCCTGGCACCGGCCTGGGGGTACCGGGGGGGGGGTGCCGGGTTCCTCCATCCCACCCTGCCCGACCTTCCCGAGGCAGGAGCCGCTCCTGGCCCGCAGGGATCGCCTGGCGCTGGCTGCTCGGGGCCGCGTTTGTGCGGAGCGCAGGGACCGAGCGCAGAAGTGCGGGGGGAACCTCCCTGCGAGCCTCTGGGAGCTGCGCGGCGCTGCCAGCCTGGCACCGGCCTCTCCCGCATATGCCCCAAGACGAGGGAAGGAGCTCCTAATGAGCCGGGAGTGTAACCTTGCTCTGAGAGGGAACATATGCCACCGCAGCTCCCTTGGCACCGGCTCCTGGAGCCGCCTGCTGCCAGGGAATGCTCTTCCCAGGCAGCCCGCAGCCACTTGGGGCTCTGAGCGGGAGCACCGGGCCCAGGTGAGCAGCGCTGGAGCCCTGCAGGATTCCCAGAACCCGCTGGAAGAGCTGTTCCCTGTCAGGGGCTTCCTCCTGGAGACACAGCCCTGCAAACCCGCGGGGATACCGAGGAGTGGAGGGGTCCTGGGTGGTAAAAGGGACATCGGGGAGAGGGTCTGGGTGGTAAAAGGGACATCGGGGAGCAGGTCTGGGTGGTAAAAGGGACATCGAGGAGAAGGTCTGGGTGGTAAAAGGGACATTGAGGAGCAGGTCTGGGTGGTAAAAGGGACATCGAGGAGAGGGTCTGGGTGGTAAAGGGGACATCGAGGGGCAGGGGGGGTCTGGGTGGTAAAAGGGACATCGAGGAGAAGGGGGGGTCTGGGTGGTAAAAGGGACATCGGGGAACAGGTCTGGGTGGTAAAGGGGATATCGAGGGGCAGGGGGGGTCTGGGTGGTAAAAGGGACATCGAGGAGAAGGGGGGGTCTGGGTGGTAAAAGGGTTCCTTACAAACAGCAGGCACCCCCTGTGACATCAGCCCTCGGGACAGGGACACCAGGGAGGGCCCCAGCCAGGCTGGGATGTGAGAGCAGCCCCCTCTCCCAGCTGTCCTTCCAGGCAGGAGGAAGGAGCTGGAGTGGGAGCGTGTCTGTCCCGGTGGACAGCCCTGCACAGAGCCGGCTCAAGCTGGAAATGACATTCTGACAGGCAGAAGAAACCAGCTCCCCATCAGAAAGTGTTTTTGTCAACGGCACAAGCACAGGGCAGAACCCCAGCCCTGAGTCCCAGAGCATCCCAGGAAGCAGCCACAGGAAAAGAGGAGAAAGTGCAGCTTTTGGTGGGGAATCACAATCAGATGGGCAGGAGCCAGGGAATGGCTGCAGTTGTGGTAGGGTGGATCTCGGGAAGAGGTTCTCCACCCAGAGGGTGCTGGGCACTGCCCAGGGATTGGGCACGGCCCCGAGGCTGCCAGAGCTCCAGGAGCATTTGGAACACGCTCCCAGGGGTGCCCAGAGTGGGGTTGCTGGGGGGTCTGGGCAGGGCCAGGGGCTGCACTGGATGATCCCTGTGGGTCCCTCCCAACTCGGGACACCCCATGACTCCACAGGACCCTCCCACGGCCCTTCCCCACACCCCAGCCAAGCCCTTTCACACCGGGCACCCCCGAGGGGCTCTGCCCCCGACAGCAGCCCCGTCACCACCACCACCACCGCGAGCCCTCCACGCCGAAAACCCCCCCAAACCCGACGGCGGCTCTCCCTCCCGCGGCCGCACCAGGGCTTCCCCAGCTGCCAAGGGGAAGGTGGGAAGGAGGGCAGCTCTGTTTTCCCACCGAGCGGGCAGGTTCCCCTTGGCTGCGCCGTTCCCAAAGGGGCCGTGCCGGGCGGGTGCCGCGGTTCGGGGCCGGAACCCCGCACGGGGAAGCGGCTCCGAGCCGCAGCTCCAGCCCGGCAGCTGCACCAGAGCTGGGCCCGCCGGGAGCCTTGCAACTGATGGGCTTACGGGGGATGAAATATTCAGGAGGATTAAGAATTTTGGAGGAGGTGGAAATCAAAGTGGGAAAGAAAACAAGCGAAAACAGCTTAATCCGGCCTCGGAGCGCTAATTGTCATTGGGATTCGGGCGAAAACAAACACAGCACGGCGAGCTGCCAGGCTGAAAGGGGAAGGAAGAGGGTGCAGACGATTCCCATCGCATCGAAAGCAGCGTTTGTTTCGTCCCCACAGCTGCAGCCGCGGGGCCGGGAGGGAGCAGCCCTGTCCCTGCCCCCTGTCCCTGTCCCTGCCTCCTGTGCCTGTCCCCTGTCCCTGCCCCCTGTCCCCTGTCCTTGTGCCTGTCCCCTGTCCCTGTCCCTTATCCTTTGTCCCCTGTCCCCATCCCTGTCCCCTGTCCCTGCCCCTTGTCCCCATCCCTGTCCCCTGTCCCCTGTCCTTTGCCCCCTGTCCCCCGTTCCTGTCCCCTGTCCCCTGTCCCCATCCCTGTCCCCTGTCCCTTGTCCTTTGCCCCCTGTCCCTTGTCCCCTGTCCCCTGTCCCTGTCCCTTGTCCTTTGCCCCCTGTCCCCCATCCCTGTCCCTTGTCCCCTGTCCCTGTCCCTTGTCCTTTGCCCCCTGTCCCCCATCCCTGTCCCTTGTCCCCTGTCCCTGTCCCTTGTCCTTTGCCCCCTGTCCCCCATCCCTGTCCCCTGCCGTGGCTGTGACCTTCAGGGAAGGAGTGCCCAGGTGGAGTCCCCACCCCTGGAGGTGCCCCAGGCGCGGTGACAAGGTGGGCACAGCTTGGATTCGGTGATCTTGGAGGGCTTTTCCAGCCTCAGTGATTCCGTGACGCCCCTCCTGCCGGGGCAGGGGTGTGTCCAGCCACGGTGCCCCCATAAACACCCCAAAACCCCCCAGAGCAGCCCCCCGGGCCTGCAGCCCCCTCTGCTCCCTCTCCTGGCTCGCAGGGCGAGCAGAGCCCGGGGCTGAGCTCACAGGGAGATTCTCTCCAGCCCCAGCTCAGTTATCCAACACTGCAATTTGAGTTGACAATTACATGGTAACCGACTTGCACACAGAAAGAGGCTCTGGAAGTATTCCCAGAATACAGAAGTCTGACAGTATCCACCCAATTTGTTGCAACAACAAAGAATACTGGAATATGTCCTTTCATTTGGCAGAGGACTCTTTTATTTTTTAAGGCTAGGTGGGGAAATTTAGCCTGCTATTTAGGGAGCGTGTTGTGCCTTGAGAGTGACAAGCCAAGAGTTTCACTCGAAAGCCAGACTCCAGCACAAACTGCAGCCTGCCAGGCAAGGAGAGGAACCCGTGGGGTGCATCTGTTGTGGGGGGCTGTGGCTCAGGAAAGTGGGGGCCCTACAGACCTCCCTTACGTGGCCTCCTGTTGTGAATGCAGGTGAACAAGTGGGGAGAAATGCTGATGTGTGACTCCAGCTCAGAGGCTGAATGATTTCTTTATTAGAACTATGCTAGAATACATTAATTTACTATTTAAAGGAGATACTAAAACTCAAACCTACTTTCTAACTCCCATCTCTAACTCACTCACAACTGGTGCCCCTCTCTGAGAGCCCAGCCACAGGTGGTGGTTGGATTGGATTGGATTGGGTTGGATTGGCCACCAGCCCCAAACAATCCTCACCAGAACCCAACCAAGCAATCACCCCAGGGAAACAATTCTCCAGACACATTCACACGGGAAACACAAGGAGCAGGAATGGAAATTGTTTTCTCTTTCTTTCTCTCTGTGCACCTCTAGGAAAAATCCTGAGAGGGAGAGAAGGATGCGCCGGCCTCATCCTCCCTCTCTGCAGAGCTCCAGGAAAGGGAGCACCCAGCTGTAAAAAAATCCCCTTCTTAAAAATGTCTCTGTCCCTGGCAAAGCCGGATCATGAGGGTGTGAGGCCCCGGCACAGGAGCCCAGAGCAGCTGTGGCTGCATCCCTGGAACGTCCCAGGCCAGGCTGGACAGGGCTGGGAGCACCTGGGACAGCGGGAGGTGTCCCTGCCATGGCAGGGCTGGGATGGGATGAGCTTTAAATCCCTTCCAAAGGGAGCCGAAGCACTCTGGGGCTCTGGATTCCACGTGGGGCCGTGTGCCTGTGCTCTGGAGCAGAGCCTGGCTGGGGATGCCAGCTCCTCTCTCCCAGCCCTGCTCCTGCCCTTTAACCACCCTCAGGCCTGGCTGCAGGAGGCAGGAAGGAAGGAAGGAAGGAAGGAAGGAAGGAAGGAAGGAAGGAAGGAAGGAAGGAGAAGGAAGGAAGGAAGGAAGGAAGGAAGGAAGGAAGGAAGGAAGGAAGGAAGGAAGGAAGGAAGGAAGGAAGGAAGGAAGGAAGGAAGGAAGGAAGGAAGGAAGGAAGGAAGGAAGGAAGGAAGGAAGGAAGGGAAGGAAGGAAGGAAGGAAGGAAGGAAGGAAGGAGAGGAAGGAAGGAAGGAAGGAGGAAGGAAGGAAGGAAGGAAGGAAGGAAGGAAGGAAGAAGGAAGGAAGGAAGGAAAGGAAGGAAGGAAGGAAGGAAGGAAAGGAAGGAAGAAGGAAGGAAGGAAGGAAGGAGAAGGAAGGAAGGAAGGAAGGAAGGAAGGAAGGAAGGAAGGAAGGAAGGAAGGAAGGAAGGAAGGAAGGAAGGAAGGAAGGAAGGAAGGAAGGAAGGAAGGAAGGAAGGAAGGAAGGAAGGAAGGAAGGAAGGAAGGAAGGAAGGAAGGAAGGAAGGAAGGAAGGAAGGAAGGAAGGAAGGAAGGAAGGAAGGAAGGAAGGAAGAAGGAAGGAAGGAAGGAAGGAAGGAAGGAAGGAAGGAAGGAAGGAAGGAAGGAAGGAAGGAAGGAAGGAGGAAGGAAGGAAGGAAGGAAGGAAGGAAGGAAGGAGAGGAAGGAAGGAAGGAAGGAAGGAGAAGGAAGGAAGGAAGGAAGGAAGGAAGGAAGGAAGGAAGGAAGGAAGGAAGGAAGGGACAGGAAGGACCTGAAGGCCTGCCGGAAGTCCGCCTCCGGACGGCCGGCCGGCCTGCAGCCGGCAGGAAGGACGGACGGCCTGCCGTCCGGCCTTCCTGCCTTCCTGCCTTCGTCTGCCTGCCGTGCCTGCCTCCTGCCGGCCTCACGGTCATGTGGCCGATTCGGCCTTGCACCGGATTCCGTGCATGGAAACGCCCTGACTCTTCCACCACCCCGCCCCAAGAGCACGGGGATAAAACCCATCCCGAGAAACGGCCGTGTCACCAGCCTCTGACACGGAGCTGCCCCAGGGGCCTGGGGTGACCCGGGCGTGCCCAGAGCTCTCCTGGGGCCAGGTGTCCCCTCTGCACAGCCAGCACCAGCTCTGGGACCCTGTGCCAGGGCCTGCCCACCCTGCCAGGGAACAATTCCCAATTCCCAATCTCCCAGCCATCCCTGCCCTCTGCAGTGGGAGCCATTCCCTGTGTCCTGTGTCCATCCCTTGTTCCAGTCCCTCTCCAGCTCTCCAGGAGCCCCTTCAGGCCCTGGAATGGCTCTGAGCTCTCGAGGATCCTTCTCCTCTCCAGGTGAACATTCCCAGCAGTCCTGAGCAGCCAGGGCCAGCCAGGGAGAGCTGGGAGCCTCGGTGTGGCACTGCAGGGCACAAACAGCCCAAAAACGGCCCCTCCTCGGCTCCCAGGCCAATGCAGGGTGACCCCAGGGCTGCCCACGGGGGGGGCACAGCCACCAAACCCCCATGGCCACCCCCTGCCACCACGGGAGCCTTCGGGGCTCTGTCCCCAGGAGAGCTCAGACAGGGCAGGGGCACTGGCAGGGCCTGGGGGGCTCCGGGCAGCAGGGCCGGGCTGGGCTCAAGCACTGGCACCACAAACCATCCCCTAAAAACACCCGTGGGAAGGGCTCGGGGACCACACAGGCACCTCCTGCAGGCTGCTCAGACGTCAGGTGCCCCCAGAGCCCCGGGCACGGCCCCGCTGCCAGCAGCCAGGATGGCACAGCTCCCCAAAAACAGCCCCGGGCTCGCACACGCAGCACCGCCTCCCCCCCAGCGCCAGGGCTCTGCTCGGCAGCACAATTAGGAGGAGGAAAGTAATTACGTGGTAGAAAAACATGAGAGAGAGAGAGAGCAGAGCGTGTTTTGGGGGGAGATGTTATCTGCGCGGCAGGAGCGTGCTCCCGGAGCCTCGGCAGGTCTGGAATCTTTCACTGGGGCACCGCGGCACCGCAGTAAACCCTGGGCTGCCAGGGAGAGCCACACGGCTGCCACCAGAGAGGCCGGCTCTGCTCCAATCCCAGCTGGACACTCCCAGCCCTTACACAGACGCTCCCATCCAGCCTTTTTTTTCCGCCCAAAACCTGCCCCCAGCAGCAGCAGCAGCAGCAGCAGCAGCAGCAGCAGGAGCAGCCCCAGAGCAAAGCGAGCCACCTCCGGGGCAGGAATGGCGAGCGCCCACCCCGAGCTGCTCCGTGCCAGCAGCGCTGCCGGGGCAGCCACGTGCAGCTCTCCCCGCCGAGGGTTTTGCTCCTGGCTCGGGAGATCCAACCTGTGCCCCGAGTTGGCTCCGCAGGAGCAGCACCCACTTCAAAAGGCGGGCTGGGCCGGGCTGGCATTCGCCGCCAGCAGCGCTGCCCCGGGACCAGCGCGGAGTCTCTCCCCTCCCTCCCGCCTGCCTTTCTCTTTCTTAACCTTTTTGGCTCCTTTATTAAAGCAACCGAACAGTTTAGAGGTTTTTTTTTTTTTTTTTTTCCCCTCCTCCCCCTCCTCCTGTGTGGCTCTGGGTGCAATCTGCCTTGAATATTTGATGTGGAATCTCTGGTGAGAGCGAGCAGGGTTTTTATGGGCGCTGGAGGAAAACTCTTGCAAGGCAGAAGTGGTAATGAGCACCCCTGAGTACCCTCTCGCTTTCACAACCGCCTGTCTTTAAAAATGAGCAGGAATTGGGCAAGTGGTTCTCGTGTGGGAGCGGCGCTCCCAGCCCTGCTCTGCCTTCCAGGAGCTGCAGCAGCCCAGCAACACTTGTTTATTCCAATTGAAGCTGACACCAGCAGCAGGCCAGACCAACCCGGCGAGCTCGTGTGTGTCCTGCTTTATTTCCAACCCGCATTAACAGCGTCTCTTTAATTCCTAATGGCCCGTTCTGGGACTTGCAGGCGCTGTTCAAACACCAGCCCGGGCTGTGTCACTCGTGTCCCTCCTCCCGTGCGTCCCCTCCGTGCCCGGCTCCGTGATTTCACTCCCAGCCCAATTACACGGGATGAACTCCTGGGAAGCTTTTCATCACACCCACACACATTTTTTTTTTTTTTTTCCCCCCCACATCCAGGTCTCTGAATTTAACACAGCAGACACGATTCCTCTCCTTTTCAAAGGCACAATATTCCCTTTCATTTCCAGCCCTCTGTACATCATAACCCTGAGCAAACTCCGCGGGAGCTGCTCGGCATTGCTGCGGCCCCGGGCCGGGAGAGAGGGCGAGGAGAGTCCTGGGGGCGTCCCCGCTCATCCCCAGAGCAGTTTGCCCCCATGGCACACACCTGTGGGGCACCTGGCCAGGCTGGCAGGGCTGGGCTGCAGGGAGCCAGGGCTGGGCTCTGGCAGGGCTGATGGGGCGGAGGTTGGGGTGATGATCTGTGGGTGTCGGAGCTCCCTGTGCCTGCAGCGGGCCTCTGCACCCCAACAGGACCACCTGGACCCTGACAGGACCACCTGCACCCACACAGGGTCACTTAGATCCCAATAGGATCACCTGGACCCCAACAGGATCATCTACATCTCAGTCTGAACCCCAACAGGATCATCCACATCCCAACAGGATCACCTGAACCCACACAGGTGATCAATAATAATAAAATAATAAAATAATAAATTAATAAAACCAGGTGATCCAATAGGATCACCTGAACCCCAAAAGGATCATGTACATCCCAACAGGATCACCTGAACCCAAACAGGATCATCTACATCTCAACCTGAACCCCAACAGGATCATCTGCATCCTGACAGGATCACCTGCACCTCAATAGGATCACCTATATCCCAACAGGATCACCTGAACCCACACAGGTGATCAATAATAATAAAATAATAAAATAATAAAATAATAAAATAATAAAATAATAAAATAATAAAAACAGGTGATCCAACAGGATCACCTGAACCCCAACGGGATCATCTGCATCTCAGCCTGAACCCAAACAGGATCATCTACATCCTGACAGGATCACCTGAACCCACACAGGTGATCAATAATAATAAAATAATAAAATAATAAAATAATAAAATAATAAAATAATAAAATAATAAAATAATAAAAACAGGTGATCCAATAGGATCACCTGAACCCCAAAAGGATCATGTACATCCCAACAGGATCACCTGAACCCAAACAGGATCATCTGCATCTCAGCCTGAACCCCAACAGGATCATCTGCATCCCAGTAGGATCACTGGAACCCCAAAAGGATCATCTGCATCTCAACCTGAACCCCAAAAGGATCATCTGCATCCCAGTAGGATCATCTGAACCCACACGGGATCATCTACATCCCATGAGGACCCCCTGCACCCCAAGGGGACCCCCTGCAGCCCCAGGGCTGGTGCCACCCGGCTGTGACAGACAGACGGACAGGCAGACGGACGGGCAGACAGACAGACAGACAGACAGACGGGCAGACAGACAGACGGACAGGCAGACGGACAGACAGACAGACGGACAGACGGACAGCCATCAGGCTCTCGGGTCCCCCGGAGCAGCAGGGTCCCGCCCGGCAGGGAGCCCGGGGAAGGGGGTGGGCGGCAGATGCTGCTCCGGGGCCGTGCCTCATTCACGGGGACAATGGCAGAGCAGCCACCGAGAGGGAGGAGAGGCCAGCCCGAGGGACAAACGGGGCCTCGCTGGGACCCTGCCCGAGCCCGGGCCCTGCCCGCAGGAGCTGCTGGAGCTGCTGGAGCTGCTGGAGCTGCTGGAGCCCGGGCCCGGTGCCCGCAGCGATGCCCGGCTGGGCAGCCAAGCCCAGCCCCGAGCTCTGCAAGGGCCAGGGGTCCCTTTCGGCCGGGCAGGCTCTGATTAAGGAGCCCTGACGAGGATTAAGGAGTTGATTAGTGCAGCTCGGGCAGGGCCGGGCTTTGTGCGGGAGCAGCCCCGGCACCTCCTCCTTGCTGTGCCCTCGCCCAAGCGAGACCCCGGCGGGGCTTTTCCGGCTCTTCCCAACAAAGCCCGGCTCGGCCGTGCCAAGGCTGGCTCCAGGAAGCCCCCGCAGAGCCCCGGGGTCACGCTCGGTGCCCGCAGCCCCTCGGGGACAGGGAAAGGGGCGTTCCACAACCCCGGTCCCCGCGGGGGATTCAGCACCCCGGGATCTGCCGGGGGGCACAAGGGATCCAGGAGTTCCTGGGATGGGCTGAGGATCAATTCCTTCTCCAAGTGACAAGGCCAGGTTGGACAGGGCTTGGGGCAACCTGGGAGAGTGGAAGGTGTCCCTGCCCAGGGACGGGGGTGGAACAGGGTGGGATTTAAGGTCCTTTCCCACCCAAACCATTCCAGGATTTTCTGATTCCATGTCCAGCACCCTCTGTGCCAGCTGCCCCCTGCTCACGCCATGATCCAGGCCAGGCTGGGCAGCTGAGGGGGCACCAGGGCTCAGCCAGGCTCTCAGCTGATCCAGCACGTTGCAGAAACGTGGGAAGGAGATTTGGTTTCCCCCGAGCTTGCTCCAGCCCCCTCCCTGCTGAGCTGCAGCAGGATCAGAGAACATTATTAAAATAGTGTCATGTTACCTATCAATAATAAATGACCAGAATGAATTCACTGCTCTCTGCCTAATAACCCTGCTGGATTTCCATGCCAATATCTGCACAGAAATGGGTGCTCGTTCCAGGAGCCCCTCAGGTGACACCGGTGCCACATCTCGGACGCAGCCCGGGAGGACCCAGCCCGGCTTTCATGGGAGAAATATTCTTTCCTGCAACAGAGGGAGGAAGGGGAATTTGGCACCGATGAAACGAATCCAGTATCAGTGATGTGCTCACGTTTAGATGCAGCCCGAGCATCCCCACCCAGGTATTTGCAGCTGGAAGTGCAGATCCCTGCATCCCTTGGCCACAGCACCCCAGGGATTAATTTCCAGGGATTCATTCCCAGGGATTCATTCCCAGGGATCTGGGGCTGTGGCCAGCAGGGATGCAGCAAAGCTGCCCTGAGCTTCCCCAGCTCACAAGAGGCTGCAGCAGCACCCCCAAGTCCCCCAGGGCAAAGGGTGGAAGGAAGGCACTAAAACCCTTTAGACCTGCCCGGCAGAGGAGCAGCAGTGGCTGGGCTGTGCTGCTGCTCCTGAGCCCTGCTGATCCCAAACCCCAAACCCCTGCCCTGGGGGCTCTGCTCCCACCCTTCCCTGGGGTCTTTGCTCCCACCCCTCTCCAGGGCTCTGCTCCCACCCCTCCCCAGGGCTCTGCTCCTGCCCGGGGCTCTACTCCCACCCCTCTCCAGGGCTCTGCTCCCGCCCTGGGGCTCTGCTCCCACCCTTCCCTGGGGTCTTTGCTCCCACCCCTCTCCAGGGCTCTGCTCCTGCCCTGGGGCTCTGCTCCCACCCCTCTCCAGGGCTCTGCTCCCACCCATCCCCAGGGCTCTGCTCCCACCCCTGCCCCGGGTCTCTGCTCCTGCCCCGGGGCTCTGCTCCCACCCCTCTCCAGGGCTCTGCTCCCACCCATCCACAGGGCTCTGCTCCTGCCCTGGGGCTCTGCTCCCACCCCTCTCCAGGGCTCTGCTCCCACCCCTCCCCGGGGCTCTGCTCCTGCCCCGGGGCTCTGCTCCAACCCCTCCCCGGGGCTCTGCTCCTTCCCAGGCTGTCTGAGCTCAGCTGGCTCTGGTGCCCGCGGTGCCCCAGGGTCTGTGCTGCAGCTGAAGCCCCTGGAGGGCCGTGCAGCCGTACCCGGGTGGGAGGGAGGCGCCCCACAGCCCAAGAAATCCCCTTTTCCCCCGCTGCCCAGCGGGACACAGCAAGGGGCCAGCACAAGCAGCCCCCTGGCAAGGCCCAGCCGCCCTCTGCCCTCCTCCCGTGGCACAGCCCGTGCCAACCCCGCCGTGCCCTGCACAGGGGTGGCAGGGCAGGGCCAGCACCCCCGATACCCACACGGGGACGTGACCCAGAGCCCCCCCCCGTGGGGCACAGACAAACCCTGGCTCTTCCTCCCTGCCCGGGAGCACTGAGGGCGATGCCACACCTGGCTGGGGATGCCCAGCTCAGGATCTGTCCTGCCCCAGGAGCAGCAAACACGGGGCCAGAGGGTTGGAGCTCTGGGATGCCAGCTCCTGCCGTGCCGCCCAGCGTGCCAGGGGGCCCTTGCGTGCCTTTTATTTGGCTTTTCCAACATGTCAAAGCAGACTGCTTCCCTCCCAGCGCTCTCAGATGTGGTCGGATTGTTTGCGCCAAAACTTCCCAAATACAAAGTTTCAACCTAAAGCAGACGCTGCCCACAGAAAGCTTCCCCCCCCCCCCCCGAGCTAACTGTAAAGTTATAAGCAAATAAAACTGGATTTAATAATGGGAAATATTCCTCATTCTTGTGCGTACGCCTCTGAAGTCAAACCACCCTCGTCGAAGACGTCCTTCTCCAGCACAGGGGGTCTGTGCTGGATGCTCGGTGCTCTTTGGACCAAAGCACATGGAAAACTGGGTTTGTTTCCCTTCATGTGGGCACAGCCTCCTGGCAGTATTTAAATCTCCTTCCCTCAGAGTCTCAAAATTACCGAGGAGCTGCTTTGTTGCAGCCTTTTTCCAAGAGCTCCCCAAGCCAGTCTCTCCCAGAAGCTTCCCAGCGCAGCCCAGCCCTCGGCTCTGCCAGCATCCCAAACCCCACCGGGCAGCCCACGGACACAGCAGGATCCTACCCCAGTTTTCAGTCAAAAACCAAAATCTGGGGGGCACCTGGCAGCCGCTGCAGGAGGGCACTGTGGAAATACCCAGCAGAGCGGGCAAAGAGCACCCCGGGCACGTCCCACCCCGCCACCACCGCCACAGCCAGCAAGGTTTGGATCTGCCACAGCCCTCAGCACCTCCGAGCTCTTTGTTCTGCTAATCTACGACCTAATTAAACCCGACCGAGGCCGGGTTTCACATCCTCTGCCTCTTTTTCCGTGCTGTAAATCACGGAGAGAAACAGCCCCGAGTGCAGCAGCAGGAGGCAGAGCCTCAGCAGCCACGCAAACATCCACGGGCGGCTTCCCACGCCCGCCAGGCCCTTCCCCAGCACTGCCAAGGAAACGGCTGGAACGACACAGCCTGGTCCATGCCAGGCCCCCGCAGGAGCGGGCAGGATCGGGCAGGAACACGGGTTTGGATGCGTTTGGGGCGGGAGGCTCTGGAGCTGCCGCAGTTTGTTACGGGGCCTTGCGCAAGTTCTTCTCTGTCCCCCCCCCCCCGCACCCCTCGCCGTGGGGATGTGGGAAGGGCGGCCCGAGGTGGCCCGGGCACCCACGGAGGGGCTGCCAGGCTGCTCCCAGCCCCAGGCATCCCTGTGCCCCCCCCAGTGCCACCCAGGCACTGGGGCGGGGCTCCACTTGGGGTTTCACGGCTCGAGGTTTCCACCGGAGCGTGAGGTTTACCAAGGGGGTTGGAGGCAGGAAAATAAGCAGGAAGATAAAAGTCCACTTCAACCGAGCGCAGTGCGCAGACAAATCTCTCGCAGGACGTGAGAAGGGAGGAAAACCAACAGTGCTCCAGGCTGTTTTTCCTCTCCCAGGATCTGGAGCAACGGAGAGGACCACGGCCAGCCGGAGCAGCGCTGCACTCACCAGGTGCCTTGGGAATCTGGGATGGGAACAGCACTTTGCCTCAATCAATAAAGCCTCCAGCTCCTCACCCTGCACCCCTGGGCCAGTGGGACCGAGCTGAGCCCGACCTGCTGGAGGTGGCACTGGTGCAGGTCCTCGTGCCCCCAGACCCGGGCGAGGGGACACGCCCAAGGCTCAGTGCGATGGCACGTCCCTGCTGATTGTCCCAAAGAGAGCCCTCAGGGACAGCCAGGTCACAGCCCCGGGCTCCTTTGAGCCCACAAACAGCAGCAGAGGAGAGAGGACCTCTCCTGACACGGGGACAATGTCACACTTTGATCCGGGAGGCCACACGTGCCTGGAGCGTGTCCAGCAGGACAAACCTCCCAGCTGTGGGGAGAAGGAGGAGGAGTGTGGCTGAGGAAGGACACGGAACTCTGCCAGCTCTGCCTCTCGGACTCTCTTTGTCCCGCTCCTTCCCGATCCCATCCAGCACGTGCTCCTGCTCTGCCAGGGAGCCTGGGGGAAGGTCGTGCTCCGTAACCCCGCATCAAGGCACCTCCCCGCCCGGGGAGTTTATTCTTCTCCCTGGCCAGCTGTGATCCCTTGAAGACATTCCCTGTATCCTTCCATCTTACACAGCTCTTCCCTGCCAGCCTGGGAGGTGCTTTGAGCTGCTGCCTCTGGTTTAAATGGAGGATCAGAGGCGCGGGAGGAGAGGCAGCGGCGGGGAAGTGACAAAGCTCCCGTTTCCCCAGGAGCATCCGCGAAGCACCAGCCTCCCAGCAGAGCTCCTCTTCCCTGAAAAGGAAGAGAAGGGAAAGAGCAACGCTTCAAAAATCAGAGCTTCCTTTGCAGGCATTTAAAAGGGAAAAGATGCAAAGCACGCCGTGAATTCCCCTCTGTGCAGGCAGGGCTGTGGAGGTGAGAGCACAGTCGCCTGACAAAGCAGCACAGCACAATCCCTCCCCTGGAACAGCTCCCTGGAGCTGGAGATCCAAACATTCCCAGCACATTCCCTCCCCTGGAACAGCTCCCTGAATCCTGGAGATCCATCCATCCATTCCCAGCACATTCCCTGCTCTGGAACAGCTCCCTGAATCCTGGAGATCCATCCATCCATTCCCAGCACATTCCCTGCTCTGGAACAGCTCCCTGGAGCTGGAGATCCAAACATTCCCAGCACATTCCCTGCTCTGGAACAGCTCCCTGAATCCTGGAGATCCATCCATCCATTCCCAGCACATTCCCTGCTCTGGAACACCTCCCTGGAGCTGGAGATCCAAACATTCCCAGCACATTCCCTGCTCTGGAACAGCTCCCTGAATCCTGGAGATCCATCCATTCCCAGCACATTCCCTGCTCTGGAACACCTCCCTGGAGCTGGAGATCCAAACATTCCCAGCACATTCCCTGCTCTGGAACAGCTCCCTGGAGCTGGAGATCCATCCATTCCCACACTGGAGACAGGGATCAGGGATTCTTTGAGAGCCTTAGGAGGGACAACATCGGCCTCATCCCAAATTCCCGGATCCCTGTGGAGCTGCCGAGGGCGCTCACCACGGCCCCCCCTCAGCCCTGCCCGGGCACCGAGGGCGTGTGGAGCCCCTCGGGAGCAGGGGACAGGGCTGGGGGGGCTGGGGGGGCCGGGATGAGCTGCTGGGAGGGGCTGGAGCACGTCCAGCCCCGAGCTGAGCTCTGTCACAGCTGAGGGATGACACCCAAGGGCAGGCCCAGGGATGGGGGACACGGGGAAGGGTCCCCTGGACACTGCAGAAGCCACGCTGGTGCTGGGGGCTAGCAGGGGCCTCTCTGCCCCTCACTGATTCTGCATTCTGCAAATGCAAGCCGTGGGCCCAGCAGGAATGGGCTGCCCCATATCCCAGGCACTGCTCCGCAGGGGAGCAAAGGATTTACAGAAATCAAGAATTCAAGCCTGGGAATAATGTATCAATCAACAGCCTCTTCTTTTGGGCTCGCCGAGTGCCATTCAAAGCACTCAGAAAAAAAAACAGTGATTCATCTGTGGTGTTATTGTTCAAATCCACACCAAGGTGCTTTTGACAAATACCAAGTGCTCTGAGGAAGAGCATCAGGAATAAAGACCTTTAAAAAAAAAAAAAAAATTAGTATTTCTTTCAAAGGAGAGCTGATTTCTTACATTTTAATCCTCACAGTCCATGGTCAGAGAGTCCAGAGGAGGCCATGGGCAGGCCCTGGCACAGCTGTGGCTGCCCTGGATCCCTGCAGTGCCCAAGGCCAGGCTGGACGGGACCTGGAGCAGCCCGGGGCAGGGGGAGGCAATCCCTGCCATGGGATTTAAGGATCCCATCCCATGGCAGGACTGATTCCCAGCAGCGCCGGGGCTCCCGTGAGCGCTGCCCGGCTGGCAGGGAGGGATGCAGGGATTGTTCCTGCACCTCTGGAGCTCCCCACGTGCTGCTGAGCCCTTGGCACAAGCAGGAACACCCGGGATCTGGGATCAGGCCCAGAAGCAGGCGCTGCAGAAGCCCCCATCAGCCTGTCTGGGCTCCTGGAGGGCTCTGCCAGCAGCGGGCACAGGAGGGGAGCTGAGAATCCAGAGGGCCCCAGGATCCCTCCCCCATCCCCTCCCCAGCACGGGCAGCCCCCAGTGCTAATGCAGATGCCAAACCCTTGTAAAATGCCTGCTGAATTCTGGGGAATTAGGAAATTTCCATTTCAATTCAAATACAAATTAAACTCCAAGTTGTCATCAAAGAAAAGGAGAAGATGAGGATCAAAGTGATGCAACACTCTGGGAAAGGAAAAGATTAAAGAAAGTAAATTGAACAAGATTTTAAAGAGATATTAAAAGGTGTTAATGCAAGCTAATGCGGCTAATGAAGAGAAAGGGAGGCTATTCAATTAACATTTGCAGCAAGGAGAGGAGAGCTTTCTACACCTCCGCTGCAACATCAAAGGCTGGATGCTACCTCTTATTAAAAGGGAACATAGAATATTTAAAAGGCAGAATAGATTAAAATAGATTTCAGATAATTACGTCTACCTCCATAATGGCAACAGTTTATCATTATATTCCAAAAACAAATCTAATAATACGTGCCGCATACTGCGGTTAGAAACATTCTTTGAAGTGTTCCAGAAAAGCAGCAATTAAAGCCGAGCACAGACGGGTCCGTGGTTTCTCGGGGCAGTGGGAAGCTCGGGATGTCCAGCTGGAGCTGGGAATGGTGCCGGGCAGGGCAGGACGCTCCGCGGGGCGCTCCGGGCAGGGGCCGAGCGCCGTGCTGGCACAGCCCAGCCCGGGCACGCCGCTGGAATCGGGGGCTGCCTGCCCCCCCCAGAATCACTACCTGTCGCCCTGATTTTTAAAGGTTTTCTAAAGCCTTCTGAGTTTACATTCTTGTAGGAAACTTTCCCACACAACTTTCTGTAAACAGCCTATTGTTTTGCATTCCTTCATAGAGGCGGAGAAATTTGATGTACAGGTGGTTTGTCCAGTGTCGTTGGAGAGGTGGCACGTTCACCCTCCAACCCACTGGCACCTTTGGAGAACTATAAATGATCGGAGTCAGAGGAAATAAATCAGTCTCTTCATCGTGTGGTGCGTTCGTTTTTCCTTGTGCCCTCTGGTGACACCCACCTCTGACCCGCACACCCCGCTGCCCTCCCGCTCCGGCAGGGGCTGGCAAGGGGGAAACCCTGGAGGGCAGCCACAGGCGGAGCTCAGCCTGGCTACCCACGGGAGAGTGGCCAAAGCCTCCCCGCGGTGGCCCCGGCGGGGCTCCGGAGCCGCCGGCAGCGGGGACCACCCCTGGCTCCCCGGGCAGCCCGGGCACACGGCGCTGCTTAACCCGGGAGAGGCTGCTGGCTGGTTTCCAGCAATAATCACGGATAATTTGGGTGTTTGCAGACACCTCCAAACCAAACAGGGTGGCCCCAGTGCGGCCCTGCGGCCCCGGCGGGCGGGTGCTCCTCGGGTTGGGATTGCACCTGCAGGGATCTCCTGCGGAGCTCTGCATTCCCGCAGGGATCTTTGTGGCACCGCACCACCAGGAAGGGACACGGCACACCCGAGTCCTGGGGAAGGCAGAGAGCCACGGCGCTGCCACTCCCGGGGAGCAGCAAAGCCCCAAACGCAGCACGGGAGCAGCCAGGGCAAGGCTGGGGAGCACAGGTGGGATGGGGGGGTCTGTGCTGGCATCAGCTCCAAACTGGGGCTCCGTGAGAGGCTGCAGGTGTGGGCTGTGCAGAAGTCAGGCCCTGCAGCCATGCCTTGGGCCCGTGTCTCTCTGCTCCCCGTGCCAGGTTGCAGCCAGGAGGAGGCAGGGAGGTTCCAAGCTCCCATCCCATCCCATCCCATCCCATCCCATCCCATCCCATCCCATCCCATCCCATCCCATCCCATCCCACCCCACCCCATCCCAGTTTGCCAGCACACAGCACACACCAAAGCCTTCTGAAAGGATTTTCTCTGGGGTCCAGGGGAGAGGAGCAGAGCCGGTGTTAACCCCCAGCCGAGCTGTCTGGAAGGAGAACGGATGTGTTCGAATTTCCTGCGAGAGGCTCAGCTCCCTCCTGGCTCCCAGGAGCTGCTCCCCTGTGCTGGGCGTGGAGCAGCCAGAGCCACCCGGGCCAGGCAGGACTGGGCACTCCCAGGGGGCTGGACAGAGCTGTCACCTGCTGCTGCACTGCTGGAGACAGCACTTGGTGTCCCAGCAATTCCCCCAGTTCAGCTGGAGAGAAAAGCAGGGAAAGGGCCCCTTTGGCTCTATTTTGGGCAAGGGCCCCTTTGGCTCTATTTTGGGCAAGGGCCCCTTTGGCTCTATTTTGGGCAAGGGCCCCTTTGGCTCTGCTTTGGGCAAGGACCCCTTTGGCTCTATTTTGGGCAAGGGCCCCTTTGGCTCTGCTTTGGGCAAGGGCCCCTTTGGCTCTATTTTGGGCAAGGACCCCTTTGGCTCTATTTTGGGCAAGGGCCCCTTTGGCTCTATTTTGGGCAAGGGCCCCTTTGGCTCTGCTTTGGGCAAGGACCCCTTTGGCTCTATTTTGGGCAAGGGCCCCTTTGGCTCTGCTTTGGGCAAGGGCCCCTTTGGCTCTATTTTGGGCAAGGGCCCCTTTGGCTCTGCTTTGGGCAAGGGCCCCTTTGGCTCTGTTTTGGGCAAGGGCCCCTTTGGCTCTGCTTTGGGCAAGGGCCCCTTTGGCTCTGTTTTGGGCAAGGGCCCCTTTGGCTCTGCTTTGGGCAAGGGCCCCTTTGGCTCTGTTTTGGGCAAGGACCCCTTTGGCTTCACTTGGCAGAGAGAACGGAGCAGCGGGTGCCCAGCTGGAGGCGCCGGGCCGGCCCCACGCAGGGGTGGTTGTTTGAAGGGAATGTCGCTCTCACACATCCCTGCTCTCCTGGGGGGCCCTTGGCTGGCTCCCACGGGGCCCCTCACCTGCACAAAGCTGTCAGGCCTGGGGGAGTGGGATCTGGCACTGAGGGAGGGACCAGCAAGCGCTGCTGGACGTGGGCACTGCTCCTGTCTCACTCTTGCCCTTCGCTGCCCCCCAGCCATGCCTGGAGCAGCCCGGTCCCACAGGGGCAGCTCCGGATCCCCGAGCACACCCCCTTCCCCATTTCTGCCCCCTCCTGCCCTCGGACACTTCCAGCTCGCTGAGAGGATTTACTTTGCCAAAATCTCTTTTCAGCCTCCCCTTTTCAGCTGCTGGCCCTCACTGCTGCCCGGCTTGGAGCCGCCTCCGTCCAGCAGCAGAGGAGCGGGTGGGGACCCAGCAGGACCCCTCGGGGCAGGGACACCGAGGAGCGGGCACGGATCTCTGCTCCTGCTCTGCCCTGCCGCACGGAGAGGGAGGTGGGCAAGGGCCGGAGCCCCCCCAGCGCCGCCGGGACCCCGAGCAGGGGGGGATGGCCCCGGCCCCGCGCTGCCGGGAGGTGTCAGCCCCATCTCATCGTCCTGCCAGGACCTGCTCCTGCCCGTCACAGCCGCTCAGCCTCAGCCGCGGCCCCTGGAGCAAAGGGGAGCGCGGGGGGGGTGAGGGAGCCTCGCACGGGAGAGAAATCCTGCTGCTGCTCCCGGCCTGGAACGGCCACAGAGCCCGGCTGGAGGGACAGCCTGCGCTGCACTGCTGCTCTGAGCTGCACTGCTGCCCTGTGCTGCACTGCTGCCCTGTGCTGCACTGCTGCTCTGCCCTGCACTGCTGCCCTGTGCTGCACTGCTGCTCTGCCCTGCACTGCTGCCCTGTGCTGCACTGCTGCTCTGAGCTGCACTGCTGCCCTGTGCTGCACTGCTGCCTTGTGCTGCACTGCTGCTCTGAGCTGCACTGCTGCCCTGTGCTGCACTGCTGCCCTGTCCTGCACTGCTGCCCTGTGCTGCACTGCTGCTCTGTCCTGCACTGCTGCCCTGTGCTGCACTGCTGCCTTGTGCTGCACTGCTGCCCTGTGCTGCACTGCTGCCCTGTGCTGCACTGCTGCCTTGTGCTGCACTGCTGCCCTGTGCTGCACTGCTGCCTTGTGCTGCACTGCTGCCTTGTGCTGCACTGCTGCCTTGTGCTGCACTGCTGCTCTGAGCTGCACTGCTGCTCTGCCCTGCACTGCTGCTCTGAGCTGCACTGCTGCCCTGTGCTGCACTGCTGCCTTGTGCTGCACTGCTGCTCTGAGCTGCACTGCTGCCCTGTGCTGCACTGCTGCCCTGTCCTGCACTGCTGCTCTGTCCTGCACTGCTGCTCTGCCCTGCACTGCTGCCCTGTGCTGCACTGCTGCTCTGAACTGCACTGCTGCCCTGTGCTGCACTGCTGCTCTGAGCTGCACTGCTGCTCTGCCCTGCACTGCTGCTCTGAGCTGCACTGCTGCCCTGTGCTGCACTGCTGCTCTGAGCTGCACTGCTGCTCTGTGCTGCTGCTCTGAGCTGCACAGCTGCCCTGTCCTGCCCAGCTGCCCTGCACCGAAGCTCACCCACCCACCTGCTCTGCTCACCCGAGCGTTTCCCTGAGATGGAGCCAGGGATCCCCAGGCAGGAGCGCTTGGCCTGCAGGAGAGGCAGGAGCTCCCCATCCCAGCCAGGGCGTGTGAAACACCCGGAATTAGCAGAGCCCCTTGTTTCCCATGCCAGAGGATTTGGAGACGCAGCAGCTCAGTGGCTCAGCTCCACCATGGAGCAGCTGGAGCAGCTGGAGGGGGTCTGGCCACCAACGCCCCCAGGGATGTCCCTCCCCACCCCACGTCACCTGCAGAGCCTCTCCACACACCACCCTGGAAACCCTTCTCACCCCTGCTTGGAGAAACCCCCCGGTTTTGGGGACCTTCCACAGGCAAATGTCAGCTCTGCTGAAACATTTAAATTTTCCCATGGGAGACGTCTAAACAAAACATTAACATTTTGACTTAAAATGTCATTTCATTCTGGTTCTTCAATTAAAAACAAAATGACATTTCAAGTCAAAACGTTGATTTGAAACGGATTTTTTTTTTCTTGTTGTTTTACTTCAGAAACCAAAATTCTATTTCAAGCAAGAGAGACAAGAAAGGCTTGTTCAGAGCTGGCTCCTCCCAGGTTTGCTGAACAAATGCCCCAGGAAACCCAAATTCTGGGAACAACCTGTTTTAAGGGATTTTTTTCACTTAAAGAAGACCTGACAGGGAGATGCTGGTTCCTGGGCGGATTCATCCCACAAGGAAAGCTCAGATGGGGGGCTGGGATTGTCCCCATGTCCCCAGGGCTCTGCAGGGATTGAGGCATCACCTGAGCTCCAGGTGCCCTGCCTGGAGAGCCCCTCCCCTCCCGCAGTCCCCGCTGTGCCACTTGTCACCCTCGTCACCCTGGGAGCCTTTTGGCTCATTTCCTTGGCACTCAGCGTCACCACCACAGCAGGATTTTCCCTCTGGTAAAATCTGAGTCCAGCAAAAATTCCCTGAGCAATCGACTGGAGGAATTTAACATCCTTTCCCTGCCTGCTTTCTTCTCTCTGCACATGAAATATTCTTTTCTGCGCTACAAAACCACTTTGAAGCCACTTTGTCCTTAAGTGCCACGAGGCCTTTTCCTCCCAGCTGCACAAACACGGCGGAGCAGGTGGGGCTGTCCCCCGGGAAGCCGTGGCCTCGCTCCGTGGCACCTCCTGGCACCTTTGGAAAGCCAAGGGAAGGTTGTGGAGCCCGTGGAGCACCCAGCGCTGCAGTTTAAACTGCAACGAGCACTTTCCAGAAGAGCAGCTCTGTGTTCCAACCTGGTGAAACGTTCAAAGGCTCCCAGAGCCCCTCGGTTTTGGGCGCAGCTCCCAGCTCAGGCTGGATCTGAGAGGCAGCTCAGCCAGGGGGTTTCACTGCGGGGGAAGACGGGAGGAATGGTGCTGTGCAGAGTTTTCACCTGGAGTTCAGCCACTGCAGCCCCCTTTGGTGGGGCTTTGGGAAGGGGCAGAGCCAGGGCTGTGACCCCAGTGCCACCTGCCCCCAGCCCAGCCACCCCTGGCAGGGACACAGAGCTGGGGGTGCCTGTGGGAAGGGAGAGGGCTGGAGGATGGGCTTTGGGAACACCTCTGGCTCCTGCTGGGCCAGATTTTGGTTTGTGTAGAGCTCCACGGTGAGAAACCCGTGGGGTTGTACCCCACAGTGTGACCGTCCCGTGCGGGGTCACTGCAAAGGGAAACCTCTCCAGGCAGGACACTGAGGCACGCCCGGCTGGCCCAACGACCCCTGGGGGTCCATCCCCGCTCAGGGTGGCACATCCAGGCTCCAGCTGCTCCAGGGCTGTGTCCCAGCCTCTGTTTGGTAAGAAGGGACCTTCAGCTCTCCTGGGAGCTGCTCCAGAGGCTGCTCTGGCCCCCGTGGATCTGGAGCTGGCAGCTGAGGGACACCCAGCCCTGCACCCCGACAGAGGTGGAGGCAGAGTCCAGCTGCTGAACACGTGGAGGGTGAGATCCCACGTGGGCAGGGACTTGCATTTCCCATCTGGGTGCTCACAGGAATGGCAGGGCCGGATTTAGATGCCCAAGTCGTTCTGGGACGGAGCCTACGTGGCTCCCAGCGGGATCCAGGCCTGTTATGGATACACAGACGTGGTTTTGCTCCAAGGAGGTCACTTATAAGGCAAGGCTGGCAGAGAAGAGGAAAAGCAGCCCAGGGTTGAGGAGAAATTTGCTCGAGGCCACCCCAAAGCAGTGCCAGAGCAGGGAACAGCATCCAGGGCTCAGCTCCCAGCCCGGGCCCTCGACACACAAACCACATCCAAGAGGTGAGGAGAGGAGCCAAACCCAACCGCAGACCCGGGCAGCACTCTCAGCTCCCTTTGTCTGCAGCAAACAAAGAGATGGGGAAAGTAAAACCCATCCTTTCCCTCTGATCCCTCCCAAACCTTTCTCCCAACAAGACACCCCAGCAGAGCCAAGCCCAGAGGAAAGGGAGGATGAGGTTTTGTGGATTCACCACCCCTGGAAGTGTCCAAGGCCAGGTTGGATGGGGCTTGGAGCAGCCTGGGACAGGGCGAGTGTCCCTGCCATGGCAGGGGTGGCACTGGATGGGTTTTGAGGTCCCTTCCCACCTGAACCATTCCACGGCTCCCTGGGCTCCAGCCCCAGCCCCGCGCCGTGCCGCAGGCGCTGCCCCCAGGAGCCTTTGGAGGTTGTTGGCACCGATCTCCTGCTTCCCACGAGACTTCCAGCACGGATCCAAGCCACGGCCCGTTCCCACATTGCCCGTGCTGGCAGGGCAGCCCCTGCGGAGGGCTGAGGAAGGGCAGAGCTGGCCCTGTCACCCCCTGTCCCCGGCACCGCGGGTGCTGGCAGCCGGGAGCTCTGCAGTCACACCGTGTTCCTTCTCCGTGCAGGGGAGAAGCTGTCACTTCGCTCTAATTAGCCAATTAGGTCCCTAATTAGCCGATGTAATTACTCCGAGGAAGTGATTTCATTTAAAATAAAACCTTATTCCCGAAAGCAGACAGAGGCAGCCTGGCACCCCAGTGGTGGCTGTCACCGGGGGGGGACAGGACAGGGATGGGGACAGGACAGGGATGGGGACAGGACAGGGATGGGGACAGGATGGCGACAGGGACAGGATGGGAATGGGGATGGTAGTCAGGGGGACAGGACAGTGTGGGGACAGGATGGGGATAGGACGGGGATGGGGACAGAACAGGGGTGGGGACAGGATGAGAATGGGGACAGGACAGGGATGGGGATGGGGATGGGGATGGGGACAGGGACAGGACCGGGATGGGGACAGGACAGGGATGGGGATGGGGATGGGGATGGGGATGGGGATGGGGATGGGGATGGGGATGGGGACAGGACCGGGATGGGGACAGGACAGGGATGGGGATGGGGATGGTGGTCAGGGGGACAGGAAAGGGATGGAGACAGGACAGGGATGGGGACAGGACAGGGATGGGGATGGGGATGGGGACAGGGCCGGGATGGGGACGGGGACGGGGACAGGACCGGGATGGGGATGGTGGACAAAGGGACAGGACAGTGGGGACAGGGGCCAGGCTGCCCCAGCTGCCCGCGGGGCAGGAGGAAGCGGCTCAGCATGCGGGAACAAACCCGGCGTCATCGCCCGAGCGGAGTCAGAACCCACAAAGCGCTTCCCACCAACAATTTGTTCTCTCACAAGAGATCAGATAAGCTAATCAGCGCGGCTCCATCTGTCGAAAGGATGGGGGTGGGGGTGGGGGGGAAATAATACTGCTTATTTACATTTTTTTCCTTTTCTTGATGTTACTTCTAGATCTAATCAGCACCAAGCTGTGCTTTAATTGGAATTATGGAGCAGACGTGCATTTCTCTACAGCTCGTTTGTCTCCTCAGCACAAAAAGTCCTCAGTCCGGTGCCCAAGGTGGCTCTCGGCATCCTCCTACCTGGCCTGGGACAGGTGTGACGGGGGCTGAGGACAGCCCAGGCCCCTCCGGATGGGAGATGCTGGCGGGGACTCGGTCAGCTGCACAAGGCCTCCCCGAACGGGAAGAGCTATTTCGGTGTGACAACAGCCAACAGCTCGGCTCTGCTCTCCCCCAATGCGAGCCGACAAGCAGGAGATCTCCCCCAGCCCTGCAGCAGCCCGAGCTCTGGAAGTCGCTGCGGATTTTGTGACCTTTGGAGAAGGCAGAGATCGCGGAGGTTTGCACCGCGCACCGCGGCGCTCCCGGGCACCGCCCGGCTCCAAGGCGAGCGTTTCCAGGTCAGCGGAGCCGGAGCAGCTCCGTGACCCCCCCGCGGCCGGCCGGGCACGCCGTGCTGCAGGAGCCGCCCCCGGGCAGCCGCCCCTGGAGCAGCCCCGGCCCGGGTTGTCGCTGTCACACGGATTTGGCACCGCCCGGGTTCGCCGCCGACGGTTTTGAGCTGCAAATTAGCAGTCAGAAAGTGTTAAGTGCTTCAATTGAAGCAGGTTAATCAGAAAGGGATGGGGACGGGGACGAGACACCCCGTCTGCTCCCCAGAGCGCCCCATTAAGGCAGAATTAATGCCTGTGTGCCAGGCGGGTCATCAGAGGACAGGGATGTTTGCACTCCTCCTTTCCCACAGCCCGGCTGGTGGCTGAGCTGCAAAAATCCCCGAGATGGGCAAATGCCAACACACTAAACTGCGGTTTATGTCACCTAGAGCACTCTGCAAAGTCTCAGCGATCTGCAAATAATTAAAGGAGAAAGCAATCAATCTTGTTGTTCAAAACAGCGATTAGCCCGGGAGAACCCCGGCATTGTAATTCCACCGGCACCCAGGGGGGAAGATGCCGCATGCATAATGAGAGCTGCGAGTCCTCGCAAGTTCAAGGACCGCGGGGTGTTCTCCGCTCCTGGTGGGAATTTCCTGCGCGTCTCCGCGGCGGTGTCACGCCGTGTTTCACAAGCCCTCAGCCGCAGGAGCAGGGGAGCGGCTCCGCTGCCCGGGGCACGCAGCGCTCGTCCCTGCCTGTTCCCAGGACGCCATCCAGGTGGGATGCGGGGGACCCTGAGCTGTCCCCTGTGGGGGACAAAGCTCTGGGGAGAGGCCGGGAGGCTTCACCTGGACAGCCCAGCTCCTTTTGAGAATCATTTAGCTCGGAAACCCCGCTAAGGTCAAACCCAGCCGTTCCCCCAGCACTGCCAAGGCCGCCACTAATCCACGTCCCCAAGTGTGACATCCACAGGGCTGTTAAATCCCCACGGGGATGGGGACTCCAGCACTGCCCTGGGCAGCCTGTTCCGATCTTCCTTCCTTCCTTTCAGTGAGGGGATGTCCCCCAAACTTGCCCCGGCGCGGCTGGCAGGCCAAGCTCCCTCAGGGCTCACAAAGCCACTGAAGCCGTGTCCTGCTTGTCCCCAAGCAGAGCTCGCGCAGGAGCAGAGCCAGGGCAGAGCCCGGCAGCAGCGAGTCCATCCCCGGGCGCGCTCCAGCCCGGCCAGGGCCCGGCAGATCGGGGCGGGAGCACCTCGCTGATCACTGCGGGGCCGCACGGAGGGAAGAGCCGTCCCCGAGCAGCGCGGACACGGCCGGGGTGAGCAGCAGCCGCCGCGGGGTGAGCAGCACCCACCGCCCGCTCCTGCCGGGGCTGGGAGCCGCACCCGCGGCTGCGGCACCCGGCGGGGATCGGCCCGAGCTCCGCCGGCCCTGGGGCTGGGCTCCGCCGCTCCCGCGGTTTCGCAGCTCCGAGCCCGCCCCACCACAAGGCCGAGAGGAAATTGCAATTATTTGTTGATGGTTTTTCAGAGCCTTGTTCGCGCTTCCCCACCGACCTGCCTCTCCCAGCCAGGGGGAGCTCCCCTGCCAAGGCAATTCCCAGGGCGGCTGCGGGAAGCCCTGGCTTGGAAAAAAAGTAATATTTCACTTCCTAAAAGGGAGAAAGGCAGAAAACTTTTCCCTCAGCCCCCCTCCACACTCCAGAGCTGCTGTGGCCATGAGGAGACCTCAGCCCAGAGCCAGGAGCTTTCCCTGCAGGGATGAACCCTTCTGTGCCCAGAACCGGCCTCCGTGGAAGTCAGAAGGAATTTCCACCAGCTTTTCCACGCAGAGCCCCGAGTTCCTGTGTCCCCAGCACCCCCGTGTGCTCCCCAGGAGCAGGGCATTGGGTGGAACACATGGAAGTGCTGGGAGCTTGGATCAGGCCTGGGGTTCCACGTCCCTGTGGGGACTTTCCTCACAGGCCTGCAGCGTTTGGGCTGTCCCTGCCAGGGCAGGAAATGGAGTCACAGAGTGGTTAGGCTGTGAAAATACCTCTCACATCACCCAGTCCAGCCATAGGTACAGACCCAGCACAGGCAGGGCTGTCTTTGGCACGAGGGTCTCCCCACAAAGGGTTCCTTCCTTCTGCTGCATGAGGAACACGAAGCCACGAGAGACCCAGACCCAGAACAGACTTCACCTCCTGAACATCAAGACCCAGATCAAACACAGGTTTGGACGGGCTGATGCTCAACTCCACCTGGCCTCTGGAAGCACCTGCAGGTTGTTTCCAGCCAGCCCTGGAGGTGACACGGACAGGAGATGGAAAAAGCTCCCTGGGCAGCAAAGCCAGAGCACGAATTTGGGCTGGAGCTCGGTGGCCGAGGGCCCTGAGCCCATCATGTGCCCAGGGCTGCTCACACAGAGCCAGGGCCAGCACCCAGCACGGGACATGGCCCCGAGGCAGCAGAGCTCCCACTCGGGGCAGATCTGAGCCAGCTCCAGCCCCACCACGAGCTGAGGGCAACCTCAGAACTGCTCAGCAACCTCAGAGCTCTCAGCACGTTCACCCCACAGACCCTCTCGCCTCAGGCTGGGCACCAGGAGCAATTTCCCCACGGAAAGGGTGCTCAGGCTTTGGCAGGGGCTGCCCAGGGAGGTTTGGAGGTGTCCAGGGAAGGGCTGGAGGTGGCACTCAGGGCTCTGGGCTGGGCACAAGGTGGGGATGGGGCACGGCTTGGGCCTGATGGTCTGTGAGGGATTTTCCAACCTGAGATCCCAGGGATGACCCTGGCTGGCTCTGGGGAGCATCCCTCACCTCCCCCAGACCCAGACCCAGACCCAGACCCAGACCCCGACCCCGCTCCGGGCAGGGCGGGCCCGGCCCCGCGGGAGAACCGGGAGGGATTTGCGGGAGAACCGGGAGGGATTTGCGGGAGAACCGGGAGGGATTTGCATCTGCGGCTGAAAGCTGTGGGAGCGGCGCTGGAATTCCGCGGGAGGCGATGAGAGGGGCCGTCCCAGCGAGAGAGGCTCGGCTGCAATTAGGAAGCCAATTTGGGTAATGTTTTGCTTGGGAGGGGTTTACACGCCGGTGGTCTCCGGAGGCAGAACTCCTGCCTGGGAGGGTTTGCCTCTCGGCCCATCCCTTTGTGCGATCCTCAGCCTAAGCTGCGTCTGAAAGAATCAGCCTCACTTATTATCAAAGCCACAAACCATCTGGTTCCACTTTGCCGGGGAAAGGCAATGAGTGGAAATCTGGTTTCACTTGGGTTTTCCTTCCCTGGGTTATGGTTTGCTCCATGTTTTATGTTGTTACTGCAATTCGATAGTTGGGCAGTGGGTGGCCCGGTTCCCCCATTTGAAACTAATTTACAGCTTTGTCTGGCAAAATTGTTGCTTCCAATCAATTAGCACTGACACCGAAATTAAACCATCCTGGGGTCTTGACACATAAGGAAGCAGGTCCTCATTTTTTGGAAGAAATTTGCTCTGCAGAGGGGAATCTGATGGCTCACCCTTCTCCCGTGCCAAGCTGGATTTTTATTTTTAAAGATCCAGCCCGTGTTTCTTTTCAGGAGGTTTAACAAGGAAGGCTGAGATCCCTCGTGGATGCTATTTTTGTTTTACAGCCGTGACCTTGTTAAGGAGATGGACAAACAAGCCAGAAATGGAACATTAATAAATAAAGCCTGAATCCATCAAACCATCCCTGGCGGCCTCCATCAGCCCTGCAGAAGCACTCGGTGCTCCCCAGCACCTTCCCCTCTTCCCTCCCTCCCCTTAAATCCCACCCCACACGGCCCCAGCTCTCTCAGAGCCCCCCGGGTTTATTGTCCCCCCCTTGTTCTGAGAGCCCCCCGAGGGGCAGCACTGCTGAGCCACGGCCAAAGCTCGGCCTAAGCCCACCCAGGCACGGCTTAGCTCGCTGCACAGGCAGCAATCCCAGCTGGGGAGGTTTGGCTGGGATTTCAGAGTCCCTGGAGGACAAACAATGCCCTGAGACAGGCAGGCTTTGGGCTGGGAGCTGGGAAGGAGCAGGACTCGCTCAGGGTGGAGATGCCACCCTCAGCCCTCCCCTCCCCGCCGCCAGAAATGCGGAGTTTCCTTCGGATGGGGCCCAGCGGGGCTCCACAGCGGGCTGAGAGAGCCGGAGCAGGACCCCAGGCCTCCCCACGGGGCTCAGGGCTGGCTCCAGGAGCCAGACAAGAGCGGGCACCCCCTGCAGACCTGGGGCATCCCTGGCTGTGCCCTTGGCCCAGGCTCACAGCGTGGCAGGGACAGGCGGCCCCGGGCAGAGTCCCTCTCTCATCACTTCTGGCAGCTCCCAGCTGTGCCTCCCTCCTGCCTGAGGGCTCCCTGGCCACTCTGAACCCAGGGCCGAGGGCAGCAGGCTCCGTGCTGCCGGGAGTGCAGCTCAGGGACAGCAGCAGCACCATGGAACCCTGGAACGGGCACCCCAGGGCTGCTCACGGCTGCCAGAGGCACCAGCCCCCCTTTGCTGCAGCCCTGGCAGGGCAGAGCTCGGCCCCAGGCGCTTTGCTGAGCCCCAGCCTTGCCCTGAGCCCTTTGCTCCTCACCCTTCCCCACGGCACAGGATCCCTGCTGCCCTGGGACGTGGCACAGACCCCAGCCCCAACCTGCCCTCTCCAAAGCTTCCCCTGTGGATGGACCCTCAGCAGAGCTGGGCCGTTTAGAACGAGCAAACACGACAAAAAAAAAAAAAAAAAAAAAAAAAAATGGAACCTCTCTCCCAACAGGAAGAAAAATATTTTTGAAAGCCTTGAAGTTTTTACAGCTGGTGAGAGGCAGCACCGGGAGGGCCGGAGGGCAGCCCTGGCCAGCAAATTCCAGCCAAAGCAGGAGCATGGGAGAATACCAAAGCAGACAGGAAGAAAGAGATGAAGAAGAAGAAAGGAGATGAAGCAGCTGAGATAAAAACGAGATCGCTGACAGGCTGGTGCCCACGGAGCAGGGCACCAGAGCCTTGTGTCTGAAGATGCATCAGCTAGAGCTGGGAAAATTCCCTGGCTTTGAAGACCAGGTCTTCCTGGAGACAAACAGCTCTAATCCACACTCCTGAGTAATTCTCTCTTTGGCAGCACATCATACCAGCATCGATTTAAACCTCAGGGCAGCTGCACTGGCTTTAATCTGGGTTTTATTTTTGTAAACTCCAGTTTCAAGGAGCTGCTCACAGAGCAGAGCGGGGCTGGGTGGCAGGAGCGGAGCCAGAATCACTCAGGGCTGCAGTGGAAACACTTGAGCTTCTTCAAGAACAGCGACCAAATGTGAAAAGCTTTGATCCTAAAAGGTAACAGCCCTGCCAGGGGGGAAAAGGGGTCAAGCTGTTCCACTTCTGCTGGGGCAGCTCCCTCTGCTGCCTTTGCTCCCCAGCTGTTCCCGAGGAGCAGGGCAGGCCCAGATGGGCTCCCAGCAGTGGCTCAGCCACATGTGCTCATTACCCTCCTCTGTAAAGTTCTCACCTCCCGAGAAGCAGAGCCCGAACTTGAAAAGGGGAATGCCATCCCCGCGAGCTGCCCCGTTTGGGAACCAGCTGGGTCAGCCACGGGGGATAAATCCCATCCAGAGCTGCTGCAGGGCAGAGCCAGCCCTGCCTCCTGCCCCCCACACCTGGCAGCACCGCGGCTCGGGGGGCTCCCCTGGCACTCAGGGGTCCCCGGGGCTCCCGGCCTGGACCAGTTCCCCCAGTGCCAAACCAGGCAATCCCCGGGGAGATCTGCTGCTCCCGTGGCAGGAGATAAAGAAGAGAAGGTAGAGAAGAGCGAGGTTCAGCCCAGCAATCCCAATTAAAGATGCCAATTAGCGCCTCCCCAGAGGCTGTGCCCGTGCGGGCACCAGCGCCCCGGCTCAGCTGGGCACAGGCTCGGGCTGGAGGCAGCAGGGGCTGCTTTTATCAGAAATTGGAGCTGACCCCAGCTGCAAGCAGCTGCAAGTGCTTGTAACAGGAGCACAGAGAGCCGGTGTGACACCTCTGGGGACGGGGAGATGAGCAGCCCAGCCCGGCCGGCCGTGAACCGCGGCACTGCTGCTCCCCGAGAGCCCGGCCGGCTCCGGGAAAGGACAATGCCACAGCCTCCCGCTGTCCTTGGGGGCTTCTAGCCCGTGTGGAGCACGGAGAGGTGAATGGGAGTGTCTGCAAGGATGTTCCCGGCCAGGGGAGACGCTCACGGAACAGCCAGGACACAGAAGCACCGGCGTCCCCGGTCCGAGCTACAGAGACAGGACGGAAAAGGGATCTGGGCTGAACCCCCTGGAACACCCTCGGGACAGATTTCCTCCCCATTTTCCCCTCATTTCCCGGCTCTGCAGCCGTGCCGAGCTTTGTGCCCGTCTCTGGCACCACCTGCAGGCGCAGCGCTGTTCCCTCCCGGAGCATGGAGGGGAGCAGAAGGATCTTCCAGCGCAGAATTCCCGCTCGGCTGAGCCCTCCCAGCCCAGCCTTCCCCGGGAATGGTGCCTGCAGTCAGTGCGAGCCCCCAGGGCTCCCCCAGGGAAAAACGAAGCCAAGCCGGATCCCTGGAAGGGGCAGCGGGTGCTCGGGGGTGTCGGCACAGAGCTCTCCCTCAGCCTGAGCCAGCCCAAATCCCCATCCCAGCCCACGTTCCACAGTTCCCCCCGTTTATCCTCCCAGCTGGGCTCACGGGCACAGACCCCGAGCCCCAGAGAGCCCTGGGGACCAACCCGAACCTTGGTTTTGGGGACCAGCCCAGACCCCGGCTGCAGCCCGGCAGAAATCTCCCTCTCCGCTTCCCAAGAGAAAAACCCTTTGTGAGGGAGAGGCAAGAGAGCCCCTGCAGCTCCGCCAGCAGGGAGCGAATAAAGGCTCTGAACGCTGCCGAGGGAAGGGGAGGTGCAGGAGCCGCCCAGGAGGGGGATGTGAGCCCACACGGCTCCCAGCAGGAATGGTCACAGCAAAGCCTGCCCGGGACACTGCCCGGGGCACGGCTGGGAGACCTCTGCAAGCTTCAGTCCACGCCAGGAGGGAACGGACAGAGCCCCGGCCCCAAATGCAGCCCTGGTTCTCCCAGCGCCCACGTCCAAACTGCAGGTGAGCAAGCCGAGGGGAGGGAAGGAAAAGGGAAGGATGGATTTCAGGGAGAACATGCCCACTCTGAGCCCCCAGCTGCACATCCTGGGTCAGGGCTCCGGGCAGCGCCCGGCCCTGAGCACATCCCACGCTCCTGCTGTCCCCAGCCCCACAGCCTCACCTGCAGGTGCAGGTGAAGGGCTCAGCCTCTGCCAGGAACAAGGGATGAGCTCCCAGGGCTGGCTGAAGCAGGTGGGAAGCACCTTCCCCTCACTGCCCCCCCTCGCCTGTCGCAGCCCCTGCTGGCAGCACTTCCAGCAGTGCTCAAGGTCCTGGCCAGAGCTCAGGGAGTTTATTTCTCTTTCTTTGGAGGAGGAAACAGCTGGGAGAGCTGTGGGGAAAGGAATTGTGGTGAAAAGGAGCTGCCAGCACGGGGCTGAAGGGTCGGGGAGGTCGGGAGTGCTGCGGGGCTGGGATTTTGGGAGGAGGTGCTGGGCTGAGGAGGGCACACGGCTCCCAGCCCACCTTGCAGGAGCAGCCCAAGGACTTCCCAGCTGCAGGCACTGATCCAAGCCCTCTGTGGGATTGTTCACAGCCAGCTCCCATTCCACGCTCCGGGTGGGAGCAGGGAATTCTTGCCCTGGCTCCCTGGCACCGGAGCTGGCGCTCTCCCAGCCCCTGTCAGCCAGCCAGCACCTCCCATGGGGGAAAACAAACAAGCAGGGAGCTGCTGAGGAGCTTTTGGCTCCAGATTTATTGTGGAACGTGCTGGGGATTGGATGATCCTCGTTCTGCTGCTCTGAACACCTGGAAGTGGTTCCTCAGGTATCTGCTCAGCAGAGCTTGGCTCTGAGGAGAGCCCGGACCTGAGGCTCGCCCGGAGCCATCCCTCTCAGCCAGGGTCTCCACCTCACACCCGTGGAGGCAGGAATTCTCTTCAGCAGCACTGGTGCCGGGTGCCTCGGACAGAACAGGCAAGGAAATGGAAAAAGCCTTCATTCCACAGACTTTATCACCGAGGAGATTCCAAACACAGCATTCCCAGCACGATGAGAGAAGCCTCAGCATTGGCATGTTTCCTTCCTGAAGAATTTGCAAAATATCCTTTTTCTTCCCCCCCCCACCCCCGCAGCAAAATCAAAGCCAGACTCAGCCTCAAATGATTAAAGGTTAACTAAGACTTCAAACACTCTCACGCGATGGGTCGTTCTCCCAGGAATGACGGGACATAAACTGGGCTTGGCTTTAATATCTGCCTTTGATTAGGGCCGTGTCAGAGGCCGATGAGCAGGAAAAGAGCCTCTGGCACAGATGGGGACATGTGCTCTGGAAATTCTTCCAAAAGAAAAACATTGCTGCACCTGCTCGGGGCAGAATCCTGCCCCGGGGAAAGCAGCCCGAGTTTTGGGGTGAAGCGGAGTTGGAGCTGTTTTAAAACAGGGTTCTGTTCTCTGGGAAACAAGGTGAGCTGGCTCGGGATGTGAGGAGGCAAACACAGCCCAGCTCCGGGAACTGGGCACGATCCCGAGGCTGCCAGAGCTCCAGGAGCGCTTGGACAACGCCCCGAGGCACGGGGTGGGATTTTGGGGTGTCTGTGCAGGGCCAGGGGTTGGATCAGCGATCCCTTCCAGCTCAGGGTGTTCCATGAGTCTCTGAGGGTGATTCTCCTCGAGGAATTGGCCTTTGGAAACCAGGAGCAGCCAAGGGAGGAACACAAACCCTGCACCGGGAACCAGCAGCTGCTCCCGGCACCACCTCCTCTCGCTGCTCCCCTCCCTCGCTGCAGCCCGGTCCCAGCAGCATTTTAATTAAAAGAGGTGGCTCCGTGCACCTTTTTCCTATTGATCTGCAGTCAACAAGAGCCCATAAACCAAGAAATTAAAGCCATAATTTACAGCCCTTGGCCGGGCCGCCTGCGAGCTCTGGTTGCCACATTGCACACGATGGTTTCCTGCCTCTGCCAGGACGTAAACTCGATACAACAGCTCCAAAAAGGGAAAAAAAAAAACCAAAAAACCCACCCCTAACCCCCCCCCCCCAGCCTCACAAGGCTTCCTGCAGGATGGTTTTCAGCTCCTTGTGTCTGATCTGCGGCCAAGCCGTGGTTCCAATCAGAGCAGAGAGCTGGAGATGAAAGGGCAGCCTTGGTTCTGCCCGGCCCGAGCCAGGTGTGCAGCTGGCACCCCCAGCCTCCCGGGGCACTGCTCCAGTGCAGACATGTTCAAGCAATAAAAGCAAAATGAGGAACATGTGGCTAAAAACAGCGGCTCATTTCGCTGGTTTCTATAAATGAGTTTTCCCAGGGCAGGGTTTGGGGTTTCTTTAACACGAGCGTGACAGGGATTCCAGCACTTCCATCCCTGGGGGAGGCTGGGAAAAAAAGTGGAGCAGCTCTCCTCCAAAGAGCCTCTTATTTACAGTGGTGAGGGCTCAAAGAGCTGACTTAAACCTTCAAATGACAACAATTCCTCCGAGGCGAGATGCCAGAGTTGAGCAAACAATTTGTAGGGAATGTTAAGTGCAGGGGAAGCCGCGGAGCTTGTAATGGAGCCGCGGTGGTGTTTCCAATCAGGGCTGAACCCGGCACGGCAGAGCTGCCGAGGGATCCGACAAACCACGGCCGGGGGGAGGCAGGGCCGGGGTAAAAGATGCTTTTCTGTGGCTTGCTGAGCAGCCCGACGCGGTTGCTGCCTGGCGGCGCTGGCAGGGAGCTCAGAACCAGCTGCTGCTCCCGCGTTCCAGGGCAGATTCCAGAGCCCAGGTGTTCTGAGGGCTGAGGAGAGGTTTTGAAATGAAATCCCTTCCGTGCCCACTTTGAGGCATTACACGTGCACGAGGTGCAGGACGAGGGGATGGCCTCAAGCTGGAGGGGAGGAGGTTTAGATTGGACAGCAGGAAGGCACAGAGAGATCAGGCTGCTCCAAGCTGCATCCAGCCTGGCCTTGGGCACTGCCAAGGGGATCCAGGGGCAGCCGCAGCTGCTCTGGGCACCCAGGGAACAATTCCTGATTCCCAGTATCCCATCCAGCCCTGCCCTCTGGCACTGGGAAGCCATTCCCGTGTCCTGGCACTCAGTGCTCCACACTTTGCCCCCGGAGGCATCCAGGTAAGGTGACACCTTCCTGTAGCCCAAGGAAAATCCCAGAGTGGGTTTGTAACCTCTCCTGGGCAGCTCGATTGCATCAGGAACACGAGGCTGCTGCCCGGGCTGGGAACACAGCAGATAAGCACATTCCTGGGGAGTGTTTTGGGGGCAGAGCCGAGCCCGGCGCTCCCTGCCCTGCCCTGCCCTGCAGCGGGTCCTGACTCGCTGCACAGGGAGCTCTGGAGCTCTGGCACTCGGGGAAAGCAGCTGGGAGAGCTGGAGCCGCAGGGCACAGAGCAGCTCTGGCAGAGCCTGCGGGCAGGAGCCGGGGAGAACGTGGCAATTCAGTGCCTCTGGAAGCACCACTCGGGAGCTGCAGCTTCCAGGGGGTCTGACAGGAGCTGGGATGAGCCACATCCTCCTCCCCACACAGGCACTGCTGGAAGAGCAGCTTTGCTAGGCCAGGTCTAGCCCCCTCTGGTTTTGATCTTTCCTAGAAGACCACAGAGCCCTCCTGCCCCCTGGGCCCCTCTCGGCCTCAAAAAAGGAACTGGAGACAACGGACACCTGAATACCCCAACCCACAGAGAAATGTCACCTCAGAGGGCTGAGAGCAGAAATCAAACCAGTTGGTGACACGAGAGCCAGAGAGGGACGAGCCTGGAGCCCCCATTGCAGTGTTTCATCACCTTCCTGCTGTCTGAGGTGTCTGATCCAGGATGGAAGTGCTGGAAGTGGAGCCCAGAAGTGCTGATCAAACTCCCTGAGCCAGGTCAAACACATTCCTGGGGGCTGGCACATCAACTTTGCCCTGGCAGGCTCCGTGCCAGGGCAGTGACCTCTGTCCTCACCTCTGTCCTCAGCCTGCTCCAGCCAAGCAGGGACCTCCTCTGCCCCCACGGGCACTGCCCCTTCCAGCTGCTCCCAGAAAGGCACCAGCAGGATCCCGCTGGAGGCAGAGGGGTTTGAACCCAGGTGATCCCATGGCACAGGGGAACGGTGTCAGTGATCCCAAACCAGAGCCAGAAATACCTGGAACACGGCCCCAAACACACTTGAACACGGCCCCAAACACACAGCGGGAACGTGGCCCCAAAACCCAAAACACAGCAGGAACACGGCCCCAAAACACAGCCCTGGCTGGGGGCTCTGCCCAAGCCCAGGAGGCAGGAACAGGACAAGGCACACCGGGACAAACAGGAGAAGTTCAGCCTGGAGAGGAGAAGCTCCAGGGAGAGCTCAGAGCCCCTTGCAGGGCCTGAAGGGGCTCCAGGAGAGCTGGAGAGGGACTGGGGACAAGGGATGGAGGGACAGGACACAGGGAATGGCTCCCACTGCCAGAGGGCAGGGATGGATGGGAGATTGGGAATTGTTCCCTGGGAGGGTGGGGAGGGGCTGGGATGGAATTCCCAGAGCAGCTGGGGCTGTCCCTGGATCCCTGGCAGTGCCCCAGGCCAGGTTGGGTGGTGACTGGAGCAGGGGACAACTGCCCAAAGTGGCTCCAAAGTGACTTTTCCTTGCTTGCTCTGGGCCAGGGCCCCGCTCCAGCTGCCAGCAGAGCTCAAATCTGGGGGCACCAGAGCCTTTTCCAAGGAGGATTTGGAATCCAAGGAGGATTTCCCCAGGGATTGAGCACAGGCTCTCCCAAGCAGCCCCCAGTGCTGGGTGGGGTTTGTTCGGTTGACCTTAAAAAAAGAAAGGCAACAACTGGATTAGAATGGATAAAAATACCCCTAAAACCCCCAGCAGTCAGTGAGGGCCGGGCTTTTCAAAGGCACAGGAGTGCCTTAGGAACAGATTGCTTTATTTGTTCCGTGTAATTTACCTCCAAATGTGGCCCTGGATCCCCATCCATTGCACTGGAGATGCTCCAAAGGTGACTGGGGAAGGTTTTGTTCCTTCCCACCATCCCATCTAACCCTGCCCTCTGGCAGTGGCACCCCACGCTGGGTGTGGATTCCCCTGTGGGTGTGGATTTATTTCCCTGTGGGTGCACTCCCAGGGCATCTCCAGAGCCCCCTCCCTGCATCCTCTTCAGGAGAGGAAAAAGAAAACAAAGCAGACTGCCAGAACTCTTCAAAGCTGCCCAGATGATTGCATTTTTGTATCCTGCCCTCTCTCCAGGTGAAGCTGAAGCCCCAGGAGAATGCTGCCAGCCTTTCCTCAGGCCCTGCCTCCCCACACCCTCCTGCAAGGCTCTGCTGCTTGCCAAGGAGCTCCCTCTCCTCCCAGCGAGTCCCTGCTCCAGAGCCCACTCACTTCTCTCCTTCTCCACCTTCCAGCAGGAGTGGGATGTGAGAGACATCACAGCCCGGGGTTGGAGGAGAGCCAGGAGCAGGGGCACGGGATTCCTGGGGTTTCTTGTCAGGACCACACAGGAACAGCCGAGGTCCCAGTGCACCCTCCCACGCGGTGTCGGTGTGGAGGAGTCAGCACAGCACCTCCAAATCCTCCAGCAGCTCGAGGGTGCCAGCCTGATGAGCTGAGACCCACACACACAGAGCTGCCTTTTATCCAGGCTTTTTGGGAATTTGACAGCTCCACGGAGCTGCAGCTCAGGAGGGGAGAGATGGGGTCATTCCCCTCCAGGCAAGGAGGGTGGATATCACCCCTGGAACTCCTGGCTCCTGTGAAATCAGCTCCTGAAGGCCCTGCAGGACCTGCTGCACTTCAACTCTGCAGCCAAACCCTTCCCTGCAATCCCCTGCCAGGGCCTCCAGTCCCCCACTGCTCCCCCAGCACCCAGAGGTGCTGCCTGGGCTGGGCTGCAGCTCTTCCCCACACCAGCAGGAGAAATCACTCCTGAATGCCCAGCTTCTGTCCCTCCTCCCAGCAGGGTCCGAGATCCTGCAGCACTTCTCACTTGTTTATCCACTGGGACAGAAGTCAAAACCTTCCAAACCCCAAACTCCAGCAAGTTGTACGGTGAGACCAGGGCAACCAGAAGTGTCTCTGAACTCACACCAATTCTTATCCCAGCCCTGATCCTCCTTAGAAATTCCTCATTACATTATAAAACTGTAACTTGATGCCCTGCTGAGAATTTTTAAATCTTCTCCACTGTATTCTTAAAAGTATATAAGCAAAACCCCCATCACTTAATGAAGTGTAAAACTACTTATTAGGAAATAAAACTAGCTGTTCAGCAAGTGGAAAACCAGCCCATTTTCGTGTCCTATTTTCCTTTGCAACGTATTCCCTTCCCCTGCTCTGCAAATGTGAAATAAATATCCCTCCCAGCGTCGTGCTGCCTCGGAGGCTGCAGCCCACCAATGAAAACCTGCACAATTTAATGGCCCTTAAACGCTCAACATCTTTTTCTCTTCCTGTAAAATCCATCTGACCTAATGGCTGTGACAATTACGTGTATGGCCTCCCTATTAAAAGGCAATTTTCTGAGCTGGCAGAGCAACGCAGGCACGAGATGACAAAGGCAGTAAACTCCAACCTCCCAGCACTCCCAGCCATGGCCAAGCCAGCTCCTCGAGAGAAAAAAGGAAAATTGCCCTTGCCAGAGAGCTGTTACACAAGAGAACCCCGTGCCAGCACCAGCTCCAGGCTCCATTACCTCCTTAATGTGGTGCTGCTGCCCCAGGGGACCCTGCTCTGGTGGCATCTGACATTCTGGTGACCTCCCATTTCCTCCTCCCACTCCTGGCCATGGATGTGGAACCTTCCCCAGGGAGGGAACAGTCCTGGTTGGACTGGTTCATTCCACCAGCCTGGAGACACCCCCGTTCTCCCAGGATTTACACAATCCACACCCTATTAAAGCTCAAAACCACACTGGTGTTTCTGTACCTTAAAAAGAATTGACCACTACAATACAACAACAACAAAAAAAAAAAAAAAAGAAGAAACCATTTTATTGATGCTGTAATATGGGAGAGATTTAGAAAAACATACCTGGAACTCCCTGGATAAGGAAACACAGTATCAAAATAGGCCAGTTAGTACAACAAAACAAATCCTCTCCAATAAGCTTCAAGTAATGCAATCATAAAAGAATTTGGCTAAAAAGTAACTCTTTACTCTGAGATGTTTTCTGTAAGAAACTAAAGGAAAGCAGCAGCAGATCTGTTTTACTACAGACACGTATTTAGTAAATATATTAAGGGTATTTCTATATAAAAACTGCCCTGCACATCCAACACTGTCTGGAGCCTCCACGTGGCCTCTTCAATCCTACAAGACTCTGCCCAAAAAGGGAGGAAAAAAAAAAAAAAAAAAAGGAGATAAACACAATTCTACTGTAAAGAAAAGGAGCCCAAGGCCTGGAGGGGCAGCTGGGGGAGCCCAAACAAGACAAAGCAGGGAACTCTGACTCCAGCCCTCATTTTTCAGGAATATGGAGAGGAAGTTTGGCTTTTCTGCATCAGGATGCCCCATTCCCCCTCGGTGGTTATCAGCAAAGGCTTTTAAAAAGCAGACTGAGGTCAGCACTCACTGGTGCTCAATTTAAACAGCTCCATTCCTTAACAGGCTCGTTTTTCAAAGACTTCCCTTGAACAGTAACAAATTTCATGGGTTTTTTGGTTTTTTTTTTTCATGAAACTTCCTTATGGAAACCATCCTTCAGTAAAAAATGAAGCCTTGTTTCACGGGGAGATTCCAGCAATTAAAAATTCTCCTTCCATTAATCCTCACTCCTGACATCTTCCCCCACAAATAAGATCAAAGCACATCATTTACAGCTCACACTTCCACGAGCTGGTGTGTGAAAACCCAGACCCTGAAGTGCCTCACTGAGCTGCTCAGCCCCACCCTGACGAGGAGTGGAATTGTGCAGCAGCAGGAGCAGGGCACTGGGATCCAGCTGCTGCTCCCCAAACCAGGCCACTCCAGCCCCACTCCCCAGCCTGCAGGAGTCAGGATTGAAGCATTCAGGAACACTCTGGAGGGAGGGAGGGCAGGGAGTGTTAGTGTTCAAATGGAAAACCTGATTTTTTTTTTTTTTTTAAAGTCTTGTAGAAGCAAAGGCACTAAATCTTAAGCTTATATATTAAATAAAGGCTGTAACTTGGCCAGCCAAGTTACAAGAGACAGCAAAACACCTTCCTGTGTGTGTGTGTCACAGCCCACCCTGCTCAGGCAGTGTGACAAATGAGCCACTTTCTCTTAATCATTAAGGGACATCCAACAGCTACAACACTCAGCCACACTGCTCTGCACAGTTTATTTTTAACCATCCCATGAGAGTTCAAGTTCAAGGATCAACTGGAGCTTCTGGGTGTAGGCCCTGCTTTAATAAGTGGTCAATCAGACATTAAAATAATTTTACCTCCATGTCATCATTTTGACAGTTTTAAAAGACGTTCTGCACTTTTTATCCACCTCATGAAAGAAGTGCCAGGCCTGAAACGCCATAGCCCTGGTGTAGTGTTTGATGAGGAGAAAATGCTTCAGCTTTGGGAGTTGTTTGGGGTTGGGAGGCTGTAGCTGCAGCTCTGCCACCATCACTGATTTGAGGGCAGCACGAAGCCCCTGGAGGTTCTCGGTGCCACGAGCACGGCCCCAGACCCGTCAGCACACCAGGCCCTGCCTCATGCGGATGATCTGCAGCAGGGCAGCCTGCACGTCCTCATCCATGTGACCCTGGAGGAGCAAACACCCGTCACAAACGCTGGGAACCCCTCTGAGCACCCCCCCAGCCACCCTGAGGCCTCACCTGGACAGCGCTGAGCAGGTGTGTCCTGTACACTGCCACCACCTCCTGGTGCTGCCGCGCGGCGTCCTGCCAGAGACACCACGGGGACACCAGGTGAGCTCCCCACGCCTCCAACCCCTGCCCTGCCAGCCCTCTGCACCTGCCACACCAAGCAAAGCTGGGTTTCCAGGTCTAAGTTTCATCCCTTCCACTAATCAAGGAAAAAAAAAAAAATAAAAAAAGGGATTGCTCTTTCGCTGGGAGGCTGCCAGAGCCAGCCAGGAGCTGAGGTCACAGAATTTCCTGACCATCAGAGCCCAGCTCCTGGCCCGTTGTGGTGGTTGGGAGTCTGGTCAGAAAGGAAGTCAGATAAACTTTCCCAGGCATTCCTCTGGGAAGTTCAGAGAAAACTGAGAAAAAGAATTAAAGCAATCCCACAGCTAGTATTTTGAACTTGTTATTAATTGTAAGATGTTTACAAGGTTAGTGTTGTTCCTAATGAACCAATAGTGTAAGGAGTATTAGCTGAAGATCAGTCAGGTCCAACCTTCTCAGAACTAGCTACAAAAAGAATGTGAGGCTAATAAACTCAGCTTTCACCTTCCAAAAACAAGAGTCATGTCACTTCCTTCACCATCCTCAATGCAACAGCGACAGCCCTGCACACTGGCTTCATCACCAGCATCAGCTATTTGGTTAAAATCACCCAGTTTAGAACACGTTGCCTCGTAAGAATCAGCCCTGCAGATACTCTGGTAGATGTGTTTGTGAATCTGAGCAGGAGCAGAACTTGCTTTGCTCAGACACAGCTTTACTGAAGCCACAGAAGTGTGCACAAAATCCCCTGCTCTGTCAGTGCTTCATGGCAAACAGCACAGCCCGGGCTTGCAGGCAGAGGAACACAACTGCAAGCCATGAAGAAATTACCACCCCACCCTGCCAAGGTGAGGAAAAAATACATGGTTCTAAGAAACAACTAAAGCTGAGCCTTCAGGAATGGTCTTGGCAGGATTATAGCAGAGTATCCCATAAGCACAGGTTCTCCCACTTGGCTTACATCCTTTTTATCTGGAAAAGCTGTCAGGTGTTGTAATTCAGACTGAAGAGGAAAGCAGAAAAAAACTGACAGAGAAGCAGAACTGAGGGGGAAAAGCCCAAGCAAAGCATGGCCAGGGTGCTGTGAAGCGTGAGGCTGCAGTCCCACCCCCGGCTCCAGCGGGCACATCCACATGTCCCTGTTTGTACAGGGAATTAGGCAATGCTACTGCACGTCAGGCAACACCTTGTGTGAGCACTTACAGCCAGCTGCTGCTGGAGTGTTTTCACTTGGCTCTGGAGCAGTTCCACCTGCTGGTTGTGCCTCTTGGAGGGGATCCCAGTGGTGTATGTCAGCTGGGACAAGCCGTTGAGAGCCTGCTTCAACCGCTCCACGTCGTTCAGCAGCTCTGTTATCTTTTAAAAAAAAAACACAGAAAACACCATTTAAGGATGTCTCACTGCAAACTGCTCTTTAACATTCTTTTGAGTCTGATGAAGCCCAGCAAGCACTGAAGGGTCTTTGCCCCAGCTTGCTTAAGAGAGGACTTTGCTTTCTTGACATGCTGGTTCCCACTGTGCTCCCTGGCACTGGGGGGTGTCAGGAACAGACCCTGCAGGTCAGCAGTGACATAAGGGACTGAAAATCTGAGGATATTCCAGGTCTAACTTCTAGGAGGAACAGTAAACCTTCAGAAGTCAGGTCAGAGATGCCCAACAAACACAGCTCCAGAGGAAGCAGGAGCTGATATCCCCAGAAGTCTGAAGCTTTTACAGAATTTAAACACTACACCATGTCCAGAACACATAAGGGACTGGAAGAACGTTGCATGATGCAAAATCAGGACTTCAGCTGCTTTGGGCCAGCCCTGGGCTCCTAATGCTCAGCACAAAGCGGTGCTGGAGCACCTCAGGAGCTGCAGCCCAGTGCCTGAATGCTGAGCTGAGAGCATCAGGAGCACGAAGCCCAGATCTCACCTTGTTGTCCTTGGCTTCCACCTGCTTTGCAGACTCCTGGATCCTCTTCTGCAGGTCAATAATGGTTGTCAGCGACTTGTCACACCTTTCCTTCTGGTCCTTGATCTCCTGCTCGATGCTGCAGCTCCTCAGCTGGAGCAGCTCCTTCTCGTCCTTGAGGGACAGCTCGCTCCTCCTGGCCTGCAGGGCCTCCTCACAGGCCTGCTCGTACTTCTGGCTCATGCTGGCCAAGTGGCCAGCCATGCTGCTCACCTGGGCCTCCAGGGCACCCTTCATGGAGCTGTACTCCGCCATGGCCACCACCTCCTGGCTCTGCAGCTCTGCCAGGGCCTGCTGGCTCAGCTGCAGCTCTGCCCGCAGCCTCAGCACCTCCTCGCTCTTGCCTTGGCTTTCCGCCTCCTTCTCCTTCAGGCTGCGCTTGACGGCCGCGATTTCTCCCTCCAGCCCTTCCTTCAGCCGGGCGTGTTCCACCAGAGGCACCGAGGACCCCTTCAGCTCAGCCAGCTCCCGCTGCAGCTCCCCGACTCGCAGCGTTTCCTCGCGGTGACGCTCCTCCTTCCTGCTCAGGGCCTCCTGCAGCTCCTCCACGGCGCGCCCCAGGGCCTCCCTCAGCGCCTCCAGGTGCTCCGCCGGGAGCTGCGGAGCCGCGGCGCCGTCCTGCTGCCCCTCCTGCCCCGTGTGCTTCCTCAGCAGAGCCCTCAGCTGCCGGCCCAGCCCCTCCATGCTGCTGGCACACAGCCTCTCCAGCCGGCGGGATCTCTCCGCCAGGACGTAGTTCTGCTGCAGGTCGTTCTGGACGGAGAGGAGCCCGCTGCGGAGCCTCTCGCTCTCCTCTCTGCACCTCCGCGCCTCCTCCTCGCTTCCCCGGCATCTCTGCTCCTGCTCCTGCAGCTGCGCCCTCAGCTCCTCCACGGTGGCTTCCAAGCTCTGCTCTCTGTCCTCGGAGGAGGCCACCGGGGCGTATTTCGACTTGATGCACTCCTGAATTGTGTCCAGTTCCTTCTTCTGGGCTTCGATTTCTGCATGCAGCTGTGAGATTTCATCTCGCCCCCTCTGGTGCTCAGCCCTAACGGCAGCGTTGCTCTCCTGCAGCTCTCGCACGCTTTTATTTAAAGTATTTACCGTGGCTTCGTGATCTTTTAAGCTGATATACTCCGTCTGCAATTGGTTCTGTAAGAGTTTCACCTTGTTTTTTAAAGCTCCGTTTTCTTCGTTTACCCTCAGGAACTCTTGCTTTATCTCTCCAATTTTGCCCTTCAGATCTGACAGCTCCCCGTTGGTTTTTTCCAGGGTGCTGTTCAGGACAGTTTTGACCTCCTCGTGCGTGGTGGCCAGCACGTACTGATCCCTCAGGGTCTCCCTCAGGCCAGTGATCTCAGTCACCAGTTTGCCCACTTTTGCTCGCTCCTCATCATATTTCTTCTGAAGCTCAGCAAGCTGCTTTTCAAGCTCAATCCCATTCGATTTTAAAGCTTCCACCTCTTTCTTGTGCTGCTCTGGAGACAGGTACGCAGCTTGCAAGTGGCTGATATTCTCATTTAAGTTGTTCTTCTCTGCCAGCAACTTTTCAGCTTCTGCTTTGCTTTCATTGTACTTCTTTGTTATTTCAAAAAGCTTTTTTGTCAGGTCACCCACAGCCAGATCGTTTGCTTTCTTCAACTCCTCATGAATTTTTAAAGGCACATTCTGGTTTTTAATTTCAGTTTTTAGCATTTGGACTTGCTGCTTCAGCACCTTGTTATCAGCCTGCAATCTTTCAAGTTCCTTCTGCAGAGTCTCATTCTTGTGTGATAGCTCAGAAATCGCCTTCCCCAGCTCCTCTTCCCTCTGCTCAAACCCGCTCCTCATTTGCTCGTGCTCTTCTGCCTTCACATGCCGTGCCAGCTGAGCTCTCTGACTCTCAGACTCCCTCTGCAACAGCACAACCTCTGCCTGCAGCCTCTCCCGCTCCCCCTCCACCTCTGCCAGCCTCCTTGCTTTCTCATTCACCTCGTCTGACAGCAAACCCTTCATGCTCTCAAACTGCTCTGCGCTCACAGACTGCGCCAATTTGGCCGCCGTCTCTCTGAGCTGCCCTTCCAACTCCGTGACATCCCTGCCCCTTTTATCTCGCTCCACCTCCACCTTCGCAAGCTCCTTCTGCAACCTTTTGTTTTCCTCCACCAGCCTGCCCTCGTCCCTCTGGAACTCCGCCACCAGCAATTCGTTCTGCTTGATCTGGTTCCTCAGTTTCCCCACCTCAGCAGAGGCTCCCTCGTACTTGGCTTTCATCTCCCGGAGCTGCTCCTTGAGCTCCTCCGTCGCCTTGGCGCTCCCCGAGGCCACCTCGCTGGCCAGGTGCTCCTTGAGGGCGAGGAAGTGGCTCTGCATCTGCTTCACTTTGCCCTCGGAGTCGAACATCCTCTTCTGCACGTCCCTCAGGGCGTCCTCCAGCTGCCTGACCTGGCTGTCGGACTCTGCCTTGCTCCGCTCGCACTCCGAGGCCAGAGCTCTGCACTCCGAGCCCTTCAGGGCCAGCTCCCTCTGCAGCTTGCTGATCTCCTCCTTGGCTGCACCAAAGCAGCTCCTCAGGCTCTCCAGCTCTTTCTTCAAAGTCTCCTTCTCGGAGCTGGGAGCCTGGCTCGGCAGGGAGAGCTCCAGGGGCCTCAGCATAGACCTGGACTGGAGGGAAAATGGCACAAAAAAATACGAGTTCACAACTCTGAGAGGTCACGTGCACGTGTTTATTGCTTATGATTTAATATGGGAACTGCCATGATTTCATATGGGAACTGCCATGATTTCATATGGGAACTGCCATTACCTTAATATGGGAACTGCCATTACCTTAATATGGGAACTGCCATGATTTCATATGGGAACTGCCATTACCTTAATATGGGAACTTATTGTAAATGCAGGTGAACAAGTGGGGGGAAATGCTGATGTGTGACTCCAGCTCAGGAGGCTGAATGATTTCTTTATTAGAACTATGCTATAACACATTAATTTACTATTTAAAGGAGATACTAACACTACAAACCTACTTTTCTAACTCCCATCTCTAACTCACTCACAACTGGTGCCCCTCTCTGAGAGCCCAGCCACAGGTGGGTTGGATTGGATTGGGTTGGATTGGGTTGGATTGGATTGGATTGGATTGGCCACCAGCCCCAAACAATCCTCACCAGAACCCAACCAAGCAATCACCCCAGGGAAACAATTCTCCAAACACATTCCACATGGGAAAAACGAGGAGCAGGAATAGAAATTGTTTTCTCTTTCTTCTTTCTGTGCTCCTCTATGAAAAAATCCTGAGAGAGAGAGAAGGATGTGCCTGCCACAGGAGCTGCCATTACTTAATATGGGAACTGCCTAAAATCCAGTTGATCTGAGCATCCCTAGTACAAGACATTTCTCTTGATTTTTTTTTGTGGGTTTTTTTTGTTTTTTTTTTTTTACAGTAAGTGATTCTTGCCCCTACTAGAGAACAGGTATTTCAGCTTTTAACAGCAAAAAATCTCAAATATAGCTCTGCATTACTGCTTCCCAGTCATGGAATGGTTTGGGTTGGAAGGGACCTCAAAGCCCCTCCAGTGCCACCCCTGCCATGGCAGGGACACCTCCACTGTCCCAGGCTGCTCCAAGCCCCATCCAACCCAGCCTTGGACATTTCCAGGGGCAGCCACAGCTTCTCTGGGAATTCCATTCCAGCTCCTCCCCAGGGAACAATTCCTTCCCAGTATCCCATCTAAACCTAGAGGGGCAGGTATAATGCATTAATTCCACTTCCCTTGTTCTGCATCCATATTTAATCACTCATCTGCTAGGACAAATTTAATTTATTAAGCTATTGCTCCCATCCCTCAAGTGTGTGAAAATAATTTTATAAGGAATCAGAGCAGAGAATGCCATGGCTAACAGGCCCTTCTTGCTGAGAAGACTGAGGAGTGCAGTCACGTGGAATTCTAGAAGGGTCTGTGCTGGAAGGGACCTAAAAGACCATCTCATTGCACCCCCAAGGCTCTGCTGGACCTTGTTTATACCCAAATTGTTGCTTTTAAAGGTTGATAGCTATCAAACAGAATTGCCAGGGAACTCTTATATAGCAGGCAGGAAAATTAAATAATCATATTATCATATTAATATTATTTTATTATAATATTTTATTATATTATCATATTAATATTATTTTATTAATTACATATTATTTTATATATAAAAATATAATATTTTATATTATTTACTTATATTATATTATATTATATTATATTATATTATATTATATTATATTATATTATATTATATTATATTATATTATATTATATTATATTATATTATATTATATTATATGTAATATAATTCTATCATTATAATTATGTTACAATTATACTATAATATATTATTAAATTAGAAAAACAGGATGGAGATGAATCCCGAGTTTCCAGAGTGACTGTGGAAAACACGTTTAGGAGAGCTCAGGACAGAGCCAGCAGCTCCCAGCATTTACAGCCCTGTCGCAGACAGGACTCTAGAGGGCACCCGCAGTAAAAAATAAACACGGAAAAGCAAGAATTCCCCAGAACCGTGTGCTCAGAAGCAATGCTCAATAAACACACTTTTATAAGCACGTTTAGCTTTCCCAGCACGACTATCTCAGAGTTCCTTCCAGTGGTAAAATATTTATTACCTGGGATTCTGCTGCAAACGCTTGGCCTTGTTTAAGTAATAAATCTTCTTTTCCTGCATTTTCAAAGCAAACAGTGTTTAGGCTCTGCTTAAAAACAGGAACACAATCACAAGAACACTGATTTTCCTGCCCAGCTTTATTCTGGTCACTGGGGTCACACTAGGCTGAAGGCTGGTGTTTAAGTGCTTGTCATTAAAACAACTTCTACTTAATCAATGCCCACAGGAAGGCTGGCCAAGGTCCTCCTAAGGAGGAGGAGAGAGGTGGTTTTGCCAGGCTGGGTTCTGGTCCTGCACAAGGGCCAGAGCTGGCAGCTTGCCCGGCAGGGAAAGCATCCCCTGCACTCCCCATCCGTGACTCCTCCTGCCAGGCAGCCAAACTCTCAAAATGCCATTTCACCTGTCAAGAGCCCTTGTGTTACACCAGTGCGAGGCTGGGCTGGAGGCAGGAGGCTCCAGCTCCTGGGAACTGGCTCCTCAGCCAGGTGGGAGCTCAGGTGCTGTGCTCCAGCTCTGACACAGCTGCAGCCCCTCAGCCCGCGAGGATGGGAAGGGCTGCTCCACTGGCTCCTGCTCAGCTCGCTGTTCAGCTGAGCAGAGCACACAGCAGAGCCCCCAGGCACATCTGCCAAGGCCAGGCACTCCTGGGAGATGGATCCCTGGTGCCCTGGCAGCTCCCACAAGCACAGCTCAGCTCACAGGGCTGGGCACGAGGCCTGGCTGCATTGCAGACCAGCAACAGGAAGAGATGGCCAAAAAGCCCCTTTAATCCCTGTATTCCAACACCCCACCAGCACAGCCTTAACAACTGACTGTACTTACTGCTTCCAAAGTTCCCTCCAGACCCCGCAGAGTCACCCTAAAACCAAAGGGCAAGAAACAAAAGTAAGCTGAAAAATCATTGCAAATTTCTGCTCTGTGTTAAGCTAGGAGTGAAGGGGCAGGGAAAGCTTTTGCAATGAGATAACCATTCAGCAGTTCCAGCAATTTAAAATGCTGAAGTACTTCCTACTGTAAATATCAATAGCTACATCCCATTTCAATTCACTCAACATACTTCATAATACTTGAGTTTAGCTTTGAGAGCTTCAATAGTCCTTAAACTTTCTTCCTGCTGCTTTTCCTTGGTAGTCAGGATTTTCTTCAGCTCATCTTTCTGAAAGAGAAGGAGAGCCAAATAGCCAAAGCCACAAGAATGGACAGGTTTGTAAGACCTCAAGGAACTTTTTGAAGAGTTTAGACAGAACTTCAACCAAGATCAGCACCGAAAGAATCCCTAATTTTTGCTTCTGGAATTGTCCTTCAAGACTGCTCCTCTACAGGAGGAGTCTTGAAGAATGAGTCAAGAATATGCACCAACATAACCTGCCACTGTTTAAGTAATTCATGTTGGTTAGTCTTGCATTACTGGAAGTCACTACAGAGATGCTTAATATTATCAGTGTGCTTCATATGCTAAGTGTGCTTCAAAGCAGCCTTGGGAATGGTAATTATTTGCAGTAACAGAAATGCTGTGGAGCTGCATTAACTGAACCAGAGCAGCAGATGCTTCGTTTGGCATTTTTAGGTAGCTTTTAAGTAACGTACTTAAAACTGCAGAGGAAATAAAAGAGAGAGCTGCTTCCCCTACTCCCCAGTGCTGTTACAGGTGACACATCCTACCTCATTCTCAAGATCATCTGCAAACATTTGCTCCTGCAAAAATGACGACAAAAAAAAAAAAAAATCCCCCCCAAATCATTTTCTCAATGATGTTCAAGGGGCTCACACACAGTTCATCAAATCCACCCCAGCTTCCAATGCTCCCCTTCCAATTTCCATCCAGCTTTATTGCTCTGGTTCCTATTTCTCTAGCCAGGATGTCTGGCAGAGCAATGTCTCTGGGACTGGAATATCTCCTGTTTTCCAGCTCAGACACTCCTGAGGCAGCCGAGTACAGCTTTCAGATTCTGCTGATTTTGGGAAGTTTCTCTTCAGAAGTTTATTTTATAAAGGCAATGCTTAAAACAGGAGTTCAGACAAGCCAGTGACTGCACTAAGAAATATTCTTTCTATCCATGGGCTACATTTAGGAGAAGCTGCATAAATGAACCTCTACAAAAATACAGCAAAGAGACAGCCTCCACAAAGCAAAAAAACAACAAAAAAAATCCTCTTTATGTTTTCTTTCTACGAGTCACACTTAGACCTCCAAACAGAGGGAATTTTTTTTAAAAATCAGCATTTCAAATTTGGGTGAGAAACTTCTGTTGAAAACCTTTGGCTTTGTTTTCTTGCCAACTGAAGATTTCTTTTTTTTTTTTCCTCTGTGCTTCCACTTCCAGTAACAGCTGGAAAATCAGCTGATGACAAAGCCCTGCCACACACCACCTATATTTAATGGAGAGATGAAGTTCAGCCTCCAAATCCCAGCACTCCAGAGCAGCCCGTGGCTCAGCTGCATGGGGGGGCAGAGCCACCAATGCTGCTGCCCAAATTTCTGGGTGTCAGGGAAGGGCACTGCATCAGCCTCCTGACAATTCCAGAGTTAACTACAAGACCCCAGGCTTTTCCAGCAGGCAGTGAGTGACACACCTTGCAGTAATTCCCAGGAAAGCTGTGGACACCACATCCTAACTCCACGGGCCAGCACCAGGGGGCTGTCCCAGGTTTCCAGGCAGGCACCCCGAGCCTTGGTTTACCTCACTGAGCTGCAGCTGCAGCCCACTGATTCTGTCCAGCAGCATCCTCTGCTCCTCCTGCACCTCTCTCATCCGGTCTTTCAGATCTTGGTTTTCCAGCTCCAAGTCCTTGAAAGTGAAATCTGACACTTAAAACCAAAAATGAACACCTCCCCACACTGCACACACCTTGGGAAAGGTAAAGACTCTGAGCCAACAGATTTAACAGAGTTAAATCTTCAGATTTACTGAGGACTCTGAGCCCTGCCTAGCCTTTTGAAAACTGCAATGACATGGGAATGAGATGGGAAAATTAATGCTGCTTAGTAGAACAATTATGACACAGATTATTTTTAGTACGACACAAACACACATCTCCTGAGAACGTTAAAAAAAATAAATCTTCCTCATTTGTGACTGATTTTACTGCACAGGCAGAAGGTTAAGAGGCAGGAAAGGTTAAGACAGGGACACTTCCAACTATTTATTAGCTGAGAAAAGTGCAGTTTTTTTCCTGAAAGAAGTTCACAGCTCATCTGCATAATTGCCACAGTGCACATCATGCAGTTAGGTTTTAAGCAAGCAGCAACGTGTGACCTGTGCCCAGGGGATCATTAGTGCCCACTTCAGCAGCCCAGCTTGGCTCGTGATCCCAGTGGGAGCCCGCAGGATGCTCCCCACCCACCTGAGTGCTGGGCTCCTTCTGGAACAGCTGGAGCTCCTGGTGTGCTCCACAGCCCCGGGCCCACTGCTGGGACACGCTGGTGCCCTGTCAGAGCAGCAGGAGAGCATTCCTTGAGATCCCTGCACCATCCCAGCCTCCCCGGCTCCCACCGGGACAGGGGTCACCCCCCTGACCTCAGCCCCACACACGGGATCCCCTCTGCACACCCCAGTGACAAACGGCCTCAGCAAGTACCTTTTGCTCAGCCTGCCCTCTCTTGACGCTGTCTCTTCCTAAAAAAGCACCACAGAACCAGGGAGTTACAAAAGGCTTTTCCTTCGGATTCACGGAACAACGCGACGCATTCGGCCAATTCCATCCCCCTTCCACCCTGGGAGGGCATTTCAGAAAAATACCTCACCACAGTTAAACATGGAAATAAGGGTAAATAACTCCCATGATCAATACTGTTAAGCCCTCGAGGCACCAGAGCCTGCAACCCTCTTAAAAGCTTTGCTAAAACCACACAACCCCAAGAACTGTCCTTCCCCTCCCAAGCTGGCAGCTCATGTCCTCTGTGGTCAAAGGACCACGGCTGCCCTCCGAAACAGCTCCTGGAGCCACAGGAGCAGGGACACAATTCCACCCAAAGGAAGGTGTTGTAGGTTCCTCCTACCTCTGCTGGAGTCCTCAACGGCAGCTTTTATTAAAGCCAAAATGTCAATATTGTCCCCAATCCTGGCATAGTAAGCACAGTCATGCCCAAGGCCATCAGTCAAACCAACATCAGCACCATTCCTGAGCAACACCTCCACGGCATCCTTGCAGCCATATTCACAGCCTAGCATGAGGGCAGTCCTGGGATGGGGAGAGAGATGGGGTTGAGGGCTCTGGGGATCCCACAGAGCATCACCCACAGAGCCAAGCCCTGTCTCTGACCACAGAAAGCTCAGCCACGGCACTCTCCCTCCGTCCACAGAGGAAACAGCTTCCCAAAGTCACTCGGGCAATGTTTAAATATTTGTCAAAAAGCAAACAAACCCGCCATAATAACAATATTTGCACAGAACCAGCAGAGACTTGCTGCCTTTGAAAGTCACCCGGTGTTTGGGGAGCTCCCATGACTTTGGCTTCCTCTACCAGATCCGAGTCTCAACAGACACAACAAACTCCAGGCAAGGAGTTCAGACAAGGTTTGGAGAGGGGGGTGCCTGGGAGCCCTGGCACAGCTTCCCCAAGCAGCTGCAGGACGTGCAATGGGGGTAGCCAGGCTTCATCCCACGGCAGCCTCAGGAACTCTCCAAGAAACAACTGGCACAAGCAGCAGCTAGAAACAAAACCCCCTCCCCTGGCCCCGGGAAGAAACAGCTCGAGGTCCCTCGGGAGCTCCAGTGCACTCAGGACTTCTTGCCAGAGCACCACTTTTGCCACGGCCCGTTGTGCACATTGACCCCAAAGGCTGCTTGGGACAGAAAAACCCTTCAGTGTGGGTTCCCTGCTGGCAAGAACAAGGCTGGGAACATTCTGGATGCCAGCAGGAGAAAAGGCCAGGCTTCACCGCGGTGCTGAACGGGCAGATCCGCTTCCGAGCCAGCTGCCAGGTTCTGCTCCCCCAGCCCGAGCACAGGCATTGTGCCAAGGGGCAGCGCTCCCTCCCGTGCCAGCAGGACCCCCAGAGCCCCCCCCAGGCCTCACCTGCTCTGCTTGTCCCTGGCGTTGACATCGGCCCCCCTGTCCAGGAGCAGCTGGCAGAGCGCGGGGCGGCACATCTGGGTGGCCAGCACCAGCGGTGTCCTCCCGTCCTGGGGGACAGGGGGACAGCGTGAGGGCAGGGGGGGAGGCAGGGGGGGCCAGCAGCTCCCTCTGTGCAGCAGGGAGGGGCAGGAGGAGGGGGAGGCAGCCCCTTACCCCGTCCTTGGAGTTGACGGCGGCGCCGTGGTCGCAGAGCAGCTGGATGCTGGCAGAGCAGTCGGACATGGCTGGGGACAGAGCAGGGAGAGGTGGCACGGGGCAGGGAGAGGTGGCACAGGGCAGGGAGAGGTGGCACGGGGCAGGGAGAGGGGGCACGGGGCAGGGGAGAGGTGGCACGGGGCAGGGAGAGGTGGCACGGGGCAGGGAGAGGTGGCACGGGGCAGGGAGAGGGGGCACGGGGCAGGGAGAGGGGGCACGGGGCAGGGAGAGGGGGCACGGGGCAGGGAGAGGGGGCACGGGGCAGGGAGAGGGGGCACGGGGCAGGGAGAGGGGGCACGGGGCAGGGAGAGGTGGCACGGGGCAGGGAGAGGTGGCACGGGGCAGGGAGAGGTGGCACGGGGCAGGGGAGAGGTGGCACAGGGCAGGGGAGAGGTGGCACGGGGCAGGGGAGAGGTGGCACGGGGCAGGGAGAGGGGGCACGGGGCAGGGGAGAGGGGGCACGGGGCAGGGGAGAGGGGGCACGGGGCAGGGGAGAGGGGGCACAGGGCAGGGAGAGGGGGCACAGGGCAGGGGAGAGGGGGCACAGGGCAGGGAGAGGGGGCACAGGGCAGGGGAGAGGGGGCACAGGGCAGGGAGGGGACCTCGTGCTGTGACAGCAGCCTGGGGAGGCCCCAGTTACAGCCCTGGGTGTGTGTTTGTGTGTGTGTTTGTTTTTGTGTGTGTTAGTGTGTGTTTTTCACCAAAACCCCCAGAGCTGAGCTGAAGCCTGACAAGGCTGCAGGGCTCAGCTCTCACACCACCCAAAAGAATCAAACGCTGCTGGGGCAGCAGGAGGAGGCTGCAGAAAACCCAGAGCAAAGGGTCTTCACCCTCCCTCAGCACTGCCCCAAAACTCTGCTCCTGATATGTGAGCTTGCAGCCCCCCCACGCTGGGCAGCCCCCCGAGGGCTCCCCTGGCAGGGGGGACCCTCCTGGAGCAGTTCTGTGTCAGGAAAAGCAGATGCACAGCACTTTTTCTGTCTTCAGGTTCTTGTTTTATTGTTATCTTATCATGACTTCAGCACTGTCTGCACCCAGGCCTTGCATGCAGGAAAAACAGCCCAAAAGTGGCCAAAAACCTCGTGTGACAAGGCCTTTAAGTCTAATAAAAAACTAAACTACCCAGTTAAGAAGTAACACCTGGATTATTTCCCTTTCTAACCCAATAACTGACCCCTAAGACCCTCAATGTGGATTTTTCTGCCCAGTTACAAGACACCACCCAAACCCAAGAAGAAAGAGGAAGAAGAAAGAAGAAAGGAGCTCCAGACAACACCCTGCACCCTCCATCTTGTACCCATCTATAACATACTAAAAATCCCAAAACCTAAATTCCTCACCCCTGTGACACACTACACTGCTCTCTACAATCCCTACAATCTATCTCACACTTCTGTGGTCTCTGGTTTACTTTGAAGCTTTGGAACCTTCTCCATGAAGGAGGGTCAGAGTCAGTGTTTTGCTGGCACTCAGAGCAGCCCAGGGCACACAGGGGGATCTTCCCCCTGCCCTGGATTCCCACACTGATACTTGCAGATTTTACTCAGCTTCACCTCAGACCTCCAAGCTCCCCAAGACTGTAAAGTTCATTATTGAGGACAAATGTCGTGACAATATAAAATACTCCCTACTACAGCCACCAAAATTAAAGGAGAAGAATTCAGCCCATCTGGAAGTAAATCCATTAATTAAATCTTCATTTCCAAACAGTTACCAGCAAAGCAAACCCCCTCACCTGCATCATGAAGAGCAGTTCTTCCCTGGAGATCCACGTTCTCTGTTGGACAATTGTACTGTTAAAATAAATAATTCCAGTTATCAACCAGAATCCAGACTGCATTTACAACATCAGGTGTTTGAGCTTTAAATTAAAGCAATAAAACGTGATTTAAGTAAAAAAAATATGCACAGGAATTGCACAATTCATTAGACTTTTCACAGATAATGAGCCTTTATACCTGCATGGAGACATGCATCAATTAAAAGTTTAAAAGAACCCATTCAAAATAACAAAAAAAAACAAAAAAAAACAAAAAAAAAAAAAAAAACAAAAAAAAAAAAAAAAAAAAAACCAAAAAAAACACCAAAAAAAAACCCCAAAAAAAAAAAAAAAAAAATCAAATGAGCATACACTGACCAGGAATAAATGAAGAAAAAATAAACATCACACAAACCAAAGACAACCCTCCAACACTGTTTCACTAATGAGAGTTTGTGGCTATAAATGCCCAGCTTTTGAAGCAAACACCACCCTGGAGCAGCCAGTGTTGCTGTTCCCAAACTGCATTCAGACAGGGAACAGCAGCCTTTAAAAGACACTCAGCCCCATTTTCTTCAAGAACCACAAACTACAACTTGACTTGCCAGTCTACGAAAAGATTAAAAAAAAAAAAAAGAAGTTTATTTTCTTTATTTTAGCCCTCTTTCAGCCCCAGCCTGGTATTTAACATGAAAAGCTCTTTTCCCCATGACTCTTAAAAAACAATCTGATCAGTTAAGAAAGAAATGACACATCCCACTTCTGAAGCAGCGTATGGAAAGCCACCTTTTCCCCCTCAGTGTAAGAGCTGTAGGAGACAAGCTGTGTTTTCAGTACCTGCAAGAGCTTCTGCAAGCACAAAGCATGGCCATACTTTGCAGCCAGGTGCAGGGCGTTCCTGCCTGAAAACAGAGAAGAGCAGCTCAGGGGTTTTTGGCTCAGTGAATTTCTGATGAACATCCCCAGCATTTGAGATCCAACAGCTCCTGTGTGCCAGTCCCTGCAGATCTGTGCTGACATCTCCTCTCTACACCTCACTCTGCCACAGCCTTTTCCTGCTCCAGGGAATCTTCCATCAAGGATGAGAGTTCATTTGTGAAATTAATCTCAAAATACTGCATCTGACTCCACACAAGGACTTAAAACAATCAACTCTCCCATAAGAGGAGGAGGCCAAGTGATCTCTGTAAATTTTCTCGTTCTCAGCTTCGTATTAAACCTATTAAATTCTGAGGTAACAACCTGAAAATTAGCACCTGTTTTTAACTGTCTCCTCCACGAGGCCTTCCACAAACTCTGCTACCACGCAAGGAAATCTGGAAGGTTCAGATGAACTCTGAGCTCCTGAGGCTCAGCTGGGCACACAAACGCCTCCCACAACGTTCCATTTGAATCCTCACCTCGAGTTCATTTAAAACTTATCCTGCTCTCACTCAGAAATGCTGATCTCACCAGGGAGTCTGGAGCACATTATAAACACAGGGAGAGCAGCACAAACCCACATTCCTTAAGTTCTGCTGCATTCATCAGTTCCATGGCAGGCCAGTTTCCTCAGGACCAGCAACAAGTCACACAAATAATTTGCTTTTTGCCAGCTACAGAAAGAAGGAAGAGCTATCCTGTGGTCCAGCTTAACTTTACTGCAGAATGAAACCCAGCTGAGAGCATTGCCAGGCTGCTCAGGGTGAGCAAACCCACCTGCAGCATCAGTGGCTGTGATATCAACTCCGTGCACCAGGATGGTGTTCAAGCAATCCAGGTTTCCCTTTGATGCTACAACATGGAATCTAAAAAAAAACAAAAAAAAAAAGAAAAAAGAGAGAAAAGACCTTGCTCAGGCACAGCTGGTATGTACACAAAAATGGCAATATTGGCCAGGAAAGACAAAGCCAGCAGCTGTGTAAGGGAAGTGTTACCGGGGCCAGCTCTGGACAGCATCCAGAGTTAAGGGTTCTGCAAACACTGCTTCAAGGAACAAGGCAAATTTCCTGAGAAACAATCATTGTTTACCTGGATGAGTGAACCAGGTGAAATACCAGTGGGGTTTCAGTTTCTCTTTAACACTCAAACCTGGCAAGAGCAAGTCTTTGAACACTGATCACTTGGAAGTGAAGACTGTTTGGGAGTTTCCCTTTCCAGCCAGCTGGGCTCCAGCTCAGTGGAGCTAGGTTTAGATGAGGTATCACACGGATTTCTGTACTCAAAAAGGCTTCTGGAGCAGCAGGGGCATGATTTCCAGCAGCCTCCCAGCACCACGCCCGAGCTCGGGGAGTCACTTACGCGGATCTCCCTTCCACGTCCAGCTTTGTGGGACTGACCCCCTTCTTGGCCAGGATGGATGAAACCTTGTCCACGTCGCCCCTCTCAGCTGCCTTCATCAACCTGTCATCATACTTGCTCCAGTCTGGGTTCAGCTGGGAGACAGAAGCAGAGATGTGAGTTCATGGAGCACCAGGGGCTGAGCCACGACAAAACCCGCCTGGCTTTGCGAACGGTGCTGCACCACCAGGATGCCTGGAGTCCCCTGTGCAACATCCCCGTCACACTGCTGCTGGCACTGAACGTGCACAGCTCTGGCACAGCCTGGTTAGGCCACTTTGGTCCTAAAGGAGACCTTCAGGATCAAATTTCTTTGGTTTTCCTCACTCTGTCTCAGTTTGCCTTCGCTCAATTTCATATTCCGACAACAAACGATTTTAAACAATCGTGCATTAAAAATACACTCCAGGACATGGCCTTTCCTGGCTGTGCCAGGCTGTTCAGTGGGTCATAAATCAGTTAAGTGTGATATTCAAGGGAAGGACAGCTACTGAGCTGCAGAAGAAAGAAATTCAAAGCTGACAGTTTTGAACTGCCTGCAGTTCCCAAAGCACTGCGGAGGGCAGAGAAAGCCCCAGTCAGTTATAAATAGACCCCCACCATTCAGCCCAGACAGCCCTCACCCCCCACTCCTCTCTTGTTTACTTCAAACTTAGACTTTCAGGCCCCAGGCCAAGCCTCCCATCCCAAAATGCAGAGCTTGTTCTCTTCCCTGCCAAAACCATCCCTGTGAATGGCTCGGGGTTTTTCAGGAAACTGCTCTGTGACAGAAACCTCACATCCAAGCTGGACACTGATGACTGGATATTCATTCAAGGAGCTTTTAAGGGAAGAACAAGGCTTCCAAAGGAGTATTTTAATCAAAACAGGAGTATGACATTCAAATCTAACTCTGCACAGCAGAAGAATTTGCTGGTAAGAGTGAGACCCAAGCAGCCTGTGGGTGCAAGAAGTTACTTTTCAGTGTGGGTCAGAAATTCCTCACAACATGAAGAACATTAAACCAGGTAACCCCAGCCCAGGGTTTGTTTAAGTAAAAGAGGGTACACAAAAAAGAACAACCCCAAAAATCCACTGGCACCACCTGCAGCTGCAGTGATTTGGAAAAGGGAGCTGCCCTCATGATCAGAGGAGACAGAGGGGATCCCATCAATCCATACAAATGTCTCCAAGGGGTGTCAGAGGACAATTCCACACTGTTCAGTGGTACCCAGGACAAGAAGCAATGGCCAGAAACTAAAACACAAGAATTTCCACCTCAACACGAGGAAGAACTTCTTTCCACGGAAGGGGCAGAGCCCTGGAGCAGCTGCCCAGGGAGGGCTGGATTCTCCCTCTCTGGAGACATCCCCACCCCACCCGGACACGCTCCGTGTCACCTGCCCCAGGTGAGCCTGCCTGTGCAGGGGCTGGCCTGGAGGATCTCCAGAGGGCCCTTCCAGCCCGGGTGATAATCTTTACTCTGCTTTCCCACAATAAACAAGATTAGAGTAATCATGAAGGCTTAGCAGCAGCTAACCCAGTCCAGCCCTGCCAGAAGTGACAGGAGCAATAAAAATAGAGCACTAATGAAATTAGCACCAGGGCTGAGGTGCAGCACTGACTCATCAATCAATTAACACATCCATTAGCCTGAAAGCCAAGGCAGCCCGGCTGAGAAGTCATCACCAGTGCCACGTCCCTCCCCAGCTTGGACAGGCTCCCTGCAAAGCCACCTCCTCGTGCAAGGCTTAGCTTTTCATGGAAATACCTTAGAGACCGTGCACACACAGCATCAAGCTCTGTGCCCCCTAAATTCTCCTGGTGCCTTCCCATCCCTACAGGACAGAGATCTCGCCTTGGGTGCTCACACTGGGGTGGGATTGCTGGGTTGTACCTCTGCAGCCAGCACAACTCACCCAAAGGGACAGAAAATCCTCCCAAATCCTCCCCAGCCACTCCCCGCTCCCACTTCATAAAAGTTCTGATTAACAGAAGCATTACTTTAAAAAAACCAACACTTCAGTCACTCGTATCCACGGCCCATGGTGTACCAAGTTTAAAAGGGGATGGAGGGACAGGACACAGGGAATGATCCCCACTGCCAGGGGGCAGGGATGGATGGGAGATTGGGAAGGAATTCTGCCTGCCAGGGTGGGCAGGCCCTGGCACAGCTGTGGCTGCCCCTGGATCCCTGGCAGTGCCCAAGGCCAGGCTGGACAGGGCTTGGAGCAGCCTGGGACAGTGGCAGGTGTCCCTGCCCATGGCAGGTTGTGGAATGGGACGAGCTTTAAGATCCCTTCCAACCCAAACCATTCCAGGATTAAATCATTACACATTTAACAAACGCACTTCACATTTAAGGGAGATTCCTCGCAGGAGGAGTTGCTAAGGAGATCCAACGCTCATTAATTAAACAGAAGTACTACACCCCACCTGCACAATCCAAGCTTTCACATTTTTGCAGCTGCAAACTCCTGCCAGGACACGAAAGCCCAGCCAGAGCTCCGAGATACCTACTGCGTCCTTGGCTGCACAAGAGAACCAACAAATCATGCTGAGCTCGGCTGCCAGGAGCCACCAGCTCCGTCACATCGGCGAGGAACTGCTGCTCTGCTCCTCCTGCTCCATCCTTCACTTAGCTCGGCTCCCCGAGGGTGCTTTCCCCATCCTCAGCATCATCTTCATCCTTCATAACTCTGGCCGGAGCCCGGCCGGAGCGGTCAGCGCCGGACAGCGCTCCCAGGGAATGATGCTCCGGGGTAAACAACCCGCAGCCAGCCTCATCAGCCCGATCTATTTTCTGATAAGGCACTGCTCGATAGGCAGGCGATAGAAAGCAATGGGCATTAATACATTCCCGGCGTGCCCGTGCCCTGAGTCACGGTGTGCGAGTGAGCTCAGGGGACAGGCACGTCGCCAGCCCCGCAGACAGGCACACTCACTCCTTTAAAATGACAAACACGCCCCTGACGGTCCCCGGGCACCCACACGGAGGGCTCGGCACCGCTCGTAGCACGCGAGGACTGAAATACTCCCGGCAGCAATTCCTTCCCCGCTCCGCCGCGCCACAAAGCCGTAACCAGACTCGGGCTCAGGCTTCAGACAGCCACAACTGCCGAGCAGATGGAATGCACGATCCTATTTTGACAGAAATGTAACCCATTTTAAATTAGAAAACACACGTGCCTCCGCTTTAAAAAAAAAAAAAAAATTCTCCTTTTACAGCACTGAAACCCTTTCTGAATAAAACCTGGTTTCAGCTTACTGCTGCTGCCAGTCTGTCTCCCAACATGTGAAACGAGAGGAGTCACAGAGGCTGTGAAAACATTAAACAGACAGCACAATGATTAACAGGAGGGAGATGGAGAATCCCCTTTCACAAGTTTTAAATTTAAGTGGAGATCTCCCAAGTGCCATATTTAGAGGAGTAGGTCAACAGGACAAGCAATGCACTGTTTTGTCTGCAGGAGAGAAACCTGGTCTGGAGCCAGGAAAACACTTACGCTCACCCTGGAGGACACGCAGCAGAGGCTGCAGATAACCTAATAAATGGATCTCCTCAGCAGAGAATTTTAAAATCAGTCGCTCAGATTTGGGTAAATTCTCTCCTCCCCAGTAAGTTCTGAACTATCCCCTCGTCCCCCGTGTGAGCACCAGCCTTTGCCCCACAGCACCAACATCCCCCAAAGAGTGTTCCAAGACCTCTCTGCAATTAGCATCCAAAGCCACTCCAAAAAAGCACAGCGACTGTGCTGTCTTCTGGCCACAACCAAGTCTGTCTCCTCAAGCTAAAAATGGATATTTTTTTTTGTGGGGGGAGAATAAATACACCTCCCAAGTGGCAGTGGCAGAAAAGCCCCACTCCACCAAAATCAGTCTGGTGAGAAATGTAGGTAAGACTGTGGCTTCCAGGTGTTCTCCAGAGAATCCACCCCGAAGGTTTTCCTTGTCTCCACCTCACCTGCCTGCAGACACTCCTCGTGTCTCCCGAGCTGCACCCATCCTGCAGCCCCTCTGTGCTGCAGATCCTCCTGGCACAGGATTTAGGATTGCTGAACCACATTCCCCAGCCCCAGCCAGGCACAGAGCAGCTCCCACGGCTCCATCAGCACCGAGGAGCTCCAGGAAACACGGCCCAGCTACGAACCCCACGGATTAAACCTCCTCCAAGGCAGCTCAAAAGCACCGACTCAAACATGCTCTTCAGAGTGCCCGAAGTGCACAGCCTAATTCAGACTTTTTTCCCCCCAGAATTAAGACCAGGAACGTCATCAGACCCCAGCAGTGCAGATCTCTGGAGGTGCTGCATCACCCTCCACACCACAGACACCTGGGCAAGGCTGATATTGCCCGTCCTGTGTTAACACAGAGCTGTTCAAACTCAGCCTGCCAGGACTCCTGCCCGGCTCCGTGTCTCCAAGGACAGGGAGCAGCCCACCCCCGTGCTGGGCTAGGATCAGAAGCAGCCTGGTTGCCAGCAGCCTGGTTCCTGCAGACAGGACACAGACCCCCTGCTCCACGTGCCCTCCCGGCCCTCAGCCAGTGACAAACCTGTGCTGAAAGGATTGATTTCCCCAGGAAAATCCTCCACACCCTCTGCTAAGAAACTGTACAACTTCAGAGCATGGAGGGACAGGACAAGGGGCAATGGCCTCCCACAGGAAGAGAGGAGCTTTAGGTTGGTTTGGAGGAAATTCCTCCCTTTGAGGGTGGGCAGGCCCTGGCACAGGGTGCCCAGAGCAGCTGTGGATGCCCCTGGATCCCTGGAATATCCCAGGCCAGGCTGGACAGGGCTGGGAGCACCTGGGACAGTGGAAAGTGTCCCTGCCCATAGCAGGGGTGGCACTGGACGGGCTCTAAGGTCACCTAACCCAGCTCAGAAATACCAGCTGTAACTCAAAGCAGCTCCTAAGCCCTTCACAGCGAGCTGGGATAAAGCTGTGAAAGTGAGCCCAGCTCCTGCCACCACAGGGCCAGGCTGATCCTGTCCCCAGCAAAGCCCAGCAGGGGCACAGCCCCTGTAATGCCATTAGCGGGTGACATAAGCACACAGGAGAGCAGAGAGCTCTGGTGACACTGCCAGCACCAGCACAGCACAGCTCAAACACTCTCAGTGGCCCTTCACAGAACCCCAGGGGCACTTGGAAGGGATTTAAACCCCAGCCAGTGCCACCCCTGCCATGGCAGGGACACCTCCCACTGTCCCAGGTGGCTCCAAGCCCTGCCCAGCCTGGCCTTGGGCACTGCCAGGGATCCAGGGACAGCCCCAGCTGCTCTGGGCTCCCTGTGCCAGGGCCTCACCCCCTCACAGGGAGGAATTTCCTCCCACAATCCAATCCAAAGCACCTCTTTCAGAGCCAGGGCCAGGCTCACGCTGGGAGTCCCTGCTCTTTCTCCGGAGGGCAGAGTACATTTGTCATCAGAAGCAACGCGTGGACAGACACACCCTGCCCTTTCAATGGCACAAAGCCACAAACGCTAATGAAGTGCTTCGATTCCTTTCAAAACTGCACAGACAGAATGAAAGGGCAAGTTCGATTAGAAAACCGGGTTTTGAAAACGTTCCCCAGGTGCAGCTTCCCCTGCAGTGCAAGGGCACTTCACTAAACCCATCTCTCCTGAAGAATTTGGCTTACCTGTCTGAAAAAATACTGCACATACTGGGTTAAACCCCACTGGGGCGAGCATTCTGTATTTTACAAGCATATCTTACTTCCCAGGACACGTCTGCCTCCACGTGTAAATGCTTTGGAGTGTCATGTGGGGTTTAGTCTGTGCAAGGGAAAAGCAGACACAGCCTGAACACAGCGTTCTTGTTTCACCCAGCACCTTCCCACAGGCAGCACTTTGTGTTACCACCTCATTCACCAAAAATCCCCCAGAATAAAAAAGCCATTGAATGCCACAAAGTGGGCAAGGCCTAGCCCAAAACGGGATAAAAACCAGCAGCTCCCTTAGGCCTGCTCTGGTTTGGTATCGTGCTGAAAACACTCCTGTCAAAACCTCACCTGAAGAGCTGTGCTGTGCCTGCTGGGTTTAAATGCAGCTGCAGCCTGTCATTAATGCAGGTAACAGTGTCCTAGCAAACAGCTTAAAGCCAGCAACTACATCTCCTCAAACATTCCTGATTTTACCCTGTTCTGAAGGTAGTTCCCTCCCAAGCCAGCATAGCCCGTCAAGATCAATTTATTAAGAATCAAGAAAATTCAAACTGACTTCTAGCTCTGTTACGTGTCAAAAAAACCCTCTCAAAATCAACATTTCCCACTGTGAGGAGCGAGAGGTCCCTCGCAGCAGTGCCAGTTTCTCTCTTCCAGGCTGTGCCCGGGGAAAATCCACCAGCACCAGCCCCGAGAGCTCAGAGGCTACACTGGGAGTGCCAAAGGATCCTGCAGGAGGCACAGCCGGCTCAAAGAACTACAAACAGTCCCAGTTTTGCTCTGAAACAACTTTCTCACATCACACGGCCAACACAAAACTGCAGAGCGCTTTATGGGTAAAACAGCCTGCCAGCCTTGAGGCACAGCCTGGCTGGACAGCAGCAGAAGTGACCAGAGCTGCTGGGGCTCTGCAGGTGCAATTCCAAACTCTGCTGAGGACACTCCGTGGTACCTGGGGCCAGACTCACACACACCAAGAGCATCACACCCCCCTGCAGCCAGCAGCACCTGGAGAAAGGGGAGCCCTGCAAGCCCAGCTCCTGCTGCAGCCTGGCTTCACACACAGGTGCCCAGGAGAAACATTTCCCCTTTAACCAGGGAGAGACAGGAGCAGGGTCAGAGTCCAGCTGCCAGAGGGAGCAGCACAGCTCCTGCCTTCCCAGGACTCCAGGCACAGCATTAGCTGGAATTTCTGAGCTCTCAGGCAAGGCCCCATTGATTTGTGCACTTCCATGCATTAAGGCATCAGGAAATATCAGGGGTGATGAAACCTGACGTGACTGGTGCATCCAGCACACAGGGACCAGCCCCGAGCACACGGGGAAGGGAGCAACAAATCCCAGCCGTGGTCGTGATGCAAACAGGATCAGCCTCAGATGTTCAAGCATGTGCTTGCTAATATTAATATTTAAATACTGACAAAGTGCTCCAGAAGTTGCTTCTACACAAAAGGTCATAAGGATTCCAAATAGATAAGCACAGAGTTTATCTGTGTAATTATGTCTGCACATCAGCTCGGGATATTGAACTCCCAGGCCTGCACTGAACCTCCACTCTTTTAAATATATTTAATTGCTACATTCCAGAGTGATAAAACATTAACTCTCCTTTCTACGGAGCCTGAAAATGACAATGCACCTGTAAACAGGCTGCACCACAAATTGCCCGTTGTGTTTCTCCAGCTTCACCCCAAACATCACACAAACAAGCTCTAATTCCAGTTAACTAAATGCAAATGAATCACACAGAGGTTTTTTTTTCCAAGAACAAATACATTAGCACGAGCCTGAATAAAGCTTCCTGGAACCAAACTTGCTCCAAGGAACAAGCCCAACCAGGCCAGGAATGGCATTGGAATATTACAGTGCTGTGGGTGCTTGGCTGCAGGGCCTGAGGATGCCATGGCAAAGTCACCCCAGGGAGGGGGGACAGCACAGAACTGCTCCAGCCAGCAGCAGCAACACTGGAAAAACTCAGCTGATGGGTCAGAGCACTGGGATCGGGCTGACAGACTGGTCTGTGTCCTCGCACAGGGCACAGTCAGGACACGGTGCCACAAAAGTCTTGTTCGTGTACAAACCCTCGTGTGCCCCCAGCAGCACCAGGTTCTTCTTCCGTAAGTGACCTCGAACCTTTAAAGGGTTAAAATTAGGTCATCAAACGCCTGGTTTTCACTTCACCCCTTCAGTTACCAATGTGCATTTGACAGCCCACTGGGGCTACAAATCCACCGCCGACATTTGGGCTGCTGCACACCCTACAAGAAGGTGCTGCTGATGAATTAGCAAATTCAAGCAGCATCCCCCATTCCCACGACAAAAGGGGTCAGCCCAGAGCAGGAGGTGGTACCTGCTCTCTCTCTGCTGCTGACAGGGCAGAAGCAGATGGTGAATGGTGCATTGGGTCACCCCACAAAGCTCCACTCCTCCCTCCCCAGAGGAAAACTCATCCGCTTTAACAGAGCTGGGCAGCATCCACAGGGAAAGAAGTGTTGACACAACCTTGAACAAGCTCAGCTGTCACCAACTCCAGAGCTTGTTCAGATATTCATTTAATAATCACAGCTTATTATACCAGGGCAAGTGCTCAGGTGGCCCTTTGTTCCTTGCACAATGGTTTCCGCTAATTATATGGCAGGTTTGGTTTCTCTTAATTAAACAAAACCCAGCACCACTTTTCCCAGAGGAGAAAGGATTGGTAGGAGTTCTCACATGTTTTTGTATCTGCCCATCCCCATCTCCTGAACTGTGGGGATCCCACTCCTCGGGCTGCAGCTCCAGCTCTAAGCACCGCCAGAAACCCCGTGTTTCCCAGGAACTCCAGGTGCCCCTTCCCTAAATTCCAGGCCTCATCACAAGGGACAGCAAGGTTTTACCCCAGCTGAGCCGGAGCAGAGCCCTCCCCAGCTGCTCCCCCAGAGTTACAGCAATGAGCAGGTGCCTTTTCCCCTGCAGACCACGGTCAGGACTCGCCACTCAAAGTCCATTTGCAAAGGTCTGAGCAGAGAGAAGAGGTTTGCTCTGCAGAACAACAAACCAACCCTTCCCCAGGAGGCTTCTCAAGAGAGAGCAACCAGTGAGCATCTCACGGGTACAGACACAACCTCCAGCTCTGCTGGAAGAACACACTTCCTTATCCCAGTCCAGGTCCCAAACACACTTTTGCAGCGTCAGGATGTATTCTGGAATCTCAAAGGCACGGGCAGTGGGAGCTGCTGCAGTCCCAGTGGGATTGGGAACATGAATTAAGACCTTTCCTGTAAATGCTGGTGGATGAGGCAGCTCCTCTGACCTTCGTGCCCCACGGAAGCTCACATCCAACTTTCCAGCCTGCCCTCCTGCTAATGACAGGCATTTGTCTCGCTATGCAGAGCACTGAGCAGGCTGCTCAGATGATTTTCCAAGTGCCATCAGCCAGCTGGAGTTGGCAAAACCAGGTGATTCCCCTTTCAGGTCCTGGATAACCGTGGAATGGGTAATAACTGACATGGCTTTTACTTTCTGCTGCTTTTCGTGGCTTCCCTCCATCACAAACCACTAACGAAGCCATCCCCAACAGAAGGCACGTAACTACCACCTTCACCTGGAGGAAAACTTCCAGAAGCAGGCTGGATTAGGTTTCTCTCCAGCCCCCAGGAACCAGCACTGGGTGGGGAGAGGGGAGCGGGATGAGGTTTCCCGAACAGGCAGCTCTTGTAGGCTCCTTTCAGGCAGGATCTGCAAAGCTGCCGCTGGCAGGGTTCCCACCCACTTCCCCTCCCTCCCAGCAGAACAGAGACCAGCTTCATCCCATCACCCGCCGGGACGGGCCTGTCCCACACGGAGAGGATTAAAAGTTGCTATTTGATGAGATGGTGGAGTGATCGCACAACCAAACTATGTAACAGACAGGGGAAATAAGTTTACTACGGACAAAAGTCCCTGTTTCCACAGGATCTTGCTGAAAGCAACTTCCCTTCGTGTATTTCAGAGTAACTTCAGCTCTCAAAGGTATTAAGACTGCTCAAGCCCCCTCTGAAGAGAAGGTTTGTTGGAAGTGAAAAATCTCTATTCAAAGCCGAACACAGGTGCTGCCAGTCTCTGTTTGAACGCAATTACTGGGCTAATTTGAGAATAACAAACAGCTCTAAAGTACAGGACGGCTAAGGAGCACAGAGCAGTGCCAGCCCACGCATGACAAATCCTCATAACAGCCTCGTGAATCACTGCTGAGCCCCGGGGATCCCGGGGATGGGAGCTGGCATCTGCCAGGGCTCCGGCAGCGCTTCAGAGCAGCTCCAGCTCCTCCCGGCGAGCTGCTGCTGTCAGGTAGCGCCTCCAGAGCCGAGGCAAAGGCGCAGCGGGATTTTAGAGACAGCCGGGAATCTCAAAGGAGGGCTGATAAAAGCCGGCGTCTCACCTTCACCTCCCTGCCCCGCTATTCCTCGTAGCCAGCGGCGAGCTCAGCAGAGGAGCGCAGGGACACGCTCAGGACGGGCTGCCGGGGCGGCTTTTACCATTTACCATCACCATTAAAGATGATTTATTTAGACGATAAAGTTCCAAACGCAGCTTTCTCCAGTTACAGAGACCTCCTCCCTCCAACAAAAGTCATCCGCAGGGATGGATGAGGCGAAAATAAATACCGGGAAAGCCAGTTAAAGCCAGATAGAACCAGCCTAAAATTTTGGGAGCCGGACAAGAAGGCGCAGACAACTGCGCCGTCACAGAGGTGCGTTTGCAGAGCTCCTGCCTCCCCCAGCTCCGCATTCCAGACGGGATGACCAGCAATCACAGCCGCGTGCTCAGCAGCCTCGGGGAGCTCTCTGCCCACTTTCCAAGCGAATCCTGCACCGGGAGCGCTCCGATTTCTCCCCATCGCTTCCGAGCGCAGCACCCGCTCCTGCCCGTGCCCCGCGCACCGACCGAGCGAGCCCCGCACCGGCTCCCGGGGAAAAAAAGGGGAATTTTCTCGGGGAGGGGAAAAAAAAAAAAAAAAAAAAAAAAGGGGGTTTCATCCGTGCTGGAGGCAGGAACCGGCAGGCGGGCACAGGGAACCTGCCGGGGCACAGCCGGAGCGAGAGGCCAGGGGCGGCTCGGGGAGCGCTCAGCCCCGCTCCTCCAGCCCAGCCCCCGAGCGCGGAGCCTTCCCGCGGAGCCCGGGCTCTCCGTGCCCCGCGGTACCGGGGCTCCCCTCGCCCTCTGCTCCCAGCCAAGCCCCCGTTCCCCGGGGAGCCGGAATCCTCCGCGCTCTGCCCCTCCGCGCTCCGGGACCCCCCAGCTCTGCGCCCCCCCAGAGCCGGACCCTCCCTTCTCCGCCCCTCCAAACGCCGGGACCGCCGTGCTCTGCCCCACCCCAGGAAACGGGACCTCGCCCCGCCGGGAGCCGGGATCCCCCGTGCTCCGCCGCACCCCCACCCAGCCAGGCGGGCGGGCCGTGCCCCGGCACCCACCGCGCTGCCCCCGATGACCGCTTCGTGCTTCTTCAGCCGGGACTTGAGGCTCTTCATGGCGCGGCCGCGGGCGGGGGGCGCGCACCGGCCCCGCCGCGCTCCCGCCGCCGCCGCCACGGCCGGGACGCGCCGGCCCTGCCCCGCCCACCCGCGCCGCAGCCAATGGCCGCCCGCCCTCGCGGGCGCTGCGGCCAATCAGCGGGCGGCGCGGAGGGGAGGGACTTCCTCGCGTTGGAGGGGAGCCGCCCGGCCGGCAGGGGGCGCGCTGCGGGCGGGGCAGGCGCGCGGCGGGCGGGGCGGCGCTCTGGCCCGGGGCGGCCCCTCAGGGGCACCACAGAGAGGGCGCGGCCGCGGCTCCTGGGGCTCCCGGGAGAAACGCCGGGAAAAGCACCGGGAAAAGCGGCTGGAGAAGCGCCGGGACGGGTGTACGTGCTGCCGGGGGGACACCGCCTCCGTCCCTCCAAGTACAGAGCTGCCGGTGGCCGAGAAGGGAGCTCGGAGCCCTCCCGCTCACCTGCGGCGGGCGGTAGGAGCCAACGGCCGCCGTGCAAACGGCCGCAGTAATGAACGCGACATGTGAGCGCAAAGGAATGAGGAGGTCACGCAGCAGAGGCCCGAGCTGGGCATAGGCAGCGGTTTAAACAGCACAATTAACTCCAGCCTCGGCGTGAGCATGTCCGAGCTTGAGTTCAGTTCTGCTCGTCCCAAGTCTTGCTTTCTGTCCCCTTCTCAGCCCATTTTCCTCGCAGCCCCATTGCACTGCACTGATGACAGAAGGTCTTATTTGAGATTTATTTAATTACGGCCCATGGGTTGGGTTTAAGACCTTGCTTATTAGAGCTGGAAGGGGGCGGTTTGATCAATGGATCTCTAATGTAAGCAAGGCTGGAGGTAAATGTCACTGCCTTTTAATCAATCTGGCCAAACCCTGCTCAAACACTTGGGTTACTCCATAGGTGGCCTGTTCAGAAGGAAAGAGGACAGTGCAGTTAAATATGAACTCATTTTGTGCACAGCGGGCACAGTGGAGTCCAGCGAGCTCCGGAATGGAAACCTTCCCCTGGGCACGCTGCCCCCTCGTCCAGCACGGATTAATCCCAGATTTGGGCTCTCTGGAGACGCACTGTGTATGCCCCAACGCCGTTTAAGGTTCGTGCTGTTTTTCTCCCTGAAGAGCCGTGTTTCAGGCAGCATCCCTCCTTTCACCAGCACAACTCCAGCATGTCCTGGAGCAGAAGCCACAGCTCCGGACGCCTCTCACCAAAAGTTTCAGCTTTACAAAAATACTGTCACATTCTCAGGGCCAAGCTAACACCAGCAGCTTTCCCCTTTCCCACCAAATCTGTGCTGTTTAAAGGAAGCTCCTCCTGAGTCATTCCAGTACGAGGGAGAGCAGAATCTTAAAAATAACTCCTTGCTCTCGAGTCAGTGCCGAGAAGCTGCCCGGAGCAGTTCCAAGTGCTCGGCCGATTCCGGCGCCGTTCCCTGTCCCTGACAATCACACACATCCACGCGCTGCCCCGGCCAGCGGAGCCGTGGCTCTGCTGAGGGCTCAGCACTGAGAGGCTGGCACTGAGAGCATGGCACTGAGAGATGGCACTGAGAGGATGGCACTGAGAGATGGCACTGAGAGGATGGCACCCAGCCTTGGGCTCAGCCAGTGATGGCAGTGAGAGCATGGCACTGAGAGATGGCACTGAGAGATGGCACTGAGAGGATGGCACCCAGCCTTGGGCTCAGCCAGTGATGGCAGTGAGAGCAAGGTATTGAGAGGCTGGCATTGAGAGGCTGGCACTGAGAGGATGGCACTGAGAGGATGGCACTGAGAGATGGCACTGAGAGGATGGCATTGAGAGGACGGCACTGAGAGCATGGCACTGAGAGGATGGCACTGAGAGAATGGCACTGAGAGATGGCACTGAGAACATGGCACTGAGAGGATGGCACTGAGAGGACGGCACTGAGAGGATGGCACTGAGAGGATGGCACCTAGCCTTGGGCTCAGCCAGTGATGGCATTGAGAGGCTGGCACTGACAGGATGGCACCAGCCTTGGGCTCAGCCAGTGCTGCACTGAGAGTATGGCACTGAGAAGATGTCACTGAGAGAATAGCACCAGCCTTGGGCTCAGCCAGTGATGGCATTGAGAGGCTGGCACCGAGAGGATGGCACTGAGAGGATGGCATTGAGAAGATGGCACCGAGAGGATGGCACCCAGCCTTGAGCTCAGCCAGTGATGGCACTGAGAGGATGACACTGAGAGGATGGCACTGAGAGGCTGGCACTGAGAGGATGGCACTGAGAGGATGGCATTGAGAAAATGGCACTGAGAGGATGGCACTGAGAGAATGGCACTGAGAGAATGGCACCAGCCTTGGGCTCAGCCAGTGATGGCACTGAGAGGCTGGCACTGAGAGGCTGGCACTGAGAGGATGGCACCAGCCTTGGGATCCAGCTGCGTCCCGCTGGAGCCCATCCCAGGGAAGCGTGTCCCGGGCACACGGCGGGTCTCGCTGGCCAGCTCTGTGCAGGGTAGAGCCTTCAGCCAGAGCAGCTGAGGCAGAACTCCCCGGTTTTCCCCTGCTGTCAAAGCAGGAAGTTCCCTATCTGAGCACCATCTCCCAGCCCCATGTGTCAGCGCCAGAACAAGACGTTTCACGTTGGATTTCTGGAGCCTGACTTGTCGGTGTGAGTGGCAGCCCCGGGAGCCCAGCTAACCAGCCTCACCTCTCCGTCCCCAGGCCAGGCCGGGCTGTTCCAGTGCAGTCTGGGCAGATTCCACGTCTGGCCCTTCCCTGACCACACTGCCAGGACTATTCCCTCATTCTGGACACTTCTGCAGGCTTTTTCTCCAGACTTGTCACTTTGCTCTTCAAATTAATTCAGGCTGCTGCTGTTAAGATCCCTGGCATGTAGCTCCCACTACATCACCCCTCTGCACGTCCCATCCCCTCTAGATGATTAGCTAGATGATTTATCATGGAATCATAAAATTCTGGAGTGCTTTGGGTTGGAAGGGACCTTAAAGGCCATCCAGTTCCAGCCCCTGCCATGGGCAGGGACAGCTTCTACAGACCAGGTTGCTCCAAGCCTCTTTTTTGTTTCTGGTCCCTGATTTTGTCTCGCTCTCGCCGTCACTCCATTCCTGGTTCTTGGCTCCTGTCCCTCATTGTCTGGCCAGACGTTCTGCCAGCTCTCTTGGAAGTGAGACGAGCCAGGACAAGCCAGCCCGCTGTGGTTTGTGTTCCCAGTGCGTGGGCACCAAGAGCAGAGCACAACCTGAGGCTGGTGAGATAAGGTCACCTCACGCTTTCCAAACAGAAATCTGCAGCTCCTGCTGGAGATGTGTTCCCCACTCTCCCCAGCGCCATGACTTCTCCGTCTGTGATTTCTCCCTGCAGAGCGCAGGTTTCCTTGGAGCGGTGGCTGACGCTGCACATCTCCGTGCACTGACTCAGGGCCTCAGCAGGCCCATGAGCAGGGGAGCCGTGTCCACAGGGCTCCTGGAGCACGGCTGCCTGCGCTGGCACACACTTAGTGCCATCCCAGTCACCGGGGCTGGCACCTGAGCTCGGCGAGCAGCTTACGCAGCTCCCAAACCATCACCCTGCGTCTGCTCAGACGCCTCATCTTTGTGACAACCTTCGCTTACAGCAGCACAACAAAGGGGAGATTTATCCCGACAACGTTTGCCTGATAAGTGCCGAGTTAATGGCACACGAAATGTGCTGGCTGGTCCTCTGCAGGCCTGGGATCTAATTAATCTCTGGCAAGTCCCCCTGAAATTTAGAAGCGGTGCTGGCCTGCACATGCAGCAGTCGAGACCAGCTAATTGGAGCCAAACTGGAGGAAGGAATTGCTGCAGCACGGTGGGATTTCCGGAGTTGCAGTGCCAGAGCCTGTGTTTCTGCTCCAGTGGAAAAGCATTTGTGCCAGTGTCTTACCCCAGCCAGAACCCAGAGAGCTTTGGAATCGGTCACAAAAGCACAGAGCTAGGTGGTGACACACTGCACAAAATGAGGTGGTACCGACTGTCAGAGTGGGTGAGGCCCATATCCATAGGGACGTGACTCCAGGACTCCATCTGTGCCCAGTGACACCTTCCTGCAGCCACACAGGAGCTGGGGAGCCCCCTCTGCACAAGCCATGGCAACATCTGTCCCCAGAAAGAGGCTCAGCGAGCTCTGGTTCTCAGCAGTTTCGTGCGACAGAGAAGCAGATCAGTGTGAATATATTCCACTTCTCCAGGGGGTTCATTTATCAATCCATTTGTAACAGGACATAAAAATCAAACCCCAGCACGACTGAAAGGGAAACACGCTCCTGGCTTTCTATTTCCACCTGGGTCATTAAATTACCCAGCCACCCCCTGCATCACTTGCTGCCTTAATCATGCGGATAAATGAATCCCCGTGCCAGGCACACACAGAGAGGAGAATATAATTTTATCACCATTTGCTCTTGAGCCCGGGAAGAGTCCCAGTCTCCACTGCAAGGATAGAGCAGGGCTTTGTTGCTGTGGGGTGTCTGCACCCCTCTGGGTGTAGTGTCCCCAGCAGGACACACGTCTGACTGGTGTCCTGTCACATTACAACACGAAATAACTCACACACGGATGCTAGATGTGAAAAGGGAAAGAAAAGAACTTAAAGAGATTTTATTTTCTGACTCCACTATATATAGAATATCAAAAGTGACAGTGGATTGGAGGATAAAATTGCCACCTCTCCAACCACACTGGTCAAACCAACAGCCCATCAATCCTCTCCACCCATAAAGAAGAACGCAAAACAATCATTATTTACATGAACAGTGTGAGAAAATTCAGTAGAAATATGTAAACATCAGAAGGCATGGAAAACTTTTAGAAGAACTTTAAAACTCAAAAGAGCAGGGCGACAGTGTCCCTCGGACACGGGTCCCAGGGTCACACCAGGGATGTCCTGGCAGCAGCAATGACCACGTGGGCAGGAGCACACACACGGCCACTGGCAGGCCTCTGGAGCCTGGCTGGCTCCCACCTTCCCCAGGGCAGCTCCTGCCCACCCCCAGGAGTGCCAGCCAGGTGTGCACAAAGCTGCACTGCTAAAGAAAACCAGTGTCCAAGCTCTAGAGAATCGTGGAGTTCTAGAATTGTTAAGGCTGGAAAAGATCTCTAAGTTCATCAAGTCCAGTTGTCAGCCATGGAACACCACCATGCTCAGCACTAAACTTGTCCTTGAAGGTCATATCCAAGTGTTTTTTTGAACACTTCCAGGGATAAGGACCTCACCACTTCCCTGGGCAGCCTCTTCCAAAGCTTGATAACCCTTTCAGTGAAGACATTTTTCTTAATATCCAACCTAAACCTCTGGTGGCACAACCTGAGGCTGTTTGCTCTTATCCTGTGGGCTGTTCCCTGGGAGAAGAGCCCGACGCCACACCACCACAACCTCCTTTCCTCTTACTCCTTTCACCCCCATCTTGTCCTGGGTTCCCAGAAAGGGAGGAGGAAGGAAACGCGTTTAGACACATGTTTAGACGGCAACCTGCGCTCAGCAGTGTTTGCACACTGAGCTCTGAGCCCGCCTGGCCCGAGGCCGAGCTCGGGAAAAACAAAGCGTGTGCCAACCTCTCGGGAGCCGAGTGCGAGGAGCGAGTGCCCGGTGCCAACTTGGCTGCTCTCCCTCGCTCCTCGCAGCTGCTCCAGAGCAGTGCCCGACAGGCACAGGGAGCGCTCGCCCTGCGCACGGAGCCGTGCCCAGAGCCAGCGTGTGTACAAGCCGTGCCTGGCAGGAGCTCCTGGAGAAGCGCGGTGCGCGGCCAACAGGGCAGCGCTGGGAACGGGAACAGGTGGGGAGCGCCTTTCCAAAGCTGTACGTCAGGTCACAAGTGGGTGTAGAAACCAGGGCTGCTGCCTGCTGCCGAGAGAGCCAGCAGAACAGACTGTCCTGCGGATTCGTGACGGATTATAACACATCCCGAAAGAAGAAAACGCCCCAAAGGAAGGGAATCTGTTTTGGCAGCAGAAGAGGGTAAAGTTCAGGTTGTGGATGAAGACTGAAAACAGCTCCTCAGTTTTTTCCCACTCACACGTGCTTTCAGGGGAGTGGTGAATTTAATTTTCTGGACCGCAGTAAACTCTTGTTCCAGATGCCAGGAGAAAGTTTCGGAATGTCACTGGGGAAGGTGTGCAGTGAAGGTGTCTTTTCTTGGGGCTCCAAGCCTTGCTGAGCACCTCAGCTGCTGAGAGAAAGCAAATTCACTCTCAGAGAAGTGGAATCGTTGTGCTGAGGCACGGAGAGACAGCCAGCAAGCCCGTGTTCACTGCGGTGGCAGTATCTGTGTGACAAATGGCGTTCATTAAGCAGCACATTCCAGCAAGTGTAAGGGAGCTGAGTTCCCAAGTGAACCAAGGGCAGCGTGTCCCACACAGCCTGAACTGTGTCACGGTGCTCTGGTCACGCCCGAGGGTGGGAAGTAGAATTAGAAACAGAAGTGGGTGCAAGGGACGTAGCAAAAGCTTCTCAGGTTCTCATCAGGATATTGTTGCCAATAGGTTCTGGTTCCCCTCACCTCAAACAGAAGTGGGGTTTGCTGCTGCCCTGATTTATCAGCACATGGGATTATGCAAGGGGAGCAGAGGCAAAAGGGACCTCAGACCAGGGCTCCTGGGGCTGCATCAGGGGACAGAGCAATGTCAGGAGAAACCCTGATCTCCCCTGGACTCGTTTGATCCTGGAGATAAACCTTAGCACGGACTGTGGTAAATGGGAGGACAGACAAACAGCAGGCATAAAGAGAAGTGATAAGAAGCCAAAGGAATGTAAAGATCAAAAGGAACCTAACCAGAGCCGAATGCTTTCCTGCACAGAGCAGTCTGGCCAGGGAGTGACCATGCTGCAGTTTTACTGTTTCATTTGCAGCAAAAGAGAGAGAAAAACGGGCCTCTGTGGCAACAGAGTGTGCAAATCCATCAGAGCACTGGCAGAGCTGCAGACAGGTCTTCAGGGAGACAATGCTCTATCTGTGGGGAGCCAGCCCAGCTCAGGGAAAAACATCTCAAATAGCTGCTGTCATCAGCACATCCTCCATCCTCGCGGATGGGCTGGCCGGCTGCGCTCCCAGGCAACCACGGCGCACTTTCCAAAGCTTTAGAGTCAGTAGCAAAGGCAAAGCTCTTCCTAAGCTTCTTATCCTTGTGTGTGTGTGATGCCTGGGGTTGGACCATCAGCAGCTCGGAGCCTTGTTTAAGCTCAAATGGATCAACAGTGAAACTGGAGCCTCGTGACCTTCAGTAGCTCCCTCACCCTCTGTCTCTTCTTGGGAACTCCTGTCAGCACCGGAGCGATCCTGGATTCATTTTTAGGGTGATGAGGAGCAAAGCAAGCAGCGTCCCAGGTTAGCAACCATCCAGGCACGCAGGATTTGCAGTGCAATAATAGCAACCCCAGCGTCTCCCACAGTAATCCCAACCAGCAGCGTCTCCTGAAGCCAGAGAAACCCCACACAGCTCCCCGAGCCTCGCAAATTAGCTCCATTATCTTGGCCGTGCCTTCCCTGCTCTCCATCTGCTCTGAGCACTGGGAAACCAGCGGGGTTTGAACTCCTGCCTGCTCGAGGGAGCAGCTGAACCTGCAGCAGCCAAAGCAGCCTGGGCTCACAGAACAGAGAGAGGCTGGGGCATGAACAATCCCCGGGGTGGCACAGGAGAGCAGGGTGACCTGAGGCTGGCACACGACTGTCACTCACAGCAGTTACTGCACCCCCGAGTTCATGGTACTCGAATTAAATCCTGTGTCTGCTGGTATTGCTCTCTCTTGGATGCTGGCAAACGGGGGCTGAATTTCCTGTGAATAGGGCTCATTCTGGAAAGGAGCTCCGGCTCCTGCTAGGCAGCAATCTGCGTGCAAATCCGGGAGCTGATCTCGCGGTGGAGCAGAGCCCTCAGCCCTTGGAGCAGTCCTGGAAGAAGGGGCAGGCACGCTGTGTCCTAATTCCAGCGGCACCCCACAGCTTGCTGGACAAAGGCGCGAGGCTGCCCGAAATACCTGCTGGGTGGGTTCGGCAGCTGGGAAACCTGAGCCGGCTCCCTGCCGAGCTATTCAAGGATGGCTTTTCTCAAAGTCTTGTCATTTCAAGAGAAGGGAAAAAATACCCGTGGGCAGAGCACCCAAACAGCCTGGGAACCTGTCCGGGAGTGCTGTGCCGTGCCCTTTTGGTGTGGCGAGTGCCCGGAGCAGACACCAGACGCTGTCCCCGACATCAGCCCCTCCAGCGCGCCGGGATGGCGCCTGCCGCGGGGCATCCCACCTGGGAATGCTTCCCTGGCTGCGGGGGCAGCTCCTGCTCCTCAGTTCAGGGCTTCTTTTAGCTGGTGAGACTCAGCCCTGCTAAGCAGTGCCAGTGCCCATCGCTCTTGGGTTCTGTTGTTTGAACACACTTGTGTGCTCAGTCTCTCAAGTGCAGTGAGCAATCTGCAAGCTCCATGGAGAAAATAACTTCTGTCCTGCTACAGGGCAGCTTCCACGCTCAAATTCCACCTCACATCCAGCCTGGGATGCATTCCAGAGTGGCCTCTGTCACAAGAGCCTCTTGAACAATCAGCTGCGCGCAGAGATCACAGCGTGTGTGACTGCACAGCTTCACTCCCTCTCCATCCCCTGCGGGGCCCGGCAGCCCTCCAGGAGCGTGCAAGTGGGGGAAGAGGCACAGCTAAATCCAAACCCTTTCCAGTTCTGCTGGACTGGGGTGAACTCTGCCCTAGGGCTTTCCCCTGTGTCAGACTCCACAGCTCCACGTCTTCCTGTGTTTCCAGCTTGAATGAGAGAACACAGGATCACAGAATCCCCGACTGGTTTGGATTGGAAGGGATCTTAAAGCTGTGTGAAGTCATTCCCCCTTGTCCTGTACCTCCAGGCCTTTGTTCAAAGTCCCTCTCAGATCTCTTGGAGCCCCTTTAGGCACTGGAAGGGGCTCTAAATTCTTCCTGGAGCCTTCTCTTCTCCAGGCTGAACCCCCCAAGCTCTCCCAGCCTGGTTCCTTAGGAGGAGAACAGGAGGAACCTGAGTTACTTCAGAAATATTAAGTCTGAAAACTTGGTAAAAAAGGGCCAGGACAAAGCAAGCAGGGAAAAGTACTGAAACCAGGGAGTGAACAGTCAAACACAAGGCAACATGAAGTGTTAAAACCCCAAAATCTCAAGAGATCATGTCCAGGCATGAGAAACCAAAACCCCAAGGAATGTCCTTCCAGAGTCCCCTCAGCTGCCCAGGCTGGCCGTGTCCCCTGCAGCCCCCTCGGTCACCGCCTCTCCGTGACCCCGGTCCCTGGCAGTGCAGTGCCAGGAGCAGCCTGGGCAGGGACGTTTGTGCTCACACTAAGGAGCTGCTGCTTTGCTGTGTCCTCAGCGGAGCGTTCCAGGCTGCTGCACACTCCATGTGCCAGTTCCAGCTGCTCTGCACTTGGACATTCTGGTGTGTGCACCGAGGAGGGGAAGAAGATGACTTGTATTTTAAATAACAGCTCAAATCCTGGGGCATGAGACCCAAACTTTGGGGAGGACAGCCTGTTGCCACGCCACCCTAATCCCAGCCTTTTCCTTCTCTTTGTTTAGCATTCCTCTGATGGAATTTGGGCTACAGCTAATGCTGATTAACATTTCCATGTTAGTTATTTCACATAATCTCTTCTCCAGCTGTGGCAGAGCCTAGAAATGCACCATTTTTCCTTGTTCAGTCTCTGCTGCCCAGACTCTTCCCAGCCAAACCACTGGGACTGAAAGGGTTGGTTGCCCCTGACACAGATCAATTCCTAAATGCAGGAATGGTGTCCTTTCCCTCTAAACCTCCAGGTGGATAACAAGATTAAGATTGCAGGCCGATCCTGAGGTGGGAACAGGGCTGCTTGGGAGGCAGCACACACACGGCTGAGCTGGATGTTTCCCTGCTGGAGCACTGGTAACTGCCAGCCCAGAATAATCCGGCTAATTTTACACCTGCACTCATTTTTCCCTGCGGGATTCAGCGCCAGAGACCAATGCCTAAAATTAGGGCAGGTTACAGACACGATCCTTAACGTGTTAAAAGTAGAAACATGCCAATGGATGCAGGGCTCTCATCCCACCGCTCCCCGCTCGGGCCACAGGAACATACCAGACAGCACTCGGGGCACCTCCCAGCTTTGGTTACAGGCTCTGCTGGGGACAGCTCCCGGCTGCCACACACCAGGGCAGGAGGTGCTGGGGTGGCACACAAGGTGCCCACACTCTGCAGTCACCCACCGAAACTCCAGTCACCGGTGTCACCGCCGGCTGTGCCGGGCAGACCTGCCGTGCTCCCGCCCCAGATCCAGCCCCCCGGCACTCCTGCAGCCTCTGGCACCGCCCCGGGCTCGGGGATGCAGGAGCTGAGCGTGGAGCAGAGGTGACAGGTGACAAGCCAACCACTGACAGCTCTCTGTCCTGCTGCACCTTCTCCTTCCAGCACCAGCCCGCTCCACCAACCCTCACCTCCATCTGCCTCGGTTTGCCCTGCTCCTGGAGTACTGATCCCCTCGCCTCAGAGGACGGCCTGAGGCACCAGTTTGGGATTATTCTGGCATAACTGTTTTTCCCCTCATTAAAAAAAAAAAAATCCCTTTTGGTGACACACCAGTTGTTAATCAAAATTAATTTTTCTCTATCATTAATTCTCCATGGGTGAAAAAATATATCATCGATCTGTGTGACTGCATCTGTTTGCAAGATACAATCAGAGCCTGCTGTGATGATGACTTTATGGAGGGACCAGCGTTCTCTTTGCCCAGACCTGCGGGCAGGTGAGGCAGCAGCTGCCGCACAGGTTCAGCTGGGGCAGCGACACTTCAGAGCAAATCACGGGGAACAGCTTCTGCTGGGAAACTCCGAGAGACAAAGGATCACAAGGAGCTCCTCCCCGGCCGCTCCCTGGCGCTAATTGCTGAGCCGCTGGACCACGAAGCACGCAAGGATGGCCCGGGCCAGTAATTATCCCTCCTCCTCCTCCTCGGAGTATCACCTCCACCTGCGGCCGGGTTCAAGCGCAGGCTTGGGGGTGTCGGGGTCAGGGCTCCCCGCACAGGTCTGGGTGTGGTGGCGATACCTGCCCTGGGCTGGGCTGGCAGCAGGACCGGCGTGTCGGGGCTGCCAGAGACAGGAGGAGCTCGGCCAGCCCTGCATTCCTCGCTCCCGGCATCACTCATGCACTGAGCAACCCGGGGAGGAACGGGGAACATCGGCACAGCCCAGTCGCTGCCGCGCAGCTCTCCTGCTCTGTCCCGCTGTCCCTCGGATGTCAGCGGGCACAGGAACCTGCTCTGCTGCTGTACGGAACCGCAGGTCCTGGGAAGGGAAGGGCCAACCCGTCCCTAAAGCACGGAGCATCCTTTCTGTCTGGGGGGAGCACAGGGATCGGGACATCCTCTCAGTTTGGGGGGAGCACAGGGATCGGGACATCCTCTCAATCTGGGGGAAGCACAGGGATCGGGACATCCTCGCAGTCTGGGGGAAGCACAGGGATCGGGACATCCTCTCAGTTTGGGGGGAGCACAGGGATCGGGGCATCCTCTCAATCTGGGGGAAGCACAGGGATCGGGACATCCTCGCAGTCTGGGGGAAGCACAGGGATCGGGACATCCTCTCAGTTTGCGGGGAGCACAGGGATCGGGGCATCCTCTCGGGCCGGGGAGGGCACAGGGATCGGGACATCCTCTCAGTTTGCGGGGAGCACAGGGATCGGGGCATCCTCTCGGGCCGGGGAGGGCACAGAGATCGGGGCATCCTCTCAGTTTGGGGGGGAGCACAGGGATCGGGACATCCTCTCGGGCCGGGGAGGGCACAGGGATCGGGGCATCCTCTCGGGCCGGGGAGGGCACAGGGATCGGGGCATCCTCTCGGGCCGGGGAGGCACAGCTGTTCTGGCGCCAGCTCGGAGCCCCAGCCCTGATAAGGCCAGCATGGCTGTGGGACCCGCGGGGACGATGCCGATCCCGTTTCCACGGAGAGCTCCATAGAGATCAGAGGAGATGGAGAGGGGTGGGGCTCCATCGGTGCCATTCCGAGCACTGGGGCCCTGGATAACGAATCCCTGTTGTTTTATACGGGAAGGGACGCCGGGTTTCCACTCCCCACCCAGTTCAGAAACAAAAGCAGCGATTGTGGCAGCGGGAGCGTCCGGCTGATAGCGCGCCCGCAGCTCCGCAGGGAGGGTGTCCCGAGCCAGCCCACACCCGCATGGCCTCTGGAAAAGCCACTTCCCTCGGTCCTCGGGTGTGCCCGCCGGGCAGCTGCTCGGCGCTGTTTCCCGGGAAGGTTTCCCAGGTTTAGGGGTGCCTGTACCACACCAGGGACTCACGGAGCCACAGCTGCTGTGCCACAGCGGAGCGTGCACAGGTTTGTGTTTCCCAGCTCCATTAGCTGGCCTAACGAGGTAATAACACCCCTGTCCAGCCCTGGCCTTTCCCAGATCACCGAGCTGCTCCTGAAAGGCTGTTTTAGAGAATAAACTAATTAGCCAGCAGCCTTCACTGCTGCATTTAGCAACCTCTCAGTGCCAATTACAGGTGAGAGCAGCGGCTGAGCCAGAGCTGCTCCCTGGCCCTGCTGCCCTGGCTGCTCCTGCCAAGGACAGGGACTGGATCCCATGGGACTCCCACCCACTCATATTGCCAGTGGGTGCTGCCCGGCCAAGGCCTCCCAGAACCTCCAGCAGCTGGTGAAGCCATAGGAATGGAAACCGAATAGTGCCACCCAGCAGCAGCGTCCTCAAGGGGACACATGGCTCCTGGCAGCCCCTGCTCACGGCCCAGGGCAGCTGCAGAAAGCTGCTTTACTCCAGAGAAGCCGATTACAGCTCCCTGACACCCAGGAAGGCCACACAGGCAGCAGAACCCACGCTGGGGCTGCAGCCTCTGGTGATGCCTTTGCTCCAGGGGCACCAGCAGGTCCTTGGGGTGATGGGGCAGAGGAACATCCTCTGCAGTGCTCGCTGCATCTCTCCGCCCTTCATGTCATTAATTCCAGTTAATAATTAACAGGAGGGAGTAAGGCAAAGCTTTGTCATAATCCCAGTGTGGCATTAGAGCGTGTGGAAAGCCCGGTGAGCACGTGCCTATTGCAGGTAACAGGGAGCCCCATGGAGCCTTAATGGGCTTTGGGAGCCGTTAGCTCCTTATCCCCTGCAATAAGCTCCTTGTCCCTCGCAGAGAGCTCCAGAACCGCCGGCAGCTCTGACAGCCAAACCCCCTCACCCTGAGCCAGCCCCACGGTCACCCGTGTGCCCCCCCAGCACAGACCCTGGGCAGGGCACAGCTCCCAGCACGCCCCGAGGCACACGGACACGGCGCGTGCAGGACACAGCCAGGAGGACACCGGGACTTACGGGGGCACTCACCTGTGCGGATGCCATGGCCGAGCTGGGGCAGCGCCACAGGGATCACTCTGCTCTCTCCTCTCTGTCCCGAGGCAGCAGGGCAGGGAGCAGCCCCGGGATGGAGCAGCGCTGGGATCGCATCTGGCACAGGCCAGGCTCGAAAGGGCAGCAGGAAAACAGGGAGAGGAGGGACCCAGCCCTCCGCAGCCGCGGCACAGGAAACCACCCTGACAGCGGGGCAAAGGAAGGAAAAAGGCAACACAGCACGTGGGGCAGGATGCACAGCTGGGACACTGGGAATGGCACAGCTGGAACACTGGGAACAGCACAGCTGGAACACCGGGAACGGCACAGCTGGAACATCGGGAACGGCACAGCTGGAACACTGGGAACGGCACAGCTGGAACACTGGGAATGGCACAGCTGGAACACTAGGAATGGCACAGCTGGAACACTGGGAATGGCACAGCTGGAACATCGGGAATGGCACAGCTGGAACACTGGGAACGGCACAGCTGGAACACTGGGAACGGCACAGCTGGAACATCGGGAATGGCACAGCACTCCCTCCCACCGGGGTCACCCTGACAGGGCCAGTTCATCACTGCTCCCCACAACTTCCTCAAACAATCATTTCCCATGTGTAAAAGCACCTTTTCCAGGAGGGAGCTCAGCCACTCCTCAGCTTCTCCAGGGGGTACAGTCCTGCCTGAGGAACCACAACCACCTGCACACCCAGCCTCCATGGGGGCCAAGGGCACCAAGGAAGCAAACAATTCCTGCCTCAGGCCAGCCTGGAAGAGCTCACCCTTCCCAGGAAGAGCTGGAAGGAGCAGAGGCTCCCAGCTCGGAGGGGCAACAAAGCACCAGGTGTCCTCTCCCTGGGAACCTTGGCTGGCCAGCAGGAGCCCAGGGACCTTCCCACATAAAACAGAATGACCAGAAGATCCCAACAGGCCTTGGTACAAACCCAGCTCTGCGAACACGAGCACTGACAGCAAAAGGCTGTTTTCACTCTTGGAGTGGTTGGCAAAGGATAAATCCATTGTTCAGACTGGAACATGATCCTGGCTCCGGGTAATGGCCAGGATAAATAAGGAGAAGTGGCTAATCAACAACGCTGAGGCGAGCAGGCAGTGACTGGAACAGCACCAGGAGCCAGAGGAGCACTCACCTTCCCACACGGCTCCAGCCCAGCCTGGCGCTGCCAGGGAAGCCACAGTGCCCCTTCCCTCCTCCCTGCCTGTCCTGAACAGAATTCCGAGTAGGAACCCGCCCTGGAAGTGCCACAGCTGCTCCCAGCCCTGCCTCAGTTTCCATGGCAACTTCCCCTCACCCCATTGCTCAATATCCTTCTTTTTCCATGTAACAGCAGATCCTGCTGCTTTTTCAAACAGCTCCTTATCCAAGCAAACCATCCCAGCCCCAGCACCACTGGGGGCTCTGCTCAGCACAGGAAGGCACCAGGGCAGGGTGGGACACGACCCTGCTGGACTCCTGTCCAGGGAATGTGCTCACACCTTCCCTCAGCCCCCGGCAGCCCAGCCCAGCCTCACCCCCAGCAGGTGCTGGGAGGGCACACCCATGCTGGGGACACGTGTGGGACCCTCCTGCCCCCTCAGGAAAGGCTCAGTCCCACCCCAGAGCAGCCCTGGGACAGGATGGGTGCCAGATCCCTGGCCACTGTGGCTTCCTGCAGTAACATCTGTGATTAAAACCTGGTATTTTGCCTGCAAAGAGCAGCTACTCAGAGCCAAGTCATGCAATGCCTTTAAGAGATCCAAACCCCTCATTCCCTTGCTCAGCCTGGCCAGGACACTCACACAGCAGAGACTGATGCAAACACAAACATCAGAAACCACATTTGAAATTAAAAAAGTTTATTTGCAGATCTGTAAAACAGCTCTGCGAAAGACCAACATTTCCAAACACTACGAGATGAGAATGCATTTTCCTATCATTAGAATATAAAAAAAAAGTCACAGTCCTTCAACTACCCCATGAAAAGCAGACATTTATGAACCCAACATTGAACTTTCAACACCAAAATGTCACTGGGGTGAGTGAGGCAGTCAATAGCACCAAGACAGGTGACACAGCCCTCGTGGTCTGTCATTACTATGGAATAAAGCGGGTTAGTGAGGCCGAGCCTCCGGGGAGAGCAGCCCTACGAGCACTGAGTTCAGACAATGACACACCAGAACACGTTCCTTTACATCCCAGGTGCACACACCGAGCCAGAAACACCACGGAGCTCCCGGGAGCTCCGAGCTTCCACTTTGGGACAAGAAATTCCATTGCGGAACGAGGAATCTTCCGGACTGACGTGGCAGTTGCACTTCACACACACAACTTTAATCACTCTATGTTTACAGGAGCTGTGCAGGAGCTGTGTGACGGGGAGGTGAAGGACAGGATGCAGAAGTGGACAGTGGTGCAGGATCCAAGCCTTGCTCCAGGGGATTACACCGCTTTCCGGTGGTACTCCGGAGGGGCCACCTCATAGTCACTGGCACTGAACAACGCAGAGGAATTCTTTGCTAAATATCTACAAAAACAACAAGAACATTACATTGCTTCTTGCCCGAATCCTCTGCTGTTCGGTGAACCTGTGAATCAGGAGGTGTTTGCCCAGACACACAACAGGGTCTCAGAAGCACCAGTCAGTCCCACAGCAGCTGCTCCCATCAGCTCTGCCAAGCACTTACAGACCTGACAGCTCAGCCAAAAAATCCATTCCAAACGAGCTGCCAAGCACCTCTGGCTCCAGGTGAGCTCCAGCAGCTCAGGATTAACAGGATGAAGCTGTTGGCATTTGAGGTTCAGGCAGCTGCTGTACCAAGAATCGATCTGGCACTGCTCTACTCAAAGGAGCAGGGACAGCACAGGACACCAGGAAGCTCTGTCTGCACAAACAGGGACCCTCGAGGGCTGAGCGAAGGAGTGGCCAAAGGTAAAGGCTGTGTGCCTAATTCTCATGGATTCCTCTAATTCCATTAATTCTCATGGAATGGCTTCAGGATTTCTGCTCACTGGGTTCACAGTTCTACCTCACAGCCAGAGCTCTTCAGCACCTGCGTTTACCTCAGACTGCCCCAAAGGAGCAGGGCTATCCCAGGCCAGGCTTTCCCTGGCTACCAGGCTGACTCCTGTCAAGCCCTGCTGCAGAGCTGTCCTGGATTTACTGAGGGTTTTCTTTCAGCTTCCAATAGCTCCTAATCATAGGATCACGGAATGATTTGGGTTGGAAGGGACCTTAAAGCTCACCTCATTTCACACTGAAGTGTTTTATTATTATCAGGATGTTTTCCTACTGAACATCCCACGGCTACAGGGTACCATAGCACACTAAAGCCCTAGTGGCAGTCTGTCCCAGAAATAACATTCCTAAAGTTCATCACTTTTTAAACATTTGCTCAATTGTTGTTGAGTAACTGTTGTGTAATTTAATAGCTTGCTGGAATTATCATCTGCTTTTTTTAGCAGCTATAAATAAATGTTGAAGCATTTATTTTGCAACAAGGAGCAGATGGGACAGGGTAGGAGTACAGATTAACAGAACCAGGGAAGTGGAGTCTGGGAGGCTTCACTGCAGCCGTGGGGTAGATCCCACACACAGGCCCCAGTTACACAACAATTCACTGCAAAGGGGCAGCCTCACAGCAGCCTGAGCTCCCTGACCTCTCTTTCTTTTGCTGGAAGACCTCACAAGTACTCACTTTAAGAAGTCATGCAAGTAGTTCAAGAGCAAAGCCAGACTCTTCTCATCCAGGGGCGTGTAGGCCAGCATGGCTCCGATCCGCACTGCCCAAAGGAAGGGCACTCGTCACAAACACTGCTTCACGTCGCTGTGCAAGTCCACAACCTTACAGCAGCACAGCAATCTATTCCAATATATACAATTTCACCCAAACCAACCACACCCTAAAAACTCATTTCCATCCCGATCCCTGCAATGGCCCTTTTGGGTACACGGATAGGGAATGAAGCCACCCTTAGGGAATGAACCCACCCTTCAGAGCTGCCCGTCACGGGCTCGAGAGGGGGAAACAAGCACTTGAATCCTTCCAAGAAATTCAATCCTTCCTAGGATTCACCCCCCCTGCCCGGGTGGCACTCACCAAAGAGCCTCAGGAGGTGTGGGGCCCCGTAGACCTGGGACATGGGAGCGTCGGGGTGATCCGCCAGGATCTCGGCGTACTGGGGCCTCTCGAACTTGTACAGCAGCTGGGTGCCCAGCATGACATTGAAATACTCCTTGATGCCAGCCACCACCTCGTTGACAGCATATTCCCTGGGGACAGAGAGCTCTGCAAAGCCTGCTCCAAGCACCAAGGACTGCTCCAGGGCGAGGCTTGGCTCGGGGAGACCACCAAAATTGGGAGGGTCCTTCACAGGCATTCACACCTTGCAAGGAAATTTGTCTGGGGACCTTAAAATCTACAGCTACAGGGAGGGATGCAATTCCAGACCTCCCTGGAAAATGGGCTGTTCTGAACAGAGCCAGGATTTAGGCAAACCAAGAGCAGCAGTTCAGTCATCCTCTCTAAGAGATGGACTTGGAACAGCCCTTCTGAAGGCACAGGCAGCACTGGGGACACTCAGCAGCTTTCTCTGTCACCCAAAGCTCATCCCAGCTCACACCACGTTCAAAGGACAACACTGAATTAATTACACTGAGCAAGAGAACAGACCCCTAGTATTTCAGGCACCTGCTCCCTTCCTGCCAGGCCTCTCCTGCCAGATTCCTGCAGGCCTCCAACCTCACCCTGCCTGTACAGGAGCAGGCAGTGACAGAGGAGCACAACCCTCACCCCACCCTGCCAACAGATTTAGAAGAGGCATCAGGACAATTACATCAGAGCAGGTTAAAACACCCTGACAAGTCAGTGATCTGCTTCCTCTTGAATGGAAGAAAATTACTTCCCCTTTCTGTTCTCCCTTTCAAACAGGAACGTTTCCTGCAGAGTAAACACACCTTGTTTTGCTCAGGGCTGATTGCTGGGGTAATTACAAACAGTAATTGGCTTTGCCCATCTGAGTATTTACAAGTCCTCGTGCACCTCCCTGGCCCCTGGCTCTGTGAGGGAGCCCGGGGGCACTGAGCTCACCCCACACAGCTTCTCTGGGAAGTTTCTATCTGCTTCCTTCAGGAAAAGGCTTAGGCCAAGTGGGGGAGCAGAAATCATATCCAGAGAGCAGAGGGAGTTTGGAACCACTCCCTCAGGATTTCTGAACACCATCACCTTGGGCTTGGAACAGGGCATTGGACGTGGGGCTGGGTCAGGTTTCACAACCTTATTCCATTTTCCATGGAATCCAAGTCAACAGCCAAGGAGGTGTTTAAGGCTGGCAGTGAGCCACTACTCACTTGTTATCAGTATTTCCTCGGGATTTTTTGTAGTTTGCATAATCCTCTAAAATGGAGTCCACGTTCTTCTTGGCAGGGAGGTAGAAGAGCTACAAATGCAAAACAGAACAAACACAAGTTTGTCTCATTCTTGCAGACATTTATACCTGGAAGCTGAACTGAAACCCTTTCTCACCAGGACATTTCTAGGATGAAATCAGCAGGTTAAGATGACAGAGGTTAGGAAAGGACTGCTCCAAGAGTTTAAGTGGGCATTAAAAAAACCCAACCAAGCTGGGCAGCCTGGGATAGTGGAAGGTGTCCCCCAGAGCTGGGCAGGGCTTTCACCTGTTTCTGCCTGGTGATCAAGTCCCAGTCATCCACCAGCCATGGCTTCAGCTCTTCAGGGATCTTCACCTTCACTTCAACTCTGTTCATAAACGTCTCCTCCTGAGAACAGCCAAGCCAGACTAATTACTCTCAGGTACTAATTGGGAGCACAGCACCCTCTGTTTTCCACCCAAAATCCCTGGGAGGGAATGGAAAATACTCACACTTTCAACTGTTGGATCCACCCGAGCCCTCTTCTTCCTGGGAGGCTGGGGAGTCTCACTGCTGCTGCTCCCCTCCCCAATGCCTGGAGCTGTGCACAGCACACACAGCAGCAGGAAAAAACAGCAGGGAACATTTAGGGGAAGGATTTCAAAGTAAGGCTCAGATTTTTCTCAGGTCACCTTTGCACCTGTTGGGATTTTTTTTTGGTTTGTTTGTTTTTTGGGGTTTTTTTTTTGTGGGTGTTTTTGTTGGTTTTTTTTGGCATTTTTTGTTTGTTTTTTCTTTCTTTGTTTGTTTTATATATTACTTCTGTTCTGGGAGTCCCCCTGTTTGTGCCAGTTTAAACTGCTGCACTGGCACTTTATCTGAGTGCACTAGAACCACACCAGTCTGTCATATTTTTTGGGGGGGAGAATTTTTGGACCCAGCAGCTCAGCTCTGCAGCGGTGTCACGTCTCCATCTCAGTAAGAAAACCTAAATGAGTTAGGAAATTATTTCAGCAGATCAGCTTCACTTTTCAATTGCAAGAGCTCAAAATCCTGACAGACTGGAACAAGTAGGTTTTGTACCAAGCAGAAAAGTGTGAACCTTCCCCTTCCTGAGCAGGGAGAGCCCCAGGAGTCCAGGAGGGACAGCACAAGGTGTCAGTGAATTATTGGGGCAAGTTGAAGGTCCTTTTTCAGCTACACATCCTTCACTAGAGAGACCCACTCAGATGCAAAATAAAACACACTTACTTTTCTGCTTGTTCTTTTTTGTTTTCCTGCAAGAAGAACACAAATTAGTGCACATGTCAAGAGAGTGATACTAAAGGAAGCCACAGCAGAAAGCCAGAAAATGGTTCAAGCACAGGGAGCAGATCCTCAGGGCCCTGGGCAGTGCTCAGCTAAGGACACACAGAGGAAATTCAAGCTACAACTTGGCTTCAGAGCTATGGCACCATGAGATTCTTCATGGAATGGGTCAGAATTCACCATTTTTGGGAAGTTTTGTCCTTCCCAAGTGCTCTGGGAGAGCTACATGAGGTTTGTGGCTGTTTTATTTCAGACAGAATATGGCACAAGGAAACAGAAGTGCTGGGAATTTCCAGAAAAATCTCACTCAACTGAATTAACTTCCAGTAAAAGACTAAAAAAAAAAAACCAAACTCTCCAGCTTTACCAGTGCAGCAGCAGAGGGAAGATGCAGGAGCACTTTGTCTATTTACTACCCATTTTCAGGAAGTTTTAGCTGGAGTACCACGACTCCTTCTCAGTTTGCTCCCTGCCAACAGCAGTCTGGATCCACTGCTCAAAAAGTGGGCACTGGGTGGATAAAACTCTACCAGGCCAACACTGATGCCTCAGAAATTCAGCACCCCTTCAAGTGACTCTTGTTTTCAAGCTCTGGACTGGGTTTATCAGGACCAGGAAACAGGCAGAGGTCTGAGGAAGGGCTGGAGATAAAGGGTTTGTTTAAAGACAAAGCAGCTGAAGTGAGGCTGAAAACTGGGCAGGATAAAGCTCATCCCTCAGAGGGAGCAATTCCCAGGGTAAGTCACTAACAATGGGCTGGTGCACTGAAGAGAAAGGCTTTTCTTCCAAAGCCAACAGGGAGGAAGAGGGAGCCCTTCCCAGGATTAATTCACAAGGTAAAAATCAGGTTAACAATTAGAACAGAAGCAGAGTTTTTTAAAACTGCATTTAGATCATTTACAACCAGATGTTATTCCCTAATTTGTTACTCAGTGCCATATCTTCCCTCCAGAACACTTGGTTACCCTTCCTATTTTTCAAGCACCCATTAACTCTGACTGTTTCCTGACTTTTAGGCCCATGAAATGTAGACTAAACTCTCGGAAGCTGGAATTGAGCAGAGCTACATTTAACAGAGTCAGAAGGTGTTGCATAGGCAGCCATAAAGCCTGCTTTAACTACACTTCTTTTCTGCTACAGCTTCCAGTTATCAGAGGGTGAGTAATTATTTTAAACCCAAACCTGCATTTCATACATATTTCTATTTGATCTCAGATTGCTTCACAGCTTTTGGAACCAGTTGCTGCAGTTTGCAGAACAGTTACCCTGAACAGACTCAAACAAAAGCACAGCACAAGGAGCAGGTTGTGAGCTCTCCCTCCCAACACCAGCACTGCTCCCAGGGAAAACTCCTCGGTGCTGCTTTCCAGGGGCTCCAGGCTGCAGGAAGCAGCTCTAGAAGGATCCAGGGCTGAAAGCCTGGAGTCAGGTGCACACAGGGAGAGCCCTGCCACTGCAGCCAGCCCGACCACAAAGGTGCAGGGCAGAGGAGCTGCCAAGGGGCTTTCAACAACCCCAAACAAGGCCCTGCTGCCAAAGCACCCCAGGGCAGCCAAGGGCCCCCAGGGCCTGCCCAGAACCCAGGGCAGAACCCAGGGCAGAACCCAGGAGAGAACCCAGGGCCTGCCCAGAACCCAGGGCAGAACCCAGGGCAGAACCCAGGAGAGAACCCAGGGCCTGCCCAGAACCCAGGGCAGAACCCAGGGCAGAACCCAGGAGAGAACCCAGGAGAGAACCCAGGGCCTGCCCAGAAACCAGGGCAGAACCCGGGGCAGAACCCAGGAGAGAACCCAGGAGAGAACCCAGGGCCTGCCCAGAAACCAGGGCAGAACCCGGGGCAGAACCCAGGAGAGAACCCAGGGGAGAGGAAAGATGGGCCTCAGGAGAGCTGAGGGCTCTCAGGGGTTTGCCAGAACCCAGGGGAGAACCCAGAGGAGTCAAGGCCTCCCAGGGCCTGCCCAAAACCCAGAGGAGAGGAAAGATGGGCCCCAGGGGAGCTGAGTGCTCCCAGGGCCTGCCCAGAACCCACAGGAGAACCCCAGGCAGAATCCAGGGAAGAACCCAGGGGAGCTGAGGGCTCCCAAGGCCTACCCAGAACCCAGGGGAGAAGCCAGGGCAGAACCCAGGGGAGCTGAGGCCTCCCAGGGCCTGCCCAAACCCCAGAGGAGAGGAAAGGTGGGCCCCAGGAGAGCTGAGGGCTACCAGGGCCTGCCAGAACTCAGGGGAGAAGCCAGGGAAGAACCCAAGAGAGCTGAGGGCTGCCAGGGCCTGCCCAGAACCCAGAGAGGAACCCAGGGGAGAAGCCAGGGCAGAACCCAGGAGAAAGGAAAGATGGGCCCCAGGAGAACTGAGGGCTGCCAGGGCCTGCCCAGAACCCAGGGGAGAACCCCAGGCAGAACCCAGGGGAGCTGAGGCCTCCCAGGGCCTGCCCAGAACCCAGGGGAGAACTCAGGAGAGAGGAAAGGTGGGCCCCAGGACAGCTGAGGGTTCCCAGGGCCTGCCAGAACTCAGGGGAGAAGCCAGAGAAGAACCCAGGGGAGCTGAGGGCTCCTAGGGTTTATCAGAACCCAGGGGAGAGGAAAGGTGGGCACCAGGAGAGCTGAGGGCTGCCAGGGCCTGCCCAGAACCCAGGGGAGAAGCCAGGGAAGAACCCAGGGCAGAATCCAGGGGAGCTGAGGGTTGCCAGGGCCTGCCCAGAACCCAGGTGAGAACCCAGGGGAGAGGAAAGATGGGCCCCAGGAGAGCTGAGGGCTGCCAGGGCCTGCCAGAACCCAGAGAGGAACCCAGGGGAGAAGCCGGGGAAGAACCCAGGGGAGCTGAGGGCTCCTAGGGTTTATCAGAACCCAGGAGAGAGGAAAGGTGGGCCCCAGGAGAGCTGAGGGTTCCCAGGGCCTGCCAGAACCCAGGGGAGAAGCCAGGGAAGAACCCAGGGGAGCTGAGGGCTCCTAGGGTTTATCAGAACCCAGGGGAGAGGAAAGGTGGGCACCAGGAGAGCTGAGGGCTGCCAGGGCCTGCCCAGAACCCAGGGGAGAAGCCAGGGAAGAACCCAGGGCAGAATCCAGGGGAGCTGAGGGTTGCCAGGGCCTGCCAGAACCCAGAGAGGAACCCAGGGGAGAAGCAGGTGGCCCCGGGGTGCAGGCCTGTGTGCCCCAGGCCTCACTCACCGTGTGGAGATGGCCGGGGTCTCCAGGCAGCAAACGGTGTGGGCTCCATCCCGCCGGAAGAACCTGGGGACAGGGCACACGGTGCTCGTGGGCAGCCCTCACACGGCCCTGCAGGGCAGCGCCTGCCCTGCTGCCAGCTCATGGCCACGGACACTCCCGGGCACGAGCTGTGCTTGCACTGCTGCCACTGCTGCCTGCTTAGCTGAAGGATAAAGTTTGGGGTGTCAACCACCTTTCCCTCAGGTCGTCCGGGAGTGCCACAAAAGGAGCATTCTGAGGCCCACAGAGGTGGACAGTGTTACCCTTTTAGAACAGTTGTGTGAACAGTTTCTCCTCACCACCAGTACTTTGTGTGTCTGCAATGAGCTGAGATGCACGAGGGAACGACCCAGAGGCTGGATTTTGGAGTATTTTGGGAAGCATTACTCTGTAGTGCAAACAACACGCACTCACAGCTGAGTCAAACTCACAGCCACCATCAGCTCCCTCCCAGCACTCACATGGGAGACACTCAGCTGGAACAGCCCTTGAAGCAGCCAAATCAGCGCTGCTCATCACTCAGACCTGTTTTAATTAGATTTTAATGACACTCGTTATCAGCTGCCCACACAGAGCTGGGCTGGGTTTTGTCTGACCCCACATGAGGACAGCAGTGAGTGGCTGCTCCTGAGCTGGCAGGACTCAGCTGGAGTTCTGTGCCTGTGGCACCTGAGCACAGGGGAGCACCCAGGCTGCAGCAGATCCAGCAGATCCAGGGGGGACCCAGCAGATCCCACTGGCTCCCCTTTCCCCAGACCAGGAGGCAGCTCCAGCCCTGGCCAGGCTCTGCCCAGTCCCAAGGTGAAACTGCCCCAGGATCCAGAGCAAACCCCAATTCCCTGTCCCCAGCTGTGCTGCACTCCTCAAAGCCATGATTCACATTCCACAGCAAACCTGCCCCTGAGCGAGCCCTGCGACCTGGGGCTGCTGCCAAATCCACTTCTGAAGAACTGGTGGCATTTCAGCAGCTTCCTTGTGACAGCCAGAATCACAAATGAAATTAGAGATTCAGAACATCCCATTAGTAAGGGCCACGTTCATCATCAAGTGAAACCCTGCCCAAACAGCAGATGACAAATGAGCAGAGCTGGACTGATTGTCTGAAAATCTACCCTAAAACATCTCCTGAAACACCAAAAGGATGGAGTGAAGGAAATCTGACAGTCACAGCTCAAATTAAGCTTTTCTAGTAGATGCCTGAGCTTGCTTCTGGTCTCTTAGGATGCAAGCCCATTTTTAATGGTGTATTTATTGGTTTAGTTTTGTCAAAACCAGCCAAAGAAAGGCTCTTTAAATGCAGTTTTGACAACTGCACCATGGCAGAAGGCAAGGCATTGTGAGGATTTATTCCAAAGTGCTGGAAGAGCTGGGAAATTCTACAGAGAAACTGATTTTACTGAGATATACAAGACTTATGAGGAAATCACCACTTTTTGAATGTCAGGTCACCAACAACAGACTGCAAAAAAAGAAGCAGAGCATGTCTGCTCAGCACCTCAATTCAACATTAACTGTGCACCATCTAAAAGGCATTTTAAATGAAATACTTTAACAAAGGCCTTTTTGGTGCCATTAAACTGCTTTTGCACAGGCTGTGCCACAAGAAATGGAGCTGAGCTGCAGAGCCATTAAAACTGACAAGCCAAAGTTTGGGAGGGGGTTTGGGCAGGGTTTGGGGGTGGGTTGTCTTGTTTGGGATTTTTATTTTTAAACAAAAAGAATCTTACACTTCAACATTCTTCTGCTGCAGACCAGAAGTCTTCTTGCCTGGAGCAGCTCCTCTCATCTTCCCCTCTGCATATTGTTCCCTTCAAACAGAGCGCAGTCAGAAATAAGATTTTGGTGGGAAAAGAAGCTTCTTTGACTTTGGTTTGAAGCTCAGTAACTTCCCCTGATAACTGTGGGTTGAAGCTCTGTTAAACACTCCCTGACAACCCCTTCTTCCCCACTACTCACTGGTTGGCCTTCTGGAGTTCTTTTTGTTTCTGCAGGTTGGTATCCACGTATTTGAGCACTCTGCTTTCTGGAACCCATTCATCCCAGCTGCAAAAAACCCAGAGACAAATAAATCATCACTCAAAACCATCCCACAATTGCCTTCTACACACAACAGTCAATTAAAAGCTTCACAGAATTCAGGACTGAACTCTGCTTTGTGTCAAGCCATGGACTGGCACAACTCAAGGCCAAAGTTACCAAACGTTCCCCACTGCCTGGAGCTGGAATGATTTATCCAGGGAAGTGTGACCCTCTGGCATTTCCAGCTTCCCAAACTTGAAGGGTGGGCAACTTAGGAGGGAGAGAAGGGTCTTTAATTCAAAAGAAGCATCACAGGAAAGAAAAAAAATGCTCTATGCTTACAAAATTATGGGATATCTGTAGCCATGGTATATTGCTGAGAAAGTTTCCTTTATCTATTCCAACATTTTATAGGTTAACAAATTCAGCAACAGGATCTTACTGTAAGGAGAAGAGCTCTGATTTCTGTCTGGGAAGGAAACCAAGATGGCATGAATATTTGCAGAATCTGAAGTGAATGCTTTAAGAGAACAGGTGTTGGGAAATTGCCATTACAGCAGGAATTCCACTTCAACACAGAGTGCCTCAGCTGAGCAACCTGACAACTCATCTCAAATAAAACACATTAAAAGTGGCCACTCTAAAGTACACCAGTTAAAGCTCTTTATGAAGAGTTTCTGTGCCATTTGCCAGTCTTGGAGCAGCACGTGGCCAAACCAATATTGCTGCAGGAGCACCAGGACTTCAGAGGGTGGAGAGAAGGCAAGGGCAGCACCTGCAGAGTGCAGGGAGACACCTGCAGCTGTGCCCAAAGACTCTGGGCTTTGGGCAGTGCTCTGCTCAGCTCTCTAAGCCACTTATCCCACTCCTGCCTGTCCAGCTGCAAGAGACCTTCCAGAAGTGCTGTGTGCCCACGTGGCACCTCTGTGCCCCACGGTGACAAAGCTTTCTGGTATCCTGACTGTTGATCCTGGCAAAACAATTCCAAGTCAGGCCCTGGCAGCTGCAGGTGAGGGCTGTGCTGCCCTGGCTCTCGCAGCAACGCCACTTTTAATGTCCTTAATTGGAGCTTGAAGGCAAAAATGAAAACTCCAACAGCACAAGCAAGAAAAGCGGGATCAGGACACCACCTCTGCCCCCTCCGTGGCACAAACAAAGGAAGGAAGGGCCACGCTGATGCTGCCTCATTAAGAGGAGCCACCACACAAAGGGATTGTGCCCCTGTAGGTGTTGTGTTTACACTGAGCCATCCCCTGGCCCTCTGGCAGCAGGGAGAGCGGATGCAATTAAAAGTCACATCTGAAACACGAGGTCCAGCTTTTAGTCACATCGCAGAGATCAAGACTGCTGTGACTAAGAGTCCTCAGCATTGAAATGAAACGAAACCAAACAGGAAACTGCCCTCTGACACTTCTGGGTCTGAAGAGCTGAGGTTTTTAATCACCTAGAAAAAACACCTCCATCTCCTAAATTCAATCCGAGGGGTAGAAAACAACTCAAACAAAGGGAGAAAAGTACATCAATATAACAACCCCACGGAAGCCTTCACCTTTAATGGGCTCAACATTTATCCTGTAACCCCCAGCCATCTCCCACCTGGAACCCTGCCAGTTTTGCAGGAGGGAAAAGCATCTGTAAATTTCCTTTAATCTGAGAGGCTGGAGCTGAAACACAGGCTGCACCTGCTGCTAAGCCAGCCCCTCAGCAAGCTGTGCTCCAAAATCCCCTGAGGACCTGGGGCAAGAGGCAAGGGCAGGGGATCTGAGTGGTTTTGCCCCACCTCAGGAGGAGCTGCCCTTCCTCCCAAGGCATAACAAGGAAGTTTTCATAGCAGAGGTTTCTGCCAGGGAGGAACTCCAGTGTTTCCCACCCTGAACAACCAGAATGTCCCAGAGCATTGCCAGCAGCCTCCTGCCAGCTCTGCAGGAAATGGCTCGTTTGGCAATGTTCTCTGTGTTCCATAAATCAGGTATTAAATCAGCAGCTCAGGTATGAAACCATTCTGGTCAACCCCAGAGGATCCCAGCAGGGACATGGCAGTGCTGCTGCACCCAGCCCACACTCAGACAAAGCATCTCCCTGGAAAGAGAAATCCTGCTTTTACTCCATGCACTACTTACTTTTTATTCCAGCCACTGTAATGGATAAAGTATTTCACTTGCTTGTCCTTTATGGCAACCTTTACGCACTGGAACAGAGAAGAAAGGTCAGTCAGTCCCAGGGAAAACAAGGAGATCTCGGGGAATTCTGCTGCTTTAGCTTGCAGAGTTTTCCCTGCCCCTGAAATTCTTGGCTGTACAAATCAAATCCACCAACTCAACACTTCCTCCAGGAAGTTCAAGTCCTGCTCTGGAGGTGCTGAGATTCAGCTGCCACTGCCCCCCCTGAGCAGTGACAGAATGGGGCTGCTGTAAAACCTGCAGGGCTCCAGATTTGAATCTCTTTAAAGGGGGTTTTTCTTCCATTGAAGTAAAAACTGCTCCCAAAATGATAACTGGTGTGTTCCTGGCACGCAGAGCCACCTCCAAGTGTTTGAGAGGGCAGAACCTTTGGCTATACAACATTTTCTCAAGAGCACGCTGTGCTGTACCCACTTCAGCTACAAAATACTGCCAGAGAGGAACCTCCTGTTGCAGGAGACATCTGCAAAATGCCACACACAGAACTTAAACCCAGGCTCACGTGAACCTGCAGCCAGGACTAAGGTTCTGCTGCTGCTGCTGGATCCTCTGCTGCAGCAGTGCCTGTTCTGACAGCCTGGAGCTAAACCCAGCCACACACAGCCTGTGCCTGCCTCTGCTTGTTCTGGAGAATAAAGGGGCTGAGCACCAAGGAAAAGATGACTCAAATACAGTTCTGTAGCAAAATATTTTCCCTGCTGGGGGTTAGAAGGGCCTGAAGTGAATCTCCTTTAACTCTGCACGGCAGAGATGCACAAACAGCTCCTGTTTGCCACAAGCCCTCACAAAGAGCTGCTCTGACCACCTTGCTGTGGGACACCAAGGATGTGGTCAGGAACAAAACAACTGCTGGACTGAGAACCACGGGAGAAAAACAGATCAAAGGAGCAGGAAGAAAGCCAAGGTTGTTATTCATTACTACTGACAAAGCAGCTTTTAAAATTAAACCCCTTAAAACAAACAAGTCAAACCTTTTTAAAATTAAACTTCAAGATCGTTCTGCCAGTGCAGGAACTCGGAAGGATCCACTCAGTACAAACAGCCAGCCAAACCCCACTTGTGAGCTGGGAAATCCCTTGCAGCACCCAGCTGGCACAGCCTGCTCATTCCACTGGGGCAAGAGGAGGGCAAGCACAGCTGCTGTCCAGCTCGGGGCTGCCTGAGTGGCACAAGGTTATTTCCTCAAAACCTCCATCACCCTCCTCTCTGCAGGCACTGGCACAACAACCCCGAGCACACATTCCCAGCAAAAGGTGGGAATTGTCCCACACTCCCACAACCTCGTCCTCCTGCTCCAGAGGCAGGAAAGAGCAGGGTAGGAACCCTAAGGTGGGAATGGTTTGGAGCAGCCCAAACCCCCTCAGTGCTCTGGGTGAGATTTTAGCACTACAACAACTCTTTTCTCCTGAAGAGAGAAGCTGAGTGTTTCTCCTGCCTCCCTGTGTTAACATTCACTGACACCAAACCCTAAAGCATTTAAATCCCTGCCTGAGGTGCCCCAGGAATTTCTGCACCCCTTCCAACCCACAGAGCTCCAAGAGCCCTTTCCTTCCCTTCCAGAGGGAGTGGGGGCACTCAACCACTGAAAAATCTGCAGTGCTGTGGTTAAAGAGCCAGAACTGGGAAGCAGAACTGGGACTGCCACTTCCTTTGGCACTGCAGTGCAGCTCCTCCTGGGCACTGGTGCTGTGGAACACCACGGGCTGTACTCAGCCCCCTCCCCCTGAGCAGCTCAGGCACCAAATCCTGCAGGCACAAAGTGTTCTGGGATATTTCCAGTGTTCTGGGATGCTCTAACAGCCTCTGGGAGCTTCCCAGAATAGCTGCACGGTGCCACTGGGCTTCCTGAACTTGTTCTGGAATAGAGCCCCAGGGTTTGAAATTGATTTCAGACAGCTTTTTGTTAATTTACTTCCAGCCCTCGGTCCCATCTAGAGGCACAGCAGACAGAAACATGTCCTTGTTTTCCAGGGCAGCAGCAGGAGCCACCTGCAGCCACCCACACCCACCTTGGCTTCATAGAGGAGAGGTCCATGGAAACAAAGCACTCGCTCACCTGCAAGGGAAGCACAGAGAAACAGCTCAGATGGGCCATGCCCACAGCCTGTGCCACCAGGAACAGCACAGAGCAGCCCAGGGCAGCTCCCAGGCAGGAACTGACCCCAGAAACAAATTCTCTGTCCCACCGAAGGGATGAGACAGAGATCCCTGAGATGCCAGGAGCAGCTGCACACACACAGCACAGTCCCAGCACTGGTGACTTTGGCAGCACCTGGCAGCAGAGCCCACACTCCTGCCCCTCCCTGGCATTCCCAGATCTCCTCCCCAGCCTCAGCTCAGGCTGCAGCCCCCACAGCAGGCTGGGCTCAGCCACAGGCAGGCAGAGCTGCCCCTCTGAGGGGTTACTGATCCAGGGCACTCTCCTAACACCCCACCTCTGCACCTGAAGCTCCTGACACCTGAAAGCCACTGCCACCCGTGTGCTGTCCTTGCAGGAAGGGAAGCACGTGGCATTCCCAGCTCAGGGGAGTCAGGAAGAGAGACCCCCCCATGCTGCTTCCCCACCCAGCAGAACCCCCTCACTCTGGGCTTTGGAGCAGGAGGAGATTGTCCCTCAGCCTGGTTCTATCTCCTCGTGGCCAAGCCTCCTTGTGTGGTTCCACTGTGGGAGCTGCAGGGTACTTAACAGGATATCTGAGGGCACATCTCCTCCTGGAAGCTGCAGTGCCTCCCGGATTTGGGAAGATGAGCTGCAGAACTGCAAAATGCTTCTGTGTCTCAACAAAGAGAAAGGCTCTGAAGGGCTCTCCCCGACGTGCCCACACTGACACATCCCCCAGTCGGTACTTTTATTTATTTAAAAATAAAAGAGACGGGGCTGACAGTCAGAGGTGACATTACCAGCCTCGCTGTCACGGTGCTCACAGTGCTGGTGGCAGACACACCTCTGCCTCAGAGCTGTGCAGTGCTTTCCCGGAGAGATGCCCACAGTTACTGGGGAACATTCATTAAAAAAAAAAAAACACACGGATGGTTTGCAGAAAGGGTTCTTTGTCTCCATGATGACCCGGCAGGCTCCTGCTCCCTCACACAAGGGCTGCTCCCTGGATCCTCGCACTGTTCCTTACACCAAACCCATCCCATCCCAGCCCTGCCATGGCAGGGACACCTTCCCCTGTCCCAGGCCGCTCCCAGCCCGGTCCAACCTGGCCCGGGACATTCCAGGGATCCAGGGGCATCCATCTTACACTGCACTGCTATTTTTATTTATCTTACTTGTATTACTCCCAACCTCAACCACGACCTAAAAATCAAAATACACGCAGAAAAAAAACCCTCCTAAAAAGCCCGATTCACCCTCATTCACCTAAACCCGGTGCTCTGCGGCAGATGTGCATTCCAGCTGTGCTGGAATCCACCGCTGCCTCCATGAATCCTCCTGCACTGGGCTCGCTTCCGGGGGACAAAAAATAAACAACCACCATTTCCCAAGCGCACTAAAACAAAAAAAAACCCCGACAAACCAGAGGGGTTTCAGCAGTTTTAATGCCAAGGAACGTCCGCGCAGCAAAATGACGGCTACCTGGAATAACGGGGTGGGAAGGGCCCGCGTGCTGCTGGGGGTGGGGGGAAAGAGGAGGGCCGGAAAGAGACAAAGCCTGCGGGAATTCAGCTTTCCCACCTATTCCCACCTGGCCGGGGCTGAGCAGGGAGCGCTGGGAGCCAAATCCCCCCCGAGCCTCGGGGCCGGGCGCGGCCCGCAGCCCCCGCAGCCCCCGGGCCCGCCGTCCCCGCAGCGCCGAGCCCTTCCCGCACTCACCCTCCTGGAACTTGGGCTTGGGGTCCTGCTTGGGCGCCATTTATAAGGGCCGGTCCCTCCTCCGGCCGCTCCCCGCGGGGCCCCGGCGCTGCCCGGCCCGGCCCCGGCGCTGCCCGGCCCGGCTCCGCCGCGCAGCCGCGGCTCGGGCATGCCGGGACATGGAGTCCGCGGGGCTCCCCGCCCGCTCCGCTCGGCGTGCGGGGCCGCCTTGGCTGCCGAGCGCCGGCTGCCCGCGCCCTGAGGAGCCGGACTGGGGCTGGGGAAAAAAAAAAAAAAAAAATTAATAAAAGCCAAGAAAAGAATTGGAAAAATGCAACTCGCCCAACGTGGGGCTCGAACCCACGACCCTGGGATTAAGAGTCCCATGCTCTACCGACTGAGCTAGCCGGGCGCCACGCTCGCAGCGCTGCGGCCGCGGCTGTCGGCACCAGCCCCGCCGGCTGCGGGCGTTCCCTGCTCCGGCCGCCAGAGGGCGCGCGCCCCGGCTGATCGGCATAATTAACATTCTCGCCTAATTAAACATCGTCCCAAACGCTGTCCCATCGGCCCGGCAGGTGCGCAGCCACCGGAGGTGCGGCCGTCCCGGGAAAGCGGAGCCGCGAGCAGCCCCCGAGGGGGTAATTAATAGAGACGAGTAATCCCGGGTGTTTGCTGCCGGTGCGCTTCAACCTGAGAGAAAATAAAAGGGGGCAGGGACGGGCAGCCCCGGCTAGAGGAGAGGGGGGGGCATGGCGGCATCAGCCAAGGACCGTTTTTCGTTTCTGACCGAAAATTCGCTGAATTTTTGTGATTTTTTTTATCGCGGTCTTCAAGGCGGGGCAGACGAAGCAAAGCAGCAAGGGAGCGCCAGGGGGCGCCATGGGCCACGCCGGCAACGCGTAATATAAACCCCGCCCCTTAATGTGCATAGTCCCGCCCTTAATATGCATAACCCCGCCCTTAATGAGACAAGCCCGCCCTTGATGTACATAATCCCGCCCCTGATATACATAACCCCGCCCTTAATGTGCATAACCCCGCCCATCCGATGTGCATTGATGCCTTGAGAGGCTCCCTGGAACAGAGTTGGGCAGAGCTAAAGGAATAAACATGGATTTATTGAATCCCTCCACGGGTACAGCTTGGGCGGGACAAGAGCCCGGCCGTGGCTACACCCAAGCTGGATTCCAGGTCATGAGTTTTATAACTTTTGGTCCATTTCCATATTGAGGTTCATCGTCCAATTGCAGCTCCAGGTTGTGCAGTCCCGTCCTGCCAGGTTGCTCTCCTTAATTCGCTGTTTGCGCTTTCTGGGGCTGAAGCTGCAGCGGTGTCCGTGGTTCGGGGCTGGAGAAGGGTTGTTGTGTGTGACTGAGCTGTGAGGAGAGCTGCTGACACTCTGTGTGGAGTTCAGAGTTTACACACCAGTGCGGTACAGAATCTGGAAAATAGGAAAGCTGAAACTTAAGGAATCAGTATAGCCCCGCCCCTCATGTGCATAACCCCGCCCACTGAACCACACAACTCCTCCCATCTGATATGCATAACCACGCCCGTCTATTATGCATATCCCCGCCCCCTGTTGTGCCTGGCCCCGCCCCGCGGAGCCCCCAGCCCGCCGCAGCCATGGCGGCCCCGGCCGCGCTGCGCCCGCTCCTGCCCCTCGTCCCCCTCGCCGCCGCGCTGGCGCTGGCCGCGGGCGGGGGCACGGCGGGGACAGGTCCGCGGGGACAGCACGGCGGGGACAGCACGGCGGGAGGGGCGCGCGGGGGGTCCGCGGGATGAGGGCGGCATGTCCGCGGAGCGCCGGGCGTCCGCGGGATTGTCCGCGGGGATGAGCGGGAGGAGCGCCGGGGGTCCGCGGGATTGTCCGCGGGGATGAGCGGGAGGAGCGCCGGGCGTCCGCGGGATTGTCCGCGGGGATGAGCGGGAGGAGCGCCGGGCGTCCGCGGGATTGTCCGCGGGGATGAGCGGGAGGAGCGCCGGGCGTCCGCGGGATTGTCCGCGGGATTGTCCGCGGGGATGAGCGGGAGGAGCGCCGGGCGTCCGCGGGATTGTTGCGGGATTGTCCGCGGGATGCCCGCGGCAGTGAGCGCCGTGTGTCCGCGGGATTGTCCGCGGGATTGTCCGCGGGGATGAGCGGGAGTAGCGCCGGGTGTCCGCGGGATTGTCCGCGGGGATGAGCGGGAGTAGCGCCGGGTGTCCGCGGGATGCCCGCGGGGCGCTCGGCGGGGCCGAGCCGGACAGCCCGGTGCCCCCGCCGCTGCCGCGCTCGCCCCCCGGGCTGGGCACGGTCGGAGCCGGCAGCCCCGGTCCCCTCCCGGCTGCCCGCGCTGAGCCCGCCTGGGGAGGCTCCGGGGCGCTCCGTGCGTGTCCCAACACCGCCTCAAAGCGGGGATTCCATTTCTGGGGAGATTTTCGTTGTTTGTTCGGTGTTTTTTTTTTTTTTTTTACTTACAGCGGGAGTTAACAGAGGCAAGCCGGGGCAGGGCCGGGCTCCGGAGCCGCCTGACTCCCCCTCGCCCGGCCGGCCCTAACCCTGACCTTAACGCTGTCCCCCGGCAAACCCCGGCGCTGGCCCTGCCGCCCCTGCTCCGTGCCGTCCCAGCGGGCACATCCAGCTGTGTCCCGGTCCCCGCCGCCGCGGGAGTCCAGCGCGGGGAAGGGGTGTGAGAGGAAAGGTGAAGAACCCCGCAGGTAACCTCCGCACCCCCTCTCCCCAGAGCCGCGCTCCGGCAGCGACATCGTCCATCCCATCAAGGTCGACGAGAGCGGATCCTTCCTGTCCTACGACTTGTCCCACCGGGCCCTTCACCGGAGGTCTCCGGCCTCCAGGAGCAAGCTTCCCGCCTTCTACGAGCTGCAGTACAGAGGGCAGCCCCTGAAATTCAACCTGAGCCTCAACAGGCACCTCCTGGCTCCGGGGTTTGTCAGCGAGAGGCGTTTCGGGGGCATCGCCGGCGCCAAGATCCAGCCTCGCTCCTACAACTCGTGCCACATGATCGGGGAGGTGCGGGGCCGGGCGCCGCAGGGCGGGCTGGCTGCCCTCAGCACCTGCGATGGCCTGGTGAGTACAGCCCCCTCCGCACGGAGCCCTAGTCCCTGCGGGAGCGGCAGCAGCTGGGTGGAACCCTTTTTCCTGCCAGAAGCGACACCAAAATTCCCAGCAGCGGCAGAGTCAGCATCTCCCCACGCAGGTCTGGTGCAGCCACGGACGAGCTGACTGTAAATTTCCCATGGATTGCAGAGGTCTGGGAACTCTCCGGGGCTGGGTTTACTTGTTTGTGTCCAAATTCCCAAAAAGAGCAATTCTCTGCCGGCTGCTACACGAATGGGATTGTGAGGAGCACACCTGGGAACGTGGTGGTGTGAGAGCACAGCTCCTGGGCAGCAGTGGAGCTGCTCGCTGTTTCCTCAGCTCCACTGTCGGCATTTCCTGAGGCAGCAGTGACCTGGAGGAGTTACATTTTGGGGGAAAAGGGTTTAGAACCTCCTGTGGGTGTGCAGAAATGGTCCCACGTACCTGGTGGCGCAGAGCTCGTGCTCGTGTCCCGCGCTTTGGAGGGAGCACAAGTCCATGGGATCCTCCATGGCTTCCCACTGCCAGAGGGCAGGAGTAAATGGGATACTGGGGAGAGTCCTTCCTTGGGAGGCTGGGCTGGAATTCCCAGAGCAGCTGGGGCTGCCCCTGGATCCCTGGCAGTGTCCCAGGCCAGGTTGGACTCTGGGGCTGGGAGCAGCCTGGGACAGTGGGAGGTGTCCCTGCCAGGGCAGGGGTGGCACTGGACGGGCTTGAAGGTCCCTCTCCACCCCAACCATTCCACGGTCCTGTGATCACTCCCAGTGCCAGGTTCCTCGGGGTGAGCGGGGCTGCAGGTGGCCTCACGGTGGCACTTTGTGTCTCCCTGGCAGAAAGGCGTGTTTCAGCTCATGAACGAGGACTATTTCATCGAGCCCGTGTCCGGCAGCCCCCGGCAGGAGGGAGCAGCACAGCCCCACAGGATCTACAAGCGCCAGGTGCCCAAGGACAGGGCTGAGCAGGGCAGGAGACCCCCGGCCCCGCGGGAGTCCTGCGGCGTGCGAGGTACTGTCCCTTCCTCTGTGCCACCGGTGACCCAAGGGGTGCTGCACCTCAGGCCTCTGGGCTCATCTCCTGCTCCCAGCCCTGCTGCAGCCAGGGGGGTGATGTGGAGACAGAGCTTTTGCTTTCATTTCCACAAAAACTTTGGGTTTGACCTGCCAGGGCGTTGGACTTTGGGAGTGGAACTCGGTGGCTGCCCCGGGAGTTCCCACTGTGGGCAGAGTGCATGTGGGTCCTTCCCTGTTGGATGAACTCCCAAATCCAGCATTTCACGTGCTGAGGAATTCAGTGCACTCCCAGAAGCTCACGGGCACTTTGCTCCCTGATGAAGCTGCAGTGCATTATGTGCTGCACGTTTTCTGGAGCTCTCTGCTTTCACAAACTGGGGTTCGCTCCTGTAACAGGGTTATCTTCAGGCATTCTTCTGATAGTCTAAATTAATTATTTAATCTGTGGTAATAATCTTAATGGCTTCTAATAGGCTTTGAAGTCTGTTCTTGACTCGAGTCCATTCTGGACTTTGAAGCCTATTCTCGAAAATTAATTTCTCTGGGTATAGCATGGCCTGTGTGTAATTCACGTGGATCTCCTCTGTGCCTGCCCTGGAGGGGAATCCCAAAGTCTGCAGGATTTCGGTGGCTGCCATCCTCTCGCTGAGCTCTGCCGTGTTGCTCTTTGCTGTGCCCACGCCACGCAGGTGCTGCTGGTGCTGCTTAGCTGCTGCCAATGCCCAGGGCTGCCCGTGTGCACAGCTGGGTGGTGTTTGACAGGGATCATCCAAGGGGAAATGTTCCAGGAGCCCCCCCCGGGCACCCCCAGCTCTGCAGCAGCCTCACGTTCTGCCTGGGAGCTCAGCAGCCAAGGGCACAATGAGCTCCAAGGAAGCTGCTGCGATGAAACTGTCACAGTGGTATTAGCAGCTCATCAGGAGGTGCTGGGGTCTCCCAGGCTGGGCATGAAACGCCCTTTCACAGCACACGCTCGGTGCAGTCCAGGAAATGTAGGAGCCCATTGTTAGGGAAGTGAGGCTGAGCCCTCCGGAGCCACGAAAGCGATTCCCACTGTGTGGGATGAGGTTTGTAAAGCCTTCACCCAGCTCGGGGCTGACCCTGACCTTGCTCTGGGAGCCGTGTCACAGGAAAAGTCCCCGCTGCAGAATTCCCACTGGCTGGAGTGCGTGAGGAGCGCTGAGCTCTCCCCCGCCTCCGGATCCCAGCCAACATTCCCCTTGTTTCCCTCGGGAAGGAGCAGAGCCCTCTCCTCTCCTCTCCTCTCCTCTCCTCTCCTCTCCTCTCCTCTCCTCTCCTCTCCTCTCCTCTCCTCTCCTCTCCTCTCCTCTCCTCTCCTCTCCTCTCCTCTCCTCTCCTCTCCTCTCCTCTCCTCTCCTCTCCTCTCCTCTCCTCTCCTCTCCTCTCCTCTCCTCTCCTCTCCTCTCCTCTCCTCTCCTCTCCTCTCCTCTCCTCTCCTCTCCTCTCCTCTCCTCTCCTCTCCTCTCCTCTCCTCTCCTCTCCTCTCCTCTCCTCTCCTCTCCTCTCCTCTCCTCTCCTCTCCTCTCCTCTCCTCTCCTCTCCTCTCCTCTCCTCTCCTCTCCTCTCCTCTCCTCTCCTCTCCTCTCCTCTCCTCTCCATTTTTTCTCAGGTTGTTTCTCAAGCATCTCTGCAGCGCTGTCTACAAATTCCTGTGTCAGTACAAACGCTAAGATTCAGCTTTGGGAAGCTCCCTGTTCCTTGAGGAATATTGCAAACCTTGTTCTGGTCAAAGAAATTCCTTCAAATGCTCTATTATTATTTAATTTTTTTTGTGTCCTGCTCACATGCAGCAGGCTGAGCTCAGAGTCCTTTGGAACAGAGCACAGCAAAACTCACATGGAGTTATTGAGTTGTGGCTCTAAGAGGGAGCCTTCTCCACATCAAAGGTGATTTCTTTGAATTAAAAAAAAAAGAAGACATTAAACTTGCAGGCATTTGATCAAGGAAAAAAAAAAAAAACCTCCTTTTTCCCCTAAAATCCCTCAGAGTCTCAGGAAAGCCTGGAGCGGTCTGAGAGGCGCAGGGAGAGGTGGGAGCAGAAGCAGCGCAGGAGGAGAAGGATCAGGCAGCGCTCCATCAGCAGGGAGAAGTGGGTGGAGACGCTGGTGGTGGCAGACACCAAGATGGTGGAGTTCCATGGTAGTGCCAACATCGAGAAGTACGTGCTGACCGTCATGAACATGGTGAGTGCTGGGCCCTGCAGGGCTGGGCCACGGGAGCTCGGAGCCCTGGGCTGCTTCCCCGGGGCTGGGAGGCGCCCAGAGCCCATCCAGGTGCCCCCTGGCACGGGCAGGGCACCCAGAGCCCATCCAGGTGCCCCCTGGCACGGGCAGGGCACCCAGAGCCCATCCAGGTGCCCCCTGGCACGGGCAGGACCACCTGGACAGGGCATCCAGAGCTCATCCAGGTGCCCCCTGGCACGGGCAGGGCACCCAGAGCCCATCCAGGTGCCCCCTGGCACGGGCAGGGCCACCTGGGCAGGGCATCCAGAGCCCATCCAGGTGCCCCCTGGCACGGGCAGGGCCACCTGGGCAGGGCACCCAGAGCCCATCCAGGTGCCCCCTGGCACGGGCAGGGCACTCAGAGCCCATCCAGGTGCCCCCTGGCACGGGCAGGGCACCCAGAGCCCATCCAGGTGCCCCCTGGCACGGGCAGGGCACCCAGAGCCCATCCAGGTGCCCCCTGGCACGGGCAGAGCCACCTGCCCTGGGGCCATGGGGACAGGGGACATGGCCTCCCCTGGAGGTGCCGGCCAGGACGGCTGAGGGAAGGACAGCCAGGCTGTGGGGGTCTCCACTGGCAGCCTGGGGGCTGTGCTGTGCTGCAAGCAGACAAGGAGGTGGCTCAGTCTGTCCCTCTGCTGCTGCCGGGGTGGCACCTCTTGCCATTCCGGAGGAAAGCTTTGGTCGATGGCAGGAAAAGGTGGGATGGGGCAGAGGGCCTCAGGTAACATCCCGGGATTTCTGGCACCCAGAGAGCACCGAACTCCTTTGAGATGTTAAACAGGTCCAATAGGAGTGGGAGCAGAGGGGTTCCCCGGGCGTTTCTGGCTGAGTTCCACCAGTGTCTGCACAGATCACATCGAGTGTACAAGGATTCCATGGCAGGCCTCGCTCCAGGCCCGTGTCTGCTCTTGTCTCCCACGTGGGGAATTCCTGAGATGCTGTCAACAGCCTGCAGCAGCTTCCCCTGCAGGAGCTGCTGCAGCTGGAGGTGGCAGCAGCGCTGTCCTGGCTGCCCCGTGTCCCCAGCCGTGTCCCCGTGGTGTCCCACTGCAGGTGGCGGGGCTGTTCCACCACGCCAGCATCGGGAACCCCATCAACATCGCCATAGTGCGGCTGATCCTGCTGGAGCACGAGGAGGTGAGGCCCAGAGCGGGGCTGAGCCCTGGCAGCCAGGCTGGGCTGGGCTGGCAAGCAGGCTCCCTCCTGGGCTGGCCCCGTGGCCTGGCCGAGTGTGTGCGGGAGAAACCCAGGTGCCCGCCTTTGCCCTCCTCGTCTTGGCTGGTGTGGGCAGAGGAGCTGCAGAGCCTGCTTTTGGGGTGGTTTGTGGTGACACCGTGCCAGTGAGGTGGCAGAGGGCTCTGGGTCACTGGGTGGTCGTGTCCAAGCTGCCCTGGTGGCTCTGGGGGGCCTGAGGCCACTCAGGGTCTCCACAGCCACGGGGTTTTCCTGCAGTGCTTCTTAACCCCTCTTACTGGATGATTTAATGTTTTGGTTGAATCACAGATGAAAAGAAAGCAGGAAAAGGGCTGTCTTCCCACCCAGCCTACAAGCTATGAACATGGAGCAATTCCATCTGGATGGCACTCACTCCCAGTCCCACTCTGATGTGTCTGGGGTCAGACCTCTCCCCTCCCCATCCCAAAATCCAAACAGAGATCTCCCTTTATGTTGGCAGGAGGACCTGAAGATCTCCCACCACGCAGACAACACCTTGAAAAGCTTCTGCAAGTGGCAGAAGAACATCAACGTGAAGGGAGACTCCCACCCCCTGCACCACGACGTGGCCGTGCTGCTCACCAGGTGTGGGGCCCACACTCAGCTCTGGGGCTGTGGCAGCTAAAAACTCACCTGGCTGGGGGTGGGGGCAGCCAGGGGAGCAGCTCCTGGGAGCTGTTGAAATCTCGCTCTCCCTGCCTGGACACCTGCATGTCAGATCTGTAATGTGAAATCTGGGGATATTTCCCGGTGGCTGGAGCTGCTGTGGGAGGTGTCCCTGCCCATGGAATTAGATGATCTTTAGGATCCCTTCCAACCCAAAGCATTCCATGAGTCTGTGATGCTATGGATTGGTCTCAGATCTCAGGTTTAAACCTGGACACAGCTCCCAGCTGAAGTTCCCAAACCAGGTTTTCACCGTGGCCCTGCTGCCAAGCCCCAGAAGGGCTGGATCCAGGAGCTGTACACAGGATTAACTCTCCTTTTTCCCTCAGAGGCTGGGCTTGGCAGAGCAGCCTCTGGGAAGCCCCTGACCTCCCACGGAGCTGGCAGGAATTCCTGCCTCTGGCCAAGTTTGTGTACCTTGCAGTCAAAGCCTGGTTTGAGGCTTTCAGGCTGCCGTGAGCTGGATGTTGTGGTGGTTTGGGTGATGATTCACAACCCACAGCAGCTTTATCTTCCCCGGGAGGTTGCTTTGTAGCAGAAATGAGGCACTTCAGGCCTTGTACTTCAGTGGAGCCGTTCTTCCTGGGTGGCTGGAGCTGGAAAACCACGGCACCTCTGGGATGTGCTTCCCCCAAACATTGCTTGATTATCCCCAGCATCAGCTTTATTTACACAACGGAACAAACGCAGCCAGCCTGGCCAGCAGCTCCCATTAATCAGGCTTAATAGTGAGCTGGGGATACTGGGAGAGGAAAGGGGAAAGGGAAGGTCAGAAGTGCTTCCCCTGTGGAAGGATGCTGGATGTCTCTGCTCTCGCTCCTGTTTGGCCGCTGTCCGTGTGCCGGGTCCTGCCGCCTTCCAACGCCCTCTCTGCTCTGTGTCTGTCTGTCTGTCCGTGTGTCCTCGTCCCCTCGGCCAAGGAAGGACATCTGTGCTGCCATGAACAGGCCCTGTGAGACCTTGGGGCTGTCCCACGTGGCCGGGATGTGCCAGCCCCACCGGAGCTGCAACATCAACGAGGACACGGGGCTGCCCCTCGCCTTCACCGTGGCCCACGAGCTGGGACACAGGTACCACCCTCTTCCTCCTCCTCCTCCTGTTCTCTGCGTGCACCCTGGGGCTGGAGAAGGCACGGGGGGAAGTTGGGAGATGGTTCCCAGGTGGCTCCTCACGGGTGCAAACACTCCCTTGCTCCCCGAGGGTTTCATTCCAGAGTTAAGTTTTGGGTTGTCCCAGGTTTAGTGAGAACCACATATTCCAAGGCAACCTGGAGAAATTGCACTTGTGCATTGTCCTGGGGTGGTGTGGGAAGGTTTTGGAGCAGGGGCTGCCCACTGAGAAGTTTTAAAGTAGGATCTGTCTGTAATATCAGCGACAGAATTTTGCTTGCCCCAGTTTCAGTCAAACTTTGACAAGATCACTGGAACATTGCAGCTCCCCATAGACATCCGCGTGTGGGAAAGCACCCACCAGCGTGATCTTGTTGAATATTCCTGAGTTTTCAGTGGGAAAGCTGCAGTGAAAGCAGGGGACAGAGCTCAGGGCTGTCAGTAGCACGTCCCCAGGGCAGGTCCCTGCGCCCGTGCCGGGAGCGGGGCCGGGAGCGGTGGCGGTGGTGGCTGTGGTGGTCGTGGCTCACCTCCCCTCCGTGGGCTGTGCTCTTACACAGTTTTGGGATTCAGCATGATGGAAGCAGCAATGACTGTGAGCCAGTTGGGAAAAGACCTTTCATCATGTCTCCACAGCTCCTGTATGACACGTCCCCACTCACCTGGTCCCGCTGCAGCCGCGAGTACATCACACGCTTCCTCGAGTGAGTGCTCCCTCCTCTTCCTCCTCACTGATGGGGCTGGGGGGTCGGGGCCCAGGCGTGGGGGGGCTCTTATCTCTGAGATATCTCCCTAAGAGTGTTGGGGGTCTTTGCCCAGAGCAGCTGTGGCTGCCCCATCTCTGGGAGTGTCCAAGGCTTGGAGCAGCCTGGGGTAGTGGGAGATGTCCCTGTCCATGGCAGGGGTGGGATGAGATGGGCTTTGAGGTCCCTTCCCACCAAACCATCCCACGATTCCATGGATCCTCCCTGTGCTGTGAAGGGGGGTCAGGAGCTTTTGGCAGGGAGCACAGGGGCTGTGGCTGCACAGATAAAACCGGAGTGTTTTCCCTGAGTGCTCTCTGCAGGTTCTGCAGAATCTCTTCGATTCTCTCTGCCTGTCACGGGCAAACCAGACCCAGCCAAATTCTTCCCTGCCTTTGTTTATTTTTAGCACCCGTGGCTGATTTTTCAGCCTGTTGTTAGGAAGTTCCAAGGAGCCCAGCCTGGAGTTTGGTTTGTCAGCCAGTGGCTTGCACTGGAGGAACATTTTCCCCCCTTGCTGCAGGAAGGTTTGAAAGCAGTGAGGAGCAGCGAGGGGAGAGCTGGGCCAGGGGAGGCTGCCAGGGCCAGGCTCCGCTCCCAAATCCCAGCTGGGACATGTGGACTGGCCCCGTGCAGGGGGAATTGCTGCTGATTTATGGCTTTCAGAGGAACGGAGCTTTCCCGCATCCGCAGCGCTCTTGGCCCTCTGCTTTTAACCTTCACTTGGGGATGAAGAATTTCCTGCTCGTGATGACCCCGGGCTGCTGCGAGCTGTGATGGGGAGACAGAGCAGCTGGAAGCTCCTGTGCTGGGGTTTGGGTCTCTTTGCTCCCCCGGGAGGAGCAGCTCTTCCTTGGGAGCGGCGCAGGGCCCGGCAGGCGCCTGTCACCGGCTGTGACACCCCGGGGCCAGGGCCAGCCCAGGGCCAGCACGTGTTGTAACGGGGTGTTGGCAGGAGAACGGGAGGGAGGGAGCCAGGAAACGGGACCCTGCTGACCTGGGCTTGCTGGGCGTGCTTGGAACGGAGCTCACGTTCGGAAAAGCCGCACTCCCGGATGATGAGCGTTGTTATTTACACAAGGTAATTATCATTTCACAAGCACTGCCGAGTGGTGGGGCATCTGAAAGTGATTCCCGGCAGCAGCACGGCCCCAGCACTGCAGTCAGTGCTGGCTGCAGCTGGGGCTTCAGTCAGGGCACGAGGGGACACTGGGAGAGCTCCTGTCCCTGCTGTGGCAGCCTGTCCCCAGGGAAGGTGTCCCCTGGCTCAGGCCAGCGTAGGGTGCTGGCACAGGGTGCCTGCTGATGCTCTGGTGCTGAAGGGACTCTTCAGTCTTTGCTCTACATCACACAACCAGATTTTCAGCCTCTTTCCACAGTGCTGGAGCTCTTCTTCCATCATCCTCCTCTTGCCAGGGCCTGCTGCCCTTGCCCTGCCCGTGCCACCCCTCTGCCAGCCCCACCAGCTCCAGGGCTGTGCAGCTGATCCTTCCCAAGCTCCAAGCTCTGCCTTTGTTTTTGTTGAATTCTTCTTGGACCCTTCCTCCAGTTCTCTGGGAGCTTTTGGAATTTTAATCCCGCTCGCAAATGTATCTGCAGATCCTCTCAGGCTGCTCACAGATGGGGATTTAATCATTGTTCCATCCACTCCATCCTCCAGCTTGTTAAGGAACGGGCTGGAACAGGCAGAGCAGTGCAGGCCCCTGCATCTTTCCCTGTGGACTGGGATTTACTGCAGATCCCTGGAAGCCAGAGGGAAACTCAGGCCAATTTTTCCCTGCTTGGAGATGTGTTCTGGCCAATTGAACAGACCAGGAGAATGACTGTAAAATATTTAACAAAGAAATAGGTTCTGGAAAAGCTGGAAAGCTGAGGCAGATCCCAGTCACCCCCAGACTGGACAGAGAGCCCTCTGCGAGCTGGGGCAGGGCAGGGAGTGCCCCAAGCAGCTCAGAGGAGCAGGAGGCTGGGGACAGTGTAGGGGGGACCTGTGGGGTCCCGTGCTGGGACCCAAACAGGCAGAGGAAGAGTCCAGAGCAGCACGAGTGTCACACCTGGGGCTCATCCAGGATGAAGTGCTTGAGCCTGGACTTTTTCCAGTAAGGACACCTTCTGCTTTTGGAGAAAATGCTCCAAGTGTACAGAATGGGATGAGCTTTAAGGCTCCTCCCAACCCAAGCCATTCCAGGGTTCTGTGGAAATACGTGGGGAGGTGCCATGCAGTGTGCGTGTGTGCCTGACACAGGCTGCAGCAGGACCCTGTGTCCAGCTGCCCAACCCATGCCCCATCCATCCCAGCTCAGCCCCACATCACCCACAGGGGTCCTGCCCTTCCCGCTGGGCTGGGAGCAGCAGGATGCTCCTGCTGGTGGCACTTTGGAAAACTGAGATTTTTGAGCCCCTGGGCTGCTGAAAGCAATCCGTTTCCTGGTTTTTCTCATAGGGAAATACAAATATATTCCAGTGAGGAGCATGGGAGTTCAGGGGGGTGTCTCCAGCCAAGGGAGACGTCTGCAGGTGTCCAGTGTGGAACTCAGTGGTGGGATGGGAAAGGCAGGAGGGGGTGCTGGCTCTGCTGGGCATCACCCCTGGCACTGCCAGCACCCCAAAGCAGCAGCTCTGCTGCTTCCAGCCCTGTTTCCGTGCGGCTGGTTTGGGTTAAAAAGGAATCTTACTGCACGGGAATTCCGAGCCGTTCCCAATCACAACAAACCCGAGTAATCTGATCCGCCCGCACAGCCTTGCCAGAGGCTCGGCCTTGCTGGAAACATTTGTTTCCAAACGTGTTTCAGAGTTTGTTGGAATAACACCGCGGGCTGAGCTGGGGACAACCCCGGCTGCGTTTGGGAGGTGTCGCAGCAGAAGCGGCTGGAGCAGAGGGGGCACCTCCGCTCCCACCTCTGCCCCAAAGCAATCCTGTCCAGCCTGCTCTGGGCACGGCAGCGGGCACGTCCGGCTGCTGGCCATCCTCTTTATTTCCTCTTTATTCCTCCTAAATTCCTTTACTCCCGTTAGCAGGTCTGCGGGGACAGTTCTGCAGCTTGTGGCTCCACCGGGACATTTATGGCTGCTGCCCCTCCTGTCTTTGTCCCTTCACCTTCCCCGTGTCCTGCCACGCCGGGGGGACATGGGGGGATCACTCTGGGGGGCTCCCACCCCAGAAAGGTCCCCAGAGGTGCCCTCCACACCGGAGCAGCTCCAGGGACCGCAGAGCCGGGGCCGTGTCGGGGGGGAAATGCTGGTGGCTCATCCCGGGCCACGCTCCAGCCGCTGCTCCCGGCTCCTGCCGGAGGTGTGGGACACCGGGGTGACTCTGCTGTGGCCTCTCTCTTGCAGCCGGGGCTGGGGGCTGTGCCTGGATGACCCCCCAGCCCGGGAGCTGCTGGACTTTCCCCTGGTGCCCCCGGGCGTCCTGTACGACGTGGGCCACCAGTGCCGGCTGCAGTACGGCCCCCACTCCACCTTCTGCGACGACATGGACGTAAGGACGCGGGCATTGCCCACGGCCTGGCGGGCAGTGGGGGCTCTGGGGGGGCTTTGCTGGGGCTGCGCCCACCCTGCCCGAGGGAGGGATCTGATCTGTGCCCCAGGGATGGATCTGTGCCCAAAGGATGGATCTGATCCGTGCCCCAGGGATAGATCTGATCCGTGCCCCAGGGATGGATCTGTGCCCGAGGGATGGATCTGATCTGTGCCCAAAGGATAGATCTGATCTGTGCCCCAGGGATGGATCTGTGCCCGAGGGATTGATCTGATCTGTGCCCAAGGGAGGGCTCTGTGCCCGAGGGAGGGCTCCATGCCCAAGGGAGGGCTCTGTGCCCCGGGGATGGATCTGTGCCCAAAGGATGGATCTCATCCATGCCCAAAGGATAGATCTGATCTGTGCCCCAGGGATGGATCTGTGCCCGAGGGATTGATCTGATCTGTGCCCGAGGGAGGGCTCTGTGCCCCAGGGAGGGCTCTGTGCCCCAGGGAGGGCTCTGTGGCCCAGGGAGGGCCCTGTGCCAGGCAGGACCCGTGTCCCTCTCTTCCCACAGAGTGTCTGCAGCACGCTGTGGTGCACGGTGGGGAACACGTGTCACTCCAAGCTGGACGCGGCTGTGGACGGCACGGCCTGCGGGGAGAGCAAGGTAAGGGGGGGACAGCCCTCCATGGCCTCGGGGAGCCCTGCTCCTGCACCCACAGGGGCTCTGCAGGGTCAGCGCAGGGCTGGGCTCGTCCCACTGCCCTTGCTCTGCCCAAACACCCGCTGCCCCCAGCAGGGACTGCCCTCGGGGAAGGTGACTCACCTGGGATCACTTGAATCACCTGGGAAGGTGAAACCCGCACTTAATGACCCAGCTAATGGCAGGAGAGCACAAGGTTCTGCTGCCATGGTGGATGCTCCTCCCTGGGATGTTTCCCACTGCTGGGGAGGCACCTCTGAGCCCCTCTGGGGGCTGTGGATCCCCTTGCTGAGGGGTCTCTGTGGAGCTTTGGGTTTGTTGCCTCCCTCAAATCCTCAAACAACCCAACTCCTCTGAGTTTCCCGTGGCTTGAGCAGCTCCAGGCTGTGGCAGAGCCCAGCTGACCCCTCCATGCGAGCAAAGCAGGGATTTCCAGGGGACAATCCGTGTGCTGGGCCTCAGTGCTCCCCACCCTTAACCTGGTGTTCTCCTCCTGTCCCTGCAGTGGTGCTTCAACGGCGAGTGCGTTCCCGTGGGCTTCCGGCCCGAGCCCATCGACGGCGGCTGGAGCTCCTGGAGCTCCTGGGCCTCCTGCTCCCGCAGCTGTGGAGCAGGAGTGCAGAGTGCTGAGAGGCACTGCAGCCACCCCACGTAAGCCAGCCCCGAGCCTGGGCTGCCCGGACCCCAGGACGCCAGTGAGGAGTCACAGAAGGCCGGGCTGGTTTGGGCTGGGAGGGACTGGTTCCATCCCCTGCCCTGGAGTGACTCAAACAAAGGGCAGAGACTCCACACTCGGAGATGTTAAACATACCCACTGCCCTTTAGTGACAGAGCAGCAAACCAGGCATTCTTGGGGCCTGATTCAGAGTTGTTTTGAAAAATCCTGCTGCAGTTTATCACCCTGCTGCATTCCATCAGCCAGTGCTGGCTGGAAGTGTCCGGGCACTGCTGGAGGAGCAGCCATCTCCATCCTGGGATTTCTGCTGACCCATCTGCTCCCCAGATGTCCCCTTGCTCACCAAATCCCTGTTGTGCTGGATTCAGCCAAAACCCCTGGCTTGCCCTGGTGTCAGAGCAGCCTGGGATAGGGAGGAAAAGGGCTTTGTAGTAATGTTCCAGGGGAGTTGCTTTTCCATGGCCTGGGGCACTCTGCCAGCCCCAGGAGTGAGCTCCTGACCCTTCCAGACGTGTTCTGCCCATCCTCATCCTCGGGTGAGTTTGGTACGTGCTGCTGGGCTCTAGAGGGAAGTGCTCTGTCTGATCAGCACCTGGGTTTATGTTTGACATAAACTCTGTGGCAGAGGTGCTGTGGTGCTTTGTGGAGCGTTCCAAACACAGCTGTGGACAGGCAGGAGAGCAAACACTGGGAATTTCCCGGGCAGTTGTTTGCTTTGGCCACTGGAGGTAAATCTTCAGCTTTGCCCTTGGGATGAAGTGAGAAAATGTGTGCTGGGCATCCCCCCCTCCCACAGCCATTCCTCAGGGCAGAGCGTGTAAACACAGCCCTAAAATAATCATTAGCTTCATTCTCTTCAGCAGAGTGTGCCCAGGAGAAGGAATTCTCGTGAGGTCACTGGGCCATGGGCCATGGACAGTGGTGTGACCAAAGGAAAAGGCAGCGTGGCAGGAGATGGTGGCCGTGTTGTGAGGCTCTGCTGGCATCTGAGAAAAGCACTGTTGTGCTTGCCAAGCCTCTCTTGCTTTGAAAAGTGTCAGCTTTGCCATTCCCCGGGGCAGTAGAGGAGCAGAGTCAGGAGGACTCCCTGGGATGGAGAGCAGCTCCTCCAGAGAGCAGCCGCAGGAGGCTGGACGGGGCTTGGAGCAGCCTGGTCTGTGGAAGGTGTCCCTGCCCACGGCAGGGGGTGGAACAGGGGTGGACTTTAAGGTCCCTTCCGACCCAAACCGTTGCACAGCTCTGTGACTCTGAGGTCTGTGCCCTCCTAGCCCGTGTGACTGGTGTTTCCCCCCGCCAGGCCCAAGTACGGGGGCCGGTTCTGCCTGGGCGAGCGGAAGCGGTTCCGGATCTGCAACGTGCGGCGCTGCCCCCCGGACAAGCCCTCCTTCCGCCAGCTCCAGTGCAGCCACTTCAACCCCATGCTCTACAAAGGGAAGCTCTACAAGTGGACGCCAGTGCCCAACAACAGTGAGTGGAGGGCAGAGACCTCAAACCTGGAGAGGCTCGGGCAGGGCCCCGGAGCGGCCGGAGCTGGCCGCTGGTGTCGCAGCCTTGCTTGCAGCCCGCTCGTGCTGCGTTTTGTGCACTTGTGCATTTGACACTGCCCCGGGCCGGCGGGGCTGGTTTGTGCTTTCGGAGGCGCCGGGGTTGAGTCTGTGCCTGTTCCCAGTTAACCCCTGCGAGCTGCACTGCCGGCCCGAGCACGAGTACTTTGCGGAGAAGCTGCGGGACGCGGTGGTGGACGGGACGCCCTGCTACGACGGCGACGCCAGCCGCGACGTCTGCATCAACGGCATCTGCAAGGTGGGGCTGGGGGCACCCAGGGACACCCCGGGCCTGGGAAGCACCCGAGGGGCAGCACCCACCCTTGGGCGCTCAGCATCCCCTCCCTCTCATGCTGAGCTGGCTCCTTTTGCCATTCCCCGCTTGGAGAGCGCTGCTGGCTCCCGTGGGGTGAGTGGTACGGGCTGTGCCAGCCTCTGTGCTGGCCTCAGGGAGCCAGAGCACAGCCCAGGCCAGGATGGATGCAACCTGCAGCAACCTTGGAGCACCCTGGTCTCAGGGAAGCTGTCCCTGCCCATGGAAGGGGCTGGAACCGGATCGTCTTTAACGCCCCTTCCAAGCCAAGCCATGCCAGGGTGCTGTGAATCCCCCGGGGACGATGCAGGCGGTGCTGGGAGGGACTGGGAGATGCTGGCGTGGGGCTGACGGGCTGTCTCCCCTGCAGAACGTGGGCTGTGACTACGAGATCGACTCGCACGCCGTGGAGGATCGCTGCGGGGTCTGCCACGGGGACGGCTCCACCTGCCACACCGTCCACAAGACCTTCGAGGACAGCGAGGGGCTGGGTAAGGGCACCTCCTGCTGTCCCCAGGGCACGCCGTGCCTGCTCCAGCACAGCTGGGCTGCTGCTGCTCCTTTGGAAGGGGAGTTTAATTCCAACTGGTCGATTTTTTGGGGATAAGGCAGCAGGGAGCTCAGGTGGGCTCAGGGCAGGGTAGGGCTTGGTGCCCACTGGTGCCTTACAGAGGTGTAAGGATTGGCACGGTGCTGGCACCCAGGGGGCACAGCACCCACCCAAATCGTCTCAGACACCTCTGGCTCCACCAAGACCAGCGCTTGGTTCCATTCCCAGGCTACGTGGACATTGGGATTATCCCCGTGGGAGCCCGGGAGATCCGGATTGAAGAAGTGGCCGAAGCCGGGAATTTCCTGGCGCTGCGGAGCGAGGACCCGGAGAAGTATTTCCTGAATGGTGGCTGGACCATCCAGTGGAACGGGGACTACAGGGTGGCAGGGACCACCTTCACCTACAAGAGGACAGGGAACTGGGAGAACCTCACCTCTCCGGGGCCGACCGTGGAGCCCGTGTGGATCCAGGTAGGATGGAGCCCGCCCTCCTTGTGGGGCTGAGCTGCCGTGGTCCCTCACAGCCCTCCGTGCATCCAGGGGATGGGCTCTGCCCCTCCTCGGGGTGTGTTTCTCTGGGAGCCAATGCTGGAGCAGCCAAGCACACCCTGCCAGCCCGGGGAGTGTTTCCAGCCCACACCGCTTGCAGCTGAGCCTCATCCCCTTTGCAGCATTCCGCGGAATATTTACACAGGAGAGGGAGCCTGAGGAGAAAGAGCCCTTTCCTGAGGCCTTTCCCGTATCTTATCACGAGCAGGGAAAGAGCCCCCGCTGCTCTGGCTGGGCTGGACAGTCAGGAGTGAGGGAGCTGCCAGCTCATGCAAAGCTGTTGGAGTCAATATCCTTGCGACCGTGAGGCCAAGCCTTCCTCTGCAGAAACCGGTGGGAATCGTCCCACACGTGATGGCAGAGCTGGCACCAGGCTGAAATCCCCCGTGGTGCCAGGTGTGGTGGCCACGGAGCTGCATCCTATGGACCCCCAGGATCCCCCCGCCCTGGCAGTCGTGGCTCAGCCCCACGCACTGCCCAGAACATCCCTGCCTTTGCACGGGCTCGCCCAGAGCTCGGCCACCCCGAGCAGCCACAACCTCCTCCTGCCTTTCCTTCAGCAGCAGCTCGGGGTGGGATGTGAGCAGGATCCTGCTGCCGCCAAGGGCTGCTGGTAATGGGAATGCTGGCACCCGCAAATCACTCTCTGGGATTCATAACCTAATTAAAACCTGTGGACAACAACGCTTCGATGTTCATGGAGAGGTCTTGGAAAGACGCCCTGGCTCCCGCCAAAGCTCCAAGAACAACAAAGCTTTGGCAATAATGGGAGTGCTTAGACTAAGAAAAACAGGGATGAACTCCCGGCCCTCGCCAGCGCGGGCGCGGGAGGCGCTTCCAGCAGGGCTTGTGTCAACCACGGGAGCAGCAGGAGCCCCTCTGGAGTGGGAGGAATTTAGGAAATTCCACCCGTGGGCAGGGACACCTTCCACAAACCGGGTTACTCCAAATCCCAGCTCTGCTGGGGAGCCGGGCACAGGGGTCACGTCCTTCTGGCCCTGCTGGGCAGCTCCTTCACCCTGAGAAGCCCCTGGTGCAATGCCACCCCCACTGCCCTGCCCTGCCCCTGTCCCCCGTGTCCCCCAGCTGCTGTTCACCCCCTCTGTGTCCCCTGTGTCCCCCAGCTGCTGTTCCAGGAGACCAACCCCGGGGTCAGGTACCAGTACACGATCCAGCGCCCGGCCGAGAGCGAGAACGAGATCGAGCAGCCCGAGTTCCTGTGGCGCTTTGGCTCCTGGACCACCTGCACGGCCACCTGCGGGACAGGTGAGCGCAGCCCCCGGGACACCCGCTCCGAGCAGTGGAGCGTCCCTGGGGAGCCTCTGAAATTCCTGGGTCTTGGGTTTCACGAGGTCTTAGGGGAAGAAGAAAGGGACATCTGCTGAGGTCACGGCCCGTGGCGCTCAGCAGGAACCCCAGGGCTTTATCAGCGCTGTGCTCCCGGCTCGGTGTCCTGTTACCCGGCACAGGATGGAGACAAAAGAGCTTTAGAGAGATCAGGGAGCGTGGAAGGGCTGCTCTCCTGCCTGGCTGGGCCTCCCCACGGGGAGGAGGATATCCAGGGTTTTATAGAGAGCACCGGGGTCCCACAGTGTCCATGTGTGGACATTTGCTTCCCCCAGCCTGCCCCACTGCACCGCTGGCTGGGTACCCCAGGCTCCCCAGGGCAGCTTTTGGGACACTTCTGGAACGCTGCCGGGGGAGGCTGGGAGCAGCAAGCACTTCCTCGAGAGCAGCTGGCACTGGAAAAAAAGGGGAATTCAAGGACACTTGTGCTTTCTAGGTAGCACAGAGTGCCAGCACACGGGCTTTGTTTAAAACCGGCTTTTCTTTGTGTGATTGGAGTGCTTGGCTTCCAGAACAGAAGGGAAATAGAGGAGTGAATCAGGCAGGAGTCGGGTGAGGGTGAGCAGCTGGAGGAGGGCTGAGCCCCTCTTCCTGCACTGAGTGATGATGTGAGATGAGATGTGGATTCGGGAGAGCTCACAGTGAGCCCCTGGTGAGCCCCAAGGCCCTGTAAGCTCCCAAGTGCTTGAGCCAGAGCCCAGCTCAGCAGCTTCAGCAGGGCTCTGTCAGTCTCAGCTGAGCCTGTGGTGACAGCTCTCCATGTCACAGGTCAAGTACGTGTTACAGAAGCGGGGACAGAAGCCGGAGCGAGGCAGCGTGCTGAGGTCACCCTTACAGACTGGGGACACGAGGCTTTGGGCAGTGTTTTGTCCCTGAGCTGGGCTGGGGCAGGGCTGCCAAAGGAGCCGAGTGCTGCCCCTTGGTCCCCAGACCTCGCCGTGCCTGCGGTGGCTGGATGTGCTCCGGGCAGCGCGGCCGGGCCGCTGCAGCTGCACCCCCTCCTGCCCCAGCTGCCCCGCTGCCAGGGGCTCTGCTGGGGCATCTCAGCCTCAGCACAAGTGAACTTTGTGGTGCTTTCATTTTCTCCTTGCTGTCCTTGGCGGCTCAGGCTCGGTCACCTGCCGGCTTCGGTTTCCCAAGCCGTGCTGGCGCCCGTGTGGTGCCGGCGCCCCCAGGGGTGCCCTCAGTGCCCTGGGGGTGCCCTCAGCGCCCTGGGGGTGCCCTCAGCGCCCGTCCACCCGCAGGGGTGCAGCGGCAGGTCGTGCACTGCGTGGAGAGGCTGGCGGGCCTGGTGGAGGAGCGGTTCTGCGACGCGCTCGCGCGCCCCGACGACCAGCAGCGCACCTGCAGCGAGGAGCCCTGCCCGGCCAGGTGCCAGCCGCCCTGCTGCCCCCCCTCCCTCGCCCTGGGGATGGGTCCCAGGCCCTGGCTCGGTCCATGACAGCATCCCTGGGGTTGCCTGATCGCCACAGGGCGCAGGCAGAGCCTCACAGGAGGTCCCGTCCCGGCAGGATGCTCCTCCCTGCCTCTGTGCACACAGCTCGGGGACTGTCCCATCCCTGACCCTCTGTCCGAGCTCCCGGGCCTTGGGCTGACACATTTGGGATCCTCCTTTCCCCGTGGCCTCACGCGATGGGCAGTGGGATGGATGCTGGGGCACGGCTGCTTGCTCTGGCTGAGATCTTTCTCTTCCCTTTCCCCCTCTTTCCCTTTCCCTTTCCCCTTCCCCTCCACAGGTGGTGGGTGGGCGAGTGGCAGAAGTGCTCGGCCTCGTGTGGCCGGGCGGGGCTGATGAAGAGGACGGTGCTGTGCATCCAGAGCGTGGGGCTGGACGAGCAGAGGGCCCTGCAGCCAGCGGACTGCCAGCACCTCGCCAAGCCGGATGCCACCGCTCCCTGCCACCCAGAGGTCCCCTGCCCCTCCCCGTGGGCTGTGGGGAACTGGTCTGAGGTGAGAGGGCACACTGGGGATGTCCCAGTGTCTTGCAGAGGGGTGGGAGCTGGGGACAGGGGTCCCTGGGCACCTCAGCCTGCCCCAGAGCAACGGGTGTGCTCCCGCTCCAGAAATCCATGGGCTGTGTCCCCGTGGGCTCAGCAGGAATGGGAATTCCTGCTTGGGATGGGAATTCCATTGCCTGGGGAGGTCTCAGGGTGAGGAAGGGGCGTTGGGCAGTTTAATTCTGCCCCAGCCCTGGGCTTTGCAGCTCCCTTGCACAGGGTGAGGGCCACGCTCCGTGCTTGGCACAAGCAGGGCAGAAATGAGGTTTTCAGCTGGACATGGCTTGGAACAGCCTGGTGTAGTGGAAGGTGTCCCTGCCCATGGCAGGGGGTGGAACTGGATGGTCTTCAAGGTCCCTTCCAACCCAAATGATTCCATGGGGTGATTAATGGCGACACTCTCTCTGTAGGCTTGATTTATTTTTGTGTTTTTGTGAATCAGCTTAACCACAGGCTGAGGGTTTCAACCAGAAAATGATAACTCCTAATTTAAACAGCCATTCCAAAAGTGTTCAGAGTGAAGACAAATATCAGGAGAGAAAGGAGAGAGCCTGGGAACAGAGCTTGTTGCTAAGGAACAAATGGAATCAAATGTGAACAGAGGGTTTGAAGGCTAGATGAGAGCGAGTTGGAAATATTTTTCTAGGGGCCCACAAAAGCCACAATTAAGGGCTGAGAAAGATGGATGCAATGATTTAAAGGCAAAATTACAGCTTGTTGGTGGGTCAGTGCTGGGCAGGGCAGCCCCAGCCCTCCCAGCTGGCCTCTGTGGTGTTGGCACCAGTGGACGTGCGAGCCCTGGAGAAATGTGTTTGGGATTTTGAGGTTCTGCAATCTTTCTGTCCTTTAATTTAAAGGGAGAGCCCTCCTTCTTTTCCATTCCCGCCACCACCATAATTAGGGGGATTGGAGGGGCTTGGAAGCTCCCCAGAGCCGTGGTCCTTCTGTCAGCAGTGCCAGCAGGGTGGGGCAGCTCTGCAGGGCCCAGGCAGGAGCAGTGTGCCCACCTGGCCCTGCCAGAGGGGCTCTCTGGGGTTTGGGTGGCCCACGGCTGCTTCAGCACCGGGGCTCGGTGCCTCAGGAGGACCCCGGGGCACTGCACGTGCAGCTTTGGGGAGTTTCCAAAGAAGCTGATGGGGTCAGAAGGCTGGTTTGCTGTTCTTCAGGGGAGCAGCTCCTTGCAGCCCTCTGGCAGGTGTTGGTGTGTGCTAATGTTTGATTCCAGCTCTGGAAACGCCTGGTGGTGGCCACGTGGTGTTACCAGAGAAGCCTGGAATGCTCTGGGGTGGAAGGGACCTGAAAGCTCGCCATGGGCAGGGACACCTTTCACAAGTCTGCGTTGCTCCAAGCCCCAAATGCAGCAGAAAATGCTGCTGATCTCCCTTCCAGCTTCTCAGCTTCTTTTGTGCTGACCCATCTCAAAGAGCCCATTATGGGGGGATGGTGTGTCCCCAGCAAAGCTCCCTCCTGACCTTTGCTTTTTCCCCACTCGGACAACACCCATGTTGTTATTCCCTGCTTCAAAGAAAGCTCTTCTAGAAGAAGAGATGCAATTCATGGCAATAGGTCACAGGAAAGGCCTATTAGCTCATCTCACCCCTGCCCTTCCCAGCCTCCATCTCCCGGGAAAACTGTTTCTGGCTGGAGAGCAGGCCAAGGATCACCCTGAGCAAAGTCCCCACAGCTCCAGCCCTGCCCCGGCACCGTCTCCAACGTGGGCAGCCCCAGAGGGGATTTGGGCAGCAATGCTCTGCTCACCAGGGTGGGCAGCACCCCGCGGGTGGGACTGGCACAGGGGCTGTCCGGGGAGGTGGGAGGTGGTGGAGTGACCTGGCTCTGTGCCCAAAGCCCCGTGGAGCCCTCACGGAGGGAGCACTGGCACCACTCCCGGCCTTGCCCCACAGACCTGTCCCTCTCTCTTGCCTTCCCAGTGCTCCGTGACCTGTGGGAACGGGACCCAGCGGCGCCCAGTCCACTGCAGCAGCAGCAGCAGCAGCGGGGCCCCGTGTGAGCCTGCCCAGAGACCCAGCCCCGAGAGGGTTTGCTCCTTGCCACAGTGCCACCAGAAATGGGACACCACCGACTGGTCCGGCAGCGGCTCCTCCAGCAGGGAGATATTTAATGAAATCCATTACATGCCCAGCAACCGCATTCCTAAATTTAACCCCTTGGTCCCAAACATCCCGGAGTCCAACGATGTCAATGTCATCACCGAGGAGGACTTCTCAGCCAGGAAAGGAAATGTCTTTGTTGATGATTTTTACTACGATTACAACTTTATCAACTTCCACGAGGATCTGTCTTACTATCCCTTCACGGAGAAGGAGACCAAAGGCGAGGAGCCAAAGGCAGAGCCGAGCCCTGATGGCACGGGGGGGCTCTGGGAGCTGCCCACCGAGGCCCTGCTCACCACCGAGCTGGGAGGAGAGAGCCAGGAGCAGCCAGGCACCGAGGAGGAGCACACTTCTGCTCCCGTGCGTGGGCGAGACACAGAGCCCGGGGATCTGGCCACGAGTGACCTCCTGAGCATGGTCCCCGAGGATGGGGGATCAGCCACTCCCAGATACACCACCCCTGGCTTTTTGGGTGAGGAGGAGGAGGAGGAGGATGCAGTGCCTGTGCCCCGCTCTCTGCCCAGCCAGAGCTCCGTGAGCCAGAGCTCTGCAAACCACCCACGCTGGGCTGAGCCCCACGGAGCTGTGCCCACCACCAGCAGCAGCCTTGGGCAGGGTGCCCCCGCTCCCGGGGGTGCCCAGGCAGCCGATGTGGGCTGGGGCAGTGCCGGGCTGGATGTGTCCCAGGGGCCAGCAGCACGGGGCAGCGGGGGCCCTGCGAGCACCCAGGGACACGGCACGGCCCCGTCCGCAGGGAGAGGCCACGGGGACTCCGGGGAAATGGCCCTGGCCACCACCAGTGACACCAATGGTGCGGCCCCAGAGCCCAGCGAGCAGCACGGGTGGGCAGGAATGCCAGAGGGGATGCTGGCCACGCGGGCAGGAGGGCAGTCCCGTGGGATGGAGAGGGCAGATCTTGCCTTGCCCACCCTGCAGGCCCCTGGCCCGGAGGTGGCAGGGAGTGCTGGCAGCCCCCACCCTGCCGTGAGTCCCCCTCCTGCGGGTGCTGATGGGGCTCCTGTGGGACAGGGAGGGCACCAGCCAGAGCTCCACACCCCCACAGCCCCCACCTCAACCCCCTCGGTGGCCACGACCGCCCCTCCAGCGTCCTTGTCCCCTGCCGTGCCCGGGCCAGCCACCCAGCTCACCTCCAGTGGCCTCAGCCAGCAGGATGCCCTGGTCCCAGCCGTGCCCACAGCCCCAGCTCGTGGCCCACCTGCCCACACAGCAGGGTCCCCCCTGGAATGGGGGACAAAAGGGGTGGCCCAGCACCCGGATCTGGCATCGCCCCACACCGAGCTGACCTCCCATGGGACCCCACTCAGCGTCCCTGCACCGAGGGACCCCTCACCGTGGGCACCCCCAGGGACATCAGCGAGGGACCCCTCACCATGGGGACACCCAGGGACATCAACAAAGGAGCCCTCACTGTGGGCACCCCCAGGGACATCAACAAAGGAGCCCTCACCATGGGGACCCCCAGGGACATCAACGAGGGACCCCTCACCATGGGGACACCCAGGGACATCAACAAGGGACCCCTCACCGTGGGGACACCCAGGGACATCAACAAAGGAGCCCTCACCGTGGGCACCCCCAGGGACATCAGCGAGGGACCCCTCACCGTGGGCACCTCCAGGGACATCAGCGAGGGACCCCTCACCGTGGGCACCTCCAGGGACACCTGCCTCCAGTGATGGGGGGCAGGAATTGTCCCAGCCCACCCCTTTGCCCCCCCCGCTCTGGGAGAAGAGGCTGCAGGAGGAGGAGGAGGAGGAGGAGGAGGAGGAGGCTCTGCCTCCACCGTCGCCCACCACAGCAGCCGCTGCCAAGCCCAGCTGGGAGGTCGGGAACTGGAGCGAGGTACGTGGCGAGTCCCATTAAAAGTGTGACGTGGCCAGTGTGGATGTGAGACCTGTGCCTGTCCTGGCTGGCTCTGGCAGCAGTCAGGGACTGGGGTCATTAGTGCTAATTAGCAAACAACTGGCAAGCAAAAGCTGAAGGCACCCCCAGCCCCACGCTGCTGCCCCATTTCCCCCGTGCTGCGGGCAGCCGTGGCCGTGAGGATCCTCCTGGGAGCAAACACTGAGCTGCGAGAGGAAGGGTTGGTCCCACCCAGAGCAGAAACCCTGGAACGGGCTGTGGAGGAGCGTGTTCCTCCTCCGTCCCTCCCTCAGTGCTGCCTGGCGTGGGATTGCTTAGAGGGGAAAGGTGCTGTGCCCACATCATCCCACAGCCCAGTTCACCCAGCACCTCCCAGTGCCCGTGGGCGAGGCAGAGCTGAGTGCCCAGGGACCTTCCTGCTGGGCCAGCGGGGCTGGGCTGGGCTGGGGCAGGTTTTGGGGTGCCCTGCAGCTGCTCCCTGTTACAGAGCTGGGGCAGGTTTTGGGGTGCACACCAGCTGCTCCCTGTTACAGAGCTGGGGCAGGTTTTGGGGTGCACACCAGCTGCTCCCTGTTACAGAGCTGGGGCAGGTTTTGGGGCAGGTTTTTGCAGCCGCTCCCCATGTTACAGAGCTGGGATCAGTTTTTGGGGTGCACAGCAGCAGCTCCCTGTTACAGAGCCGGGGGCAGGTTTTTTCTGCTGCTCCCTGTGTTGCAAAGCTGGGATCAGGTTTTGGGGTGCACAGCAACCACTCCCTGTTACAGAGCTGGGGCAGGTTTTGGGGCAGGTTTTTGCAGCTGCTCCCTGTGTTACAAAGCTGGGATCAGGTTTTGGGGTGCACACCAGCTGCTCCCTGTTACAGAGCTGGGGCAGGTTTTGGGGTGCCCTGCAGCCGCTCCCTGTGTTACAAAGCTGGGATCAGGTTTTGGGGTGCACAGCAGCTGCTCCCTGTTACAGAGCTGGGGCAGGTTTTGGGGTGCCCTGCAGCCGCTCCCTGTGTTACAAAGCTGGGATCAGGTTTTGGGGTGCACAGCAGCTGCTCCCTGTGTTACAAAGCTGGGATCAGGTTTTGGGGTGCCCTGCAGCCGCTCCCCGTGTTACAAAGCTGGGGTCAGGTTTTGGGGTGCCCTGCAGCCACTCCCTGTTTTACAGAGCTGGGGTCAGGTTTTGGGGTGCCCTGCAGCCGCTCCCTGTGTTACAGGGCTGGGGTCAGGTTTTGGGGTGCCCTGCAGCCGCTCCCTGTGTTACAAAGCTGGGGTCAGGTTTTGGGGTGCCCTGCAGCCGCTCCCCGTGTTACAAAGCTGGGGTCAGGTTTTGGGGTGCCCTGCAGCCGCTCCCTGTGTTACAAAGCTGGGGTCAGGTTTTGGGGTGCCCTGCAGCCGCTCCCTGTGTTGCAGTGCTCGGCCACGTGCGGCCTGGGCGCGGTGTGGAGGCCGGTGCGCTGCAGCAGCGGCAGTGACGGCGGCTGTCCCGCGGCCGACCGGCCCGTGCCCGCCCGGAGGTGCTCCCTGAGACCCTGCTCGGCCTGGCGCGTGGGCAACTGGAGCAAGGTACGGGGCCGTGCGGGGAGGGAGGGTCCCCAAAACCCGCGGAGCGAGGTGTGGGGTCACACCTGCCCCGTGGCTCGCATAGGTAAAGGTTTGCGCTTGCCACGGGGTTTAAACAGCTCATCCCGCAGTATTTCCATTTTCCCTGCTCTTGGGCTGGTAGAAAAGTCAGGAATTTGTAGAAGCTAAACGAAATGATTTGATGAAAGGCCAGGTAGGGTGTAGCGGGTGTCATCCCGTGGCAGGGGCTTGCAACAAGGTGCTCTTCAAGGTCCACTGCAAACCATTCTGTGGTTCTGTGATTTGTCACATGTTGTGGCCACTGTGCCCTGCCAGGGGCTGATGGAGCTGGGATGGGTGAATTCAGTACGGCTGGTGGTGGGGAGCACTCCCTGATCTGGGTGGTCGCTGTTCCTTGGGATCATCGGTTCTTTAAGGCACAGACACTGCTCTTGTTCCAGCTGGAAACCAGCTGCTTTCAGAGGGGTGCTAGTGACAGATGAGCTGCACAGACTGTGCTCTGCCGTGGCCTAGAGCCAGAGGGGAAAGGAGGTGGGGTGGCAGCTGAACCCAGCCCAGGGCACAGCGTGTCCCTGGGGTCACCTCCCGTCCCCACAGGGACCCCCCTGCCCGGCTGTGTGTCCTTCCCCTCTGTGGCTGTGTGTCCCTCCCCTCTGTGTCTCTGTGTCCTTCCCCTCTGTGGCTGCGTGTCTGTCCCCACTGTGTCTCTGTGTCCGTCCCCACTGTGTCTCTGTCTGTCCCCACTGTGTCTCTGTGTCCATCCCCACTGTGTCTCTCTGTCCATCCCCACTGTGTCTCTGTGTCTGTCCCCACTGTGTCTCTGTGTCCATCCCCACTGTGTCTCTCTGTCCATCCCCACTGTGTCTCTGTGTCCCCACTGTGTCTCTGTGTCCATCCCCACTGTGTCTCTGTGTCTGTCCCCACTGTGTCTCTGTGTCCATCCCCACTGTGTCTCTCTGTCCATCCCCACTGTGTCTCTGTGTCCCCACTGTGTCTCTGTGTCCCCACTGTGTCTCTGTGTCCATCCCCACTGTGTCTCTCTGTCCATCCCCACTGTGTCTCTGTCTGTCCCCACTGTGTCTCTGTGTCCATCCCCACTGTGTCTCTGTGTCCCCACTGTGTCTCTGTGTCCCCACTGTCTCTGTGTCCCTCCGCAGTGCTCCAGGAGCTGTGGCGGGGGCACGAAGGTGCGGGACGTTCACTGCGTTGACACCAGGGACCAGCGGCTGCTGCGGCCGTTCCACTGCCAGGCCGGGCTGTCCCAGCCCCCGGCCCAGCTGCCGTGCCGCAGCGCGCCGTGCCTGGCCTGGTACACGTCCTCCTGGAGAGAGGTACTGTTGTGACAGCAGGTGAACAAGTGGGGAGAAATGCTGATGGCTGAATGATTTCTGTATTAGAACTATGCTATAACACATTACAATTTACTATTTAAAGGAGATACTAACACTACAAACCTACTTTTCTAACTCCCATCTCTAACTCACCCACAACTGGTGACCCTCTCTGAGAGCCCAGCCACAGGTGGGTTGGATTGGATTGGATTGGATTGGATTGGATTGGATTGGATTGGATTGGATTGGATTGGCCACCAGCCCCAAACAATCCTCACCAGAACCCAACCAAGCAATCACCCCAGGGAAACAATTCTCCAAACACATTCCACATGGGAAAAACAAGGAGCAGGAATGGAAATTGTTTTCTCTTTCTTCTTTCTGTGCTCCTCTATGAAAAATCCTGAGAGAGGGAAGGATGTGCCTGCCAAAAGGTACGGGCTGGCCTGGGCACAGCTCGCCCACCCCTGCCAGGGCAGGGACACCTGCTGCTATCCCAGGTGGCTCCAAGCCCCAATGTCCAACCTGGCCTGGGACACTGCCAGGGATCCAGGGGCAGCCACAGCTGCACTGGGAATTCCATCCCAGCTCCTTCCCACCCTCCCAAGGAACAATTCCTAATTCCCACTATCCCATCCCTCCCCGCCCTCTGGCAGTGGGAGCCATTCCCTGTGTGCTGTCCCTCCATGCCTTGTCCCCAGTCCCTCTCCAGCTCTCCTGGAGCCCCTTCAGGCCCTGGAATGGCTCTGAGCTCTCCCTGGAGCCTTCTCCCAGCCCAGCTCTCTGCAGCCCTGAGCCCAGGCCGGGTTTGTCCCGCAGTGCTCGGAGCCGTGCGGCGGCGGGGAGCAGGCCCGGCTGGTGACGTGCCCGGAGCCGGGGCGCTGCGAGGAGACCCTGAGGCCCAACAGCACCCGGCCCTGCAACAGCCAGCCCTGCACCACCTGGGTGGTGGGCTCCTGGGGACAGGTGAGCGGGGCTGCTCCCCTGCACGGGGAGCTGCAGGGGATGGGGATGGGGACATGCAGGGGATGGGGAGCTGCAGAGGATGGGGACATGCAGGGGATGGGGAGCTGCATTTGATGGGGAGCTGCAGGGGATGGGGAGCTGCAGAGGATGGGGAGCTGCAGAGGATGGGGAGCTGCAGGGGATGGGGACATGCAGGGGATGGGGAGCTGCAGGAGATAGGGAGCTGCAGGGGATGGGGAGCTGCAGAGGATGGGGACATGCAGAGGATGGGGAGCTGCAGGAGATGGGGAGCTGCAGAGGATTGGGACATGCAGGGGATGGGGAGCTGCAGAGGATGGGGACATGCAGGGGATGGGGAGCTGCAGAGGATGGGGACATGCAGAGGATGGGGAGCTGCAGGAGATGGGGAGCTGCAGAGGATTGGGACATGCAGGGGATGGGGACATGCAGGGGATGGGGACATGCAGAGGATGGGGACATGCAGAGGATGGGGAGCTGCAGGGGATGGGGACATGCAGGGGATGGGGAGCTGCAGAGGATGGGGAGCTGCAGGGGATGGGGACATGCAGAGGATGGGGACATGCAGAGGATGGGGAGCTGCAGGGGATGGGGACATGCAGGAGGTGGGGACACGCAGGGGATGGGGAGCTGCAGGAGATGGGGAGCTGCAGGGGATGGGGAGCTGCAGGGGATGGGGACATGCAGGGGATGGGGACCTGCAGGGGATGGGGACATGCAGGGGATGGGGACCTGCAGGAGGTGGGCAGCTCTGGGGGCTGTCCCCAGCCTGAGCCCCAGCTCCCCGCAGTGCTCGGCTCCCTGCGGAGGGGGCATCCAGCGGCGCCAGGTGAAGTGCATCGACACCAGGACGGGGGTGGCCGAGGAGGACAGCAGCCTGTGTGACCACGAGCCGTGGCCAGAGAGCACCCAGAAGTGCAACCCCCAGGAGTGCGACAGCTCCGAGCCAGGTGAGCAGCAGGCAAAGCCAGTCTGGAGGATGGCGTGGGGGGATGGAGCCAGCGTTTCCTACGTGGGTTGTGTAAGGCTGACTTGGCTGCTTGATGATTAAGTGGGAATGTTGTAACTGTCTGCAAATGTCCAGAGCCTCCGTCCCTCAAGGGCCAAGCGGGGTTTTGCTGGCACAGACGTGAGCTGGGATGTGCTTGTTGGGGTCAGCGGTGTCACCCAGCACAGGGACACCCGAGGGACCCCATCCAGAGGCAACAGGGCAGTCAGGAAAAGGGGAATACTCAGTGATGGAGCTCTCAGGAAGCTGCTTAGTGGTAAAGTCCCGGAACACAAGGCTTGTGAAACAAGCTGGGCCCAGCATCGGAAGATGGAATGAAGGAGCAGTTCCCCAGCATCTTCAGGTGTGTCTGAGCAGGTGCTCCAGGGAGCCAGCCTCATGTCAACCTGTTTGTCATTTACCTGCCCCAGCTGCAGCCACAGTGCTTGGCCACACCACGGGCTCTCACTTGGCTTCTTCTCCCTCTTCCACTCTCAGGGATACATCCCAAGCACCAGGCAGTTCCCTGGGAGACAGAAATCTGGGGACTGAGAGAGTTAACAGCCCTTACAGGAAAGCAGTATAATGAGAGATTAGATGTCACTGATATCAGGCGTGTCAGTCGCTTATCAGCTTTATCTCTTTCACGTGTCTGTGCAAAAGAAAAGCTCTTTGGCTGCCCAGAAAGTATTGTTGGACCTGCAGGAGGTTTACTGGACAAAGGGAGGACTGAGAGATGGGGCAGGGAGGCAGCAGTAGCTGGTGCCTGGGGTGGAGGAGCTGGATTCGTGGCTGCTCCACACATCCCTGAGGTCCCCTCTGCAGCCTGGGACACCCATTCCACCCTGCCAGCTCTTTTTTTTTAATCCCGTGCCCAGCGTGTTCCTCCCAACACCAATTCCAGAGCAGGCAGGAGCGTTGCCTTTGGTTAACTGGGATTTGGGCACTGGCACTGTTGGCCATCAGGGTGTTCTTAGCCATTGATCTGCTCCTTTTTTGGAGCATTTGCAGGGCCGAGGGGCACTCCAGCACTTAGGAAATGATGAGTCAGCCCAGCTCAAGACACGATGTGCGGTTCCGGCTGTTTTGGTCAGGGGAAAATTTCCGTGCCAGGCTTGGTGATGAGAGCTGTGGAGCCAAGGCTGGAGCAGAATAACCACTGAGATGTGTAGGAAGCACACAAATAAATGGTAGAATCCTGGATCAAAAATGACATAAATGCTCTGGCTGCAGCCCAGGGCAGGAAACGCCTCTTGGAAATACAAACGTTTCCAGCCAAAGCATGAAGGGGAACAAAACTTTCACATGGCAGGAAATCCCAGATGTGTAAATGCACAGGCAAAGGCTCCCAGAAAGACATAAATGTAACTCCAGCCCTTTCCTGTGCTTCAGGGGGTCTTTACTGCACAGGATGGGCTCAGGCTGGAGCAATCCGTGTTTTTGTGAGGAGCACAGGAGCCTCTCTCCCCTCTGGCACGAGGTGCTCCGGTACCAGCAGAACCAGGGCTGGCTCTGTGAGTGGTCATGGCCTCACTGGACACAATAGTGCCAATAACCCCAGCAGGGTTTAAATGTTCAAACCGTTATCAGATGGATTTGGGGCAGAGATGGAACAGATGAAGCACAAGCAAACATCTCACAGCAATCGGCTCCTCAATTAAAGGAGGTCGGGATTAATTAGAACCAGAATCCTGAGCTGTTGCCAGGTTATAAATTAACTGAAGATTCCACCAAGGTTATTTTTGAATGTGGCTGTTGCCTTACAGCTGCAGCCAGCTGTGAGGGTGTCCTTAGATGGCTCCTGGGAGCTTCAGAGCCGTGGGCACCCCAGTGCCTCCGTGTGATGCTCCAGAGGCTGGGGACATTTATCTGGGAATTGTTTATGGTGTCGTGGGAAGGAGCTGAGCCCCAGGTCTGCAGGAGGGCCTGGAGAAGCCTGCAGCAGTTTATGCAGCAGATCAGACAGATTTAAACCAGAAAAGTGGGAATTGCTGTGTGCTGGAGGAGGAAGCAGGGGGTGAATGGAGCTGGTCACCCAGCTGGTCACTGCTGGTGGTGGCTGTGCTGGACACGGCAGACCCTGGTGGGGGTGGCACATCCCTGCCCAGGACAGAGCAGGGCAGCCCCAGTGCTCATCACAGCCCTGCCATGGAATGGATCAGTTCTCTCGTGCCCATTCCTCTGGATCCCATAGCAGGGAGGTCTCTGAGCTCCCCAAATCTGCCCCGGGCAGGTGATGGGGCCAGTTCTTGGCTCCAGCAGCAAACACTGCTGTTGCACAGGTGTCCCGGCTTGGAGTTCCAAAGGGATGAGGTGCAGGCTCCCCTGGCTGAAGGACAAGTGTGTGTGAGTGGTGCAGCTCCTCTGGGAGCGGGATGGAGCCCAGCCCCCTGCCCCAGGAGCAGCCAGCACAGGGCACCGTGCTGGGAGCAGCAATCCCTGGGCCAAGGAGTGAAGGCTCTGCTCACACGGGCTCAGTCCCAGACACCATCCCTGTCCCACTGCTCCTGTTTGCTGGCTCCTTACCCAGGGCTGGCTGTATTCCGATTAATTGGCGATTAAACGTGGTGCTCCTGCTTGCTCTGAGCAAGGAGATGAAATTGGTCATGGTTCTGCAAGTCGCAGAGCTCGTCCACGAGGGATCCATGTGGGAAATAACTGCAGCAAATCCCAATTTTCTCTGTCATTTGAGCGTGTAAGTCCCTATCCAAGTGGTGAGGCCAGGAGGTGCTGCTGAGCGAGGCATGGAGAGCAATTAATTAACTGCTAATTAGCAGCAGAAGTCAGTGGGAAAGGGATAGTCCAGAAAGGACTCCCTGTTTTGATAAAATGTGTGAGAGAGATGTTGCCTGCAGCAGGGCTGGCACCTGAAAACTGTGGGGTTGGTGGGTTTCTCCCCGTTTCAGTGCCAGCCTGTGCAGGGCAGGCTGGCAGCTGGGGATGCACCCCCTGCACCCCATGCACCCCATGCACCCCATGCACCCCATCAGGCTGACCAGACACCACGGGGAGGCACCTCAGCCCCAGAGCAGGAGCCTGGGATAATTTACTTGTTAAATTCGGCCCTGGCTCCGAGAGCATCCCGAGGGCCAGAGGTCAGCCCCCTAATTCCCTGGATTTGCTAGCTCAGCTCCAAGCTCAACCTTTCCTTGTTTTTACAAAACGTGTTCCAGGAAGTTTGTTTTTCCCAGGAATAAAAGTAAAAGCTTAGGTCTGGCTGGCAGAAGCTTAAATGAAATTTAAAGCGACTTCCACACCGACCTAAAAAAACAGCCCCCAAAAAAGTGGAGGTTTTCAGTCTCTAAAGTGCTGACTTAGCCTGGATTTTTAAAGCCCTGCTTGAAGCTATTTCTTTAGCCTAAAATTTGGCATGGACTTATGGAACGTGTTTCCAAATGAAGTGCAAGTATTATATAAAAAAATGTTAATAGAAAGAAATGGCAGTAAAAGGATTCAATGAAAATGGGGTGGGTTCTGTAGGTCCCTCTCTGAAGAGCTGACAAATTAAGTGCTTATTACAGCTTCCCTTGCCCAAGACCAAATTCCAGGGAGGAATCACAAGCTGAGCCAAGATTTTCAGACCTGAGGCTGACCCCGCACGCATCCACCCTGAGACTGCAGCAGGATCTGGGAAAGGGATGGGAACTCAACCCCTCGACAGCTCCCAGTGACTTCACGGAGTTCAGGGAGCGTTGGGAACGTTTGGGGGGGGATTGTGGGGGTGTCCTGTGCAGGGGCAGGACTTGGACTGGATGATCCCTGTGGGTCCCTTCCGAGCTGGACGTTTTTCTGATCCATGAGGTCATTTGGCTTCGGAGCCCTGGGGTGCTGCCGGGGTCTCCTGTGAGGTCAGCAGAGCCTGCAGCCAAGGGAGGTGGCTCTGCTCCCCCATCCCCGAGCCCATCCCTGCTGTTTCCCACAGCAATCCCAGCCTGCGTGGCTGAGGAGGTGCTCAGAGAGCAGTAACCCCCGGCAGGGCGGGCCCAGCGCTGCCTGGGCACGGGGCAGGGACAGGAATTTCCTGATGGGCCCGGGGTGCTGACCCGCGGGAGAGGGAGCAGGAGAGGGCTGAGCCATCGCTCCAAGCCTGGAAAGCAGCGTCCCAGTGCGAGCCTTCACAGCTCTTTCCAAGGAAGGCAGGAGGCAGCTTGGTTGTGATCCATAAACAACTTTCTAGGAAGCTGCGAGTGCTGAATGCCCTGAGGGGCAGAGCATCCCCCAGCAGTGCCCAGGACATTCCCACCCATCCGTGGGCATCCAGGCTGATTGCCACTCCGGTGGGACACCCCTGAGGTGTTTTAGGAGCCCTGCTGAGCCATGCCTGTCCTGCAGCAAATGGCAATGCCTGTACTCCCATGCTCCAAAGCCACAGTGCAGCAGGGCTGGGGGTTCAGGGGGTGCCTTGTGGAGCCACAGGGATGCTCCCAGGGAATATTATCCTGACAGCCCCGTGGAGCAGAGCACCAGCAAGCACTTCCCTTTTTCCTGTGGCTCCGGCGCTCCCACAGCAGCTCTGGGATGTGCTGCACTCCTGGCCTGGGCTCTGCAGAGATTGCTCATCTGCTCTGCTCGCCCAGCAGGGAAAACCCAGTGCTGGTGTCCCAGCAGGCAGGGCTGGAGCGAGCCCCCAGCCTGAGGTGTGGTGTGAGGCTGGGATCCCCTCCATCCCGCTCTGTCAGCGCTGTTGGTCCAGCAGTGCAGTGATAAATTGCTTTTTGGGGGCACAGGGACACTCCGGGCGGGCACAAAGAGCTGCAGCTGGAGAGGCAGGGAGGAAATACCTCAGCTGAAACAGAAAATACATTTTAGAGCAGTGTAGCGACCTCCTGGCGGCTGGGCTGGGGGAGGGGGCTGTGGCTGAAATCCCAAACCCGGGGAGAAGTCTCTGCTCCGCATCTGCCGCGTCCCTTGCTTCGGCCGGGCTCGGCTGCTCCCGTGGGAATGGGGGCAGCAGCCGTTCCCTGGCACAGCCTTTGTTCCCAGAGGGGACAGGGCGAGGGGCAGTGGTCAGCGAGAGCTCCCCTGGCTCGGTCACGGCGTTGCCCCTGCAGAGAGGTGTCCTGAGAAAGAGGAAATCCCATTTCCCTGGCCCGTTTCTGTCCCTGCTCTGCACGGCCCTGGTGGAGGGTGCCCGGGGAGAATCAGTGGGGGGGGTGGCCCCAGAGTGCATCAGCCCTGCCCTTTTGCAGAGAAAAGCTGTCATCTGTTTCGATTCCCTGTACACGAGGTAAAACTGGAATCACAGAGTCATAGATTTGAAGCTTAGGCTCGTTTTTGAGCTGATGTAATTTAAGCGAGTCTGACACCACTGGGTGAGAAGCTGCAGGCTCAGCGAGTTATGTCCTGCTCTGAGATACAGTAGAGAAGGAGGAAATCAAGAATTCAGACAAGGCAGCTCTGTATTCATATAAATCATGTGGGGATGGGTCTGTGCTGCTGGACTGAGCCCAGGTGGGGCCTGGGCTGCCCCTGGAGCAGCCGTTCCCAAAACAAAGCCCGTCCTCAGAGCAGCACCAGAGCTGTTTGAGGGCTGCAGGACACCTGCAGGAAGCGAACCAGATGATGCAGGCTCTCAAAATAACCGAAACAATTCAGAGAAAAAGGAATTCTGGCCTTTCCGCCGCTCCGCTGGCTCTGGGGGAAGGGGTGGGGACTGGCAGGAGGTGACAATCCAGGGGGGTTTGTCCCCTGCACCTCAGCTCTGTGCCCTGGCGGCCTCGCTGCCCTGGGCAGGCGCTTTGGAGCTGCTGGCAGCAGCACAGGTGTGCTTTCTGCTGGGATGGGCGGTGCCCAGGTGGGTGCAGGGGGGCTCTGCCCTGGGGGGAGCTGTGTCCGTGTCTGCCCAGCTTCCACAGAGCCCCGCAGCGGTTTGGGCTGGGAGGGGCCGTAGGGATCGTCTCATTCCCGCAGCGGGCACGCGGTGACCGTGGCGACAGCGGCGCTGACCCCCCCCCTCCCGTGCTCCTGCCTCCCCTCCAGGTGTCCCCTGCGAGCGCGACCGCCTGACCTTCGCCTTCTGCCAGACGCTGCGGCTGCTGGGCCGGTGCCACCTGCCCACCGTGCGCGCCCAGTGCTGCCGCAGCTGCCGCCAGCACGGGCTGCCGCCAGCGCCCGGCCGCGCCCGCGGCGACCAGCGGCTGTCCCGGAGGTGACAGCGCTGTCCCCGCGGCTGCCGGGCCCTGCAGCACTGGTGCCTCTGCCCCAGCTCTGCAGCTCGTGCCGCTCTCTAAAGGTGCTCAGACCATCGCTGGCGCTGCCGGGGCTGGGCTCCCGCTGCTCCCCACGGGCGCTCCGGGGAGTGCTGCCCTGCCCGGGCGCGCCAGCGGGGAAGCAGAGGGAAAGGGGAGCTGAAAGCAGCAATAATTTGGGGAGGACCTCTCAGAAATGCTTATGGTGCTATCGTTTGACCTTTGCAGCCTCTCGAAGGTGTTGGCTGGCCAGCACAAACCTTGACTTTTATTATTATTTTTATATCTCTGAGGTGAGCATCCAGCATTCCACCGGCTCTGCTGACCCTTTGGGGTAGGGATTTTTTTTATTTTATTTTTTCCTTTAAGGGACTTGAAGCTGGCAACCCATTCCTGTAATTTTCATTAAAATGTTTACACACTGAAGCTAAATAGATTTAACTTGAGAAGTAGAGGCAGGGCAGAGGAATAAAGTTTCAGCTTCAGCTGGGGCTGTGCAGGGCTCTGTCTCCCCATTGCTGTGTCCCTCTGGAGCAGAGGGCATCACCAGGGACACCGAGGTTTGCAGTCCACCGGGACATTCCCATTCCTTTGCGTGCCTTCGGGCAGGAGAGGGAAGCTGCCCTGGCAGGGAGTGGCACATCCCCTCCCTCGTGGGCAGCCAAGTGCTCAGTCCCTGGATTTCTGTATGTGTAGCAGTGTAATGCTTGGTTAAGGTGTTTTTCTGTGGCCTGACAGGCTGAACCCTTTTTTTCCCCCTGCTTATCTAGATTCTCCTCTGTTAAGGTTAGCTGATTTTTAACTAGAATATCCCATTTACTCTGAGGCACAGCCCCTACCGCCTGCTCCCGGAGCGGTGTGGGAACAGATCCCTCCCTGTCTCGGGGAGGGATTCCTGCCAGCTTGGTCTCTGGAGGAGGGCAGGAGCGTTTAGGTAGGAATTCCTTTCCCTATTACTCTTCAGGCTGTGGAGGATGCCCAAAAACTGGGGGATCTTGAGGGGCAATCCTCCCTGCACTGGGCAGAGTCAGGCTGGAGCCCAGCCCGGGCTGCAGCACTCAGCCCAAACGGGGAAATTCCTGTGTGTGATTTATATGTAAAACACCAGCCACGAGCTCACCATTTGTGCTTTATTCCGTTCCAAGGTGGTGTAAAGTTTTTGTGGTCCGAGAACCTGTGTCCAGTCCTGGTTTCCTTGTCCCCAGCACCATCTGTCCCACAACCTGTCACCCTCCCAGGACTGCAACGGGACGACCCTTGTGTTGGGCTCTCATGGCCACAGCTCACAAAGTGTGTTAAATTAAACAATTACTGAAGGAAGCAGGTGGCTTTCACATTTTCTCCTCCCCGTGGGGAATTCCGAAGGTTTTCAGTTAATTGGAGATGGTTCAGGCACTGGCAGCAGGAAGGAAAGATCAGTTTGCATCTGAAAATCATTCACAGCTGCCCTTTGCAACTGGGATTTGTTGATTAAAACATGAGCCGGGTTGATGGGGTAAATCGGTTCTGCAAATCAATTTATTTGTGGCACAGGATCTGGTGAGCCCCTCCTGCAGTGCCTTTCCACGTGCAGGGTCCCAGCTGTGGCTGGCTGAGGGCACAGGATCATCCCTCCTGTGGGACACCAGGCCATTTGTAGCCACATAACAAGCCAGGCCTCCCACCAGCACAGAAACTGCATTATCAGTGACAATAAACCACATCTGGCTTAAATATCTGCAATATTTTCTTTCAGTGAGACACCTCCAGCGAGTGTCTCTGGAAGGAGGCTCTTCACAAGGGCCTGGCGTGACAGCACAAGGGGGAATGGCTTCCCACAGACAGAGGGCAGGCTTGGATGGGATATAGAAATGCCTTTTTTCTTCTGAGGAGGACTTCTTTTATTGTCTCAACACAAGCAGGATGTTATTCAGACAGAGCTGCTGCAGTGGGGTGAAAGGAGGAAAGGGCTCGCGGATCAAAAGATGTTTGGGATAGGATCGTGGAATGGTTTGGGTGGGAAGGGACCTTAAAGCCCATCCAGTCCCACCCCCCACCAGGAGCTGGATGGGCTTTAAGGTCCCTTCCCCCCCAAGGCACTCCACGATTCTGTGGTCTCCTGGAAGACTCTCTGGGAGAACCTCTTGGCTTCAGATCAGAAGTCAGACCTTTGTGCCTGCCTTGGTCACCTCCAGACATTTCCACGCTGGAGACAGGAAGGAAGAGGAGCTCGTTGGTTGGGAAGCAGCAGCAGCTGCTGGTGGAGGAGCTTGTTTGTGTCTCAGAGCCTCGGGAATGCTGCAAGCGCTTCCGCAGCCCCGGGAGCGCCGGCTCTCCTGGCAGAGCACCTGTGGTCACAGCTCAGACCTCACCAAGAGCTTCTGTCCAGCCCAGGTGACCTCAGCTGGAGGGTTTTAGTTCCCAAGGAGCCAGAGGGGTCACCAGTCCTTCACCATGGACTGGAGAGGGACACGGTCCCAGCCCGGGCAGCGAAGCCAGAGGGACCAGGAGCAGCTCGGCTCCCGCCTGTCCTTTCCAGATATGATAAGAAACGAGTTTATTTCCTCCTGTTCTTAAAGCCTCCTTGTGCTGCACAGAAAGGCTTCACAGGCACAGCACAGAGGGGCAGCAAAGCCGGGACAGCAAGGGAAGGATTTGAAAAATGTGACTGGGTTATGTTTTTGTTTGGATTTTAATTGGCAGCTGATCCCTGCCAGCTGCTCCGGGAGGGAACAGCCCCCACCCACCCACCTCGGGGTGCTGCACCCCGGCCACTGCTCCAGCAGCTCATCCCGGCACTGCCCGTTGCAGAGGGACATTCCCGGTGGGAATAAGGCACAGAAAAGGGCAGGAGGGGAGGGAGGGAGGGAAAGGAGCTGCCCCGCTCCCCAGCTGGTCCCAAGCCCGGTGTGTTTGCTCACCCGGAGCAGCCGGGTTTGGAAATTCAGTGAAGCTCTTCCACGTGTGCTGTGGGAGGGCAGCGCTGCCACCGACCCACAGCCCCGGCCCCGGCCCCGCACCGAGGGGAGGCTCAGCCGGGTCTAAACATTTAGAAATACCCACGCGATAAAAGCAGCCCTGTCTCTACCCGCGACTGCTCCGCTGCCATCTGCGGTGAGTAATAGTTACACCCCGAGTAAAGTGTGTGCAAACTCGAGCCCTTTGCACGGCCCTGGGGCAGGGGAGCAGCCCCCGGCCCTCTTCCTCCTCCAGCCTGGAGGTCCGGGATGGAAACGGGATTTCAGACCTGGAAACGCCGGCTGGAACCCCGAGGCTGCTGGGAATCGCTCGGCGCGTCGGGCTCTGGCAAAGGGGCAGCAGGACGGGGCTGGCTCGGCCTGGGGCAGCGGAGGTGGGGAGGGGTCTCTGCTGTGCTGGGGTTTGAGCCAAGGCAGGGGCTCAGCCTGGGCTCGGGCTGCTCCCTCCTGCTTGGAGGGCGAGCCCAGCAGCTGCCCTGGCCGAATCCCCCCAGCTCCGAGGTTTGGGCGTTTGCTGAGCTCTCTGCTCCTCCGCGTCCCTCCCGGGCTGCTCCGAGCCGCTGCAGAGGTGTGAGCCCAGGAGCGCAGCCTCCTGCCGGGCTTCCTGCAGGGAGCCCGGCCCCTTCAGCTCGGAGATTCCCGCAGCTCAGTGTTTCACGCGGAGAACAGCACCGAAAGGGCAGAACCTGCACGGCTCAACCCCTGCCCTGTCCGGTCCCCCGCTTCCAGCCTGTCCGCAGCTCCTCCGGCAAAGCCCCGGGGGGCTCTGCAGCCGCCGGGGCGCAGCTGGTGACGGGCAGGGGGCAGCCGGGGGGTCCCCGGCACGGCCCCGGAGCCCGGCGGGTCCCCGGGACGCTCCTCCCGGCGCAGCGGTGCCGTGGGTCGCTGGTGCCCTCTGCAGTTGTCCCTCCCCGCTGTAAACGCAGAGGATTCGTAATCCGAAGGAACAATTTTAGGACTTCTTGCTCCAGGTGGGGGCGGTGGCCCGTGTGTTTCTTCCCGGGCTTGGAGGAGCATCCCGTGTTCCTCCGGGAACGTCCCGTGTTCCTCCAGCACCCCAAACCCTGCCCGATGGGATCCCCCTGGAGCTGTCCCCGTCCCCCGTTCCCTCCCCGGTGTCTCCTGCTCCCTGGCTGTTCCTCTGTCACCTCAGTGTCCCCAGAGGCCGATGGCAGCAAAGCCTCTGCCCGCCCCGGTCCGTGGGGCAGCAGCGGCAGGGATGGACAAAGATCCCAAGCCCAGTAAAAAGGGAAACGCTGGGAAGTGCAGCAGCTCCCAGGAGTCACCCCCAGTGCCCCAGCAACGAGCCACTGCCCGAGGAACTGGGACCATTCCTGCTCCCAGAGGCCTGCTTTTGGGATCTGGCCCCTTTTCCCGAATTGTTGCTCCAGAGAACTCTCACCCTCTGTGCCCCAGCACAAAGCCCTCAGGGCTGAGGAGCCCAGGGCACTGCAGGAACCAGGAGAGTCGCCTTAGGGTCACCATTCCCTGTCCTCCAGGCTTTTGTCAGAGCTGGGAATGCAGTTTGGGTGGTGGCACCGAGCTGTGCAGGGGCAGCAGGCGCAGAGAGCCCCAGGAGCCCACCCAGGGAGAGGAGCAGCTATCTCGTGGCCCCAGGACCCACAGAACCTCCTTGCTGGCAGAGATAGCTCCATTCTGAAAAGAAAATACCAACCCTCCTGCTGGAGGGCAAAAAAACAAAAAAAAAAGCAAATTCCAGGAAAGAAGCCAGCAGAGAGTGGCAGCTGAGGCTGCCTGGAGCATTTGGTCCATCCCTGCAGGGTGACCTGCCTGGATGTGACCTGCCAGCACTGGGGTGGGACACAGGACGTGTCCCCTGTGCTGTGTCCACGGGGCTACAAAGGAGTCTGAAGTTTAACTGAAGTTTAATTGAAGCTGAGTAACTGGAGTTGAGAAGTGTTTTCTCACAGCTGCACAAACCTGTGGAAAAAGGGGATTGTTCTCCTCCCCCTGTAATTAATTTTTTCAGCTGATTTGGCGCTTGAGGGGAGGGGCCTTGCGGTGCCATGGGGCACTTCACTGGTGTGCCAAGGGGAACATTCCCTGTTTGTGATGCTGAGTCCATTCCATGCTGCCATGCCCTCAGGGAAGCTCTATGGGGTTTATTAAAACGGCCACAAATCCCTGAAATCCCCACGGATGTTTGCACTGTGCCCCAAGGATCTCTCACCGTGGAAGCAAGCCACCAAGCAGGGAGCACTCCAGGGAGGAGCAGCTCCCCAAACCCCTCAGGAGCCACGGCAGCAGATCCTGGACACCTGCCCTGGGAGGGGCAGGAGGAACTGCCTGGTTCCCAGGGAGAGCTAAATCCATGCTCAGACCCAGAGCTGCTGGGGAGGAGCCCTGGGGAACGTCCCCAGTGGGAAAGGTGGGGCAGCTGGAAATGTTCTGGATGCTCCAGGTGAGGTCACTGAGGGAGCAGTGAGGAGGAGCAGGACAGGGGCAGCCAGCAGAAGGAGGGGCTGGGGGATGCTGTCACCTCCCACACTGCAGGGAAGCCAGAAGGAAAAGCCAGGATCAAGTTCTGGTCTGCAGGGAAACTTCACCCTCAGGGTGGTTATAAAGCAAAGCCTCCAGAATCAGAAATGTGTTAACAGGGAAAGGAGCACGAGGATTGAGCAGGAACTGTGTCCCAGCAAAAATCTCCTTGTTCTAGTCCAGTCCCTCAGCTCCACATTCTTTTTCTGAATGAGTTTCAGCTTTAATGTTTATCAACACCAAAGAAGCTGAATGAAATTAATTTCTGTAATAGAAATCTAAACTTGATCCTTAAGAAAAAAAAAACCAAATCAAATTCAGGACCCAGAAAGCAGCACTTCAGTACAAGAATCTGTTTCATTTTTACAGTGCAGTGATTGAAACAATGTAGAAATTCAACTGGCAAAACTGAATTTGTATCACAACTTCTCTCAGAAGGCAATGCAGATGTGTTTTGAATCACAAAATATTCCTCTGGACACCAAAAATTACAAACTTCCAGCACTATACACCGGCCTTTCTTTAGAGACTGATTCCTCATAATTTATATCTATCTTATAAACAAATTCTCTTTAAAAAAAAAACACATGGAAGAAAAAAACAACTCAAGTATTAACGCCAAGGCCTTGGTTATTATTATTTCCTCAGCTTGCAGCAGGGCTGTCCCCGGGCTGGGGTCCCTAGTCGGGCTCAGTCACGCACTGCTCCACGATCTCCCGCAGGTTGGGGTTCTCCATGGCTGCTGCCACCCTCTCCTTGTCGTTGATCTGCTTGTTGACTGCAAAACACCCCGGGACAAACAGCCAGGACAGAGCTCAGGAGCTGCCAGGGACACCGGGGGGGCTCAGCAGGAAAGGACATCTCGGGGGGCACTACTGGGCAGGGGGGAAGGAGGCAGATGCAAGCGCAGTCACAACAAAGCAACCACAGGAAACAATCATTTCTGCCACTTTTCCAGCTCAGGAGAAGGATGGCAGGTGTTCCAGTGGCGTGTCCCAGAATCAGGAGTGCGATTCAGGAATGAGTAGGGCAGGTTCTCAGTTTGCAGCTATCCCATTTTGGCAGGCACGGGATGCTCAGGGCACTGCTGGGACTCCACGGCTGCTGAGGCAGGGCTGGGCAGAACATCCAGGTCCTGCCAGCTTTACTGCAAAAAACCTGCCTGAGAAACGCCCAGTTTTGGAGTGGGGAGTTCAGGACAGTGGGACCAACAGCTGAGGCAGCTCCTCCTGTCAATTACTCAACTTTTGTTACCAACACCTGCCAGGACTGGGGAGGGTTTTGTTAAAAAACCAAACCAGCAAGCAGCAGGTGGTCACAGAGTCACCACAGCCTTGGGAACACCTCTGGGTTTCCAGGCTCTGACAGGGGATCCATTTCTGGGGAGGCAGGGGAGCAGAGGACAGAGCACAAGAGGCTGAAGCTGCAGCATGCATGGGCTCTACTCACTGTCCTCCTCCGTGGAATGTGTGCCCTCAGAAATGTAGATTTCCAGCTGGAGGAGAGATCAGCCGTGTTAGGGGCACCACAGCAGTGGAACACTTTCCCCCCTGGAGGAAAACCCTGTCCCCCCCACACACACACACACACAGGGCTGTCACCCCTGCTGCCACAGGAGGGGACTGCTGCCAGGAGCGAGGAGCCAGCAGCTGCAAAACCAGAACAGCCACCCAAAAATCAGCTGCAGGGATCCCCAGGCAATTAATGTGCTCTTGAAATGATTTTGGTCAAGTCTCTAAAGGCCTGTGTTTAATTCAGGGAGGCTGCCATGTGTTCGTGGAATTTAAAACGGGCTTCAAAGCAGGCACTTTACCTTGTGTCTAAAAGGCAAACATCTCTGAAGTTTGATTCTTAAACAAAGGCCTGTTAAAAGAGAACACAACAGAGGTTTTCTGTAAAAGTCAAGGTCTGAGGAGCATTTTCAGAGAACCCATGTTTAACAGTCAGTGTAACTGACAATGTCCTTTTGTACTCTGAGCAGCACAAGCCACAGAGGGAAAGGCGACAAGCAGGAAGGAAGTTGGTTATTTTTTTTTTTAAATTTAAGAGCTGACAAATTGTCAATTAATAACATTAATGAAGTAACTTGGAGAATGCAAAGAAGGAATTCTGTACCACTTCCCAGCAGAGTTTTGAGAGGTTCTCTTTGAAGAGATTCCCTAACACGACACAAACACATGGGTGTCCCCATTTTGCTGGATTTGGGGTTTTTTTTTTTTTTGCTCAGTTTGGTTTTTGGTTTGGCTCTCAAGCTGCAATTCCTGGTCAAACCAACACAGCCAGGCAAGAGTGAATCTGCACTGGGACTGGTGGCACCCAGCCAGCCTCGAATGAGCCCTGTGCTCTTTGTTTGTGAATATCAAAGGGATCTCACCGATGAGAGTGGCCAAGGAGCAATGAGGTACTGTTGGTGTAAACCTGATGACGACCAGATATTCATCCTCCCCTATCTCCTGCACTTCCACGCAGTTTTCTGTCACCACTTCCAGTTCTTCCAAGGTGTTGGGCTTCTCCGGGTCCCGGATAGTCCGGATTATATCTGCCACAAGCGAGCACAATCAGGAACCCTCCCTGGATTTCACGAAAGGGATTTTCACCAGCACCCCCTCCCCGCCCCGGCTGACGTTGCCGCTCTTTGGAAGCCACACCAAGCGAGCCCAACGAGCCAAGCACGGCCCTGCCCGGCCCCTCGGGGCCCCCTCCCCGCTCTGAGCCCCTCAGGACCCGGCGCGTCCCCCCCGCTCAGCCCCGCCAAGGGCAAAGCGGCACCACGCCCGGGGCTCCCCCCGCGCCCTCCGGCAGTCACCGTAGACCTCGATGGCCCTGTCGTGCTCCATGGCGCGGCTCGGGGGCGCATGGCGGGCGCTACCGGCGGGGCTCCGCCACGCCCGGCCCAGCGCCTGCCACAGCAGCGCCAGCGCCAGCGCCATGGCCGCGCTCCGCCATCGGCCCGCGCCGCGCCACTTCCGCGTGGGGCGGGGCAGACAGCGGCCAATGGCCGCCGGGGGCGGGGCCGGGCCCGGCCAATGGGCGCGGAGGGATCGGGAACAACGCCCACATGGGGGCGTGGCCTCGGCTGCTCCGCGGGGCCGCGTCCGGGGTGGGGACGGGACACGGAGGGACACGGGGACAGGGACAGGGACAGGGAGAGAGACACCGGGACACGGAGGGACACGGGGACAGAGAGAGAGACAGAGACACGGAGGGACACGGAGGGACACGGGGACAGGGACAGAGACACCGGGACAGGGAGAGAGACACTGGACACGGAGGGACACGGGGACAGGGAGAGACCGGGACAGAGAGAGACAGAGACACGGAGGGACACGGGGACAGGGACAGAGACAGAGACACGGAGGGACACGGGGACAGGGACAGAGAGAGAGACACCGGGACAGGGAGGGACACGGGGACAGGGAGAGAGACAGAGACACCGGGACAGGGAGAGAGACCGGGACAGGGAGAGAGACACCGGGACACGGAGAGAGACACCGGGACATGGAGGGACACGGGGACAGCCCCGGGACACGGAGAGAGCCCGGGACATGGAGAGGGGACACATAGGGACCCCCGGGACAGCCTCGGGACATGGAGAAACCCCCGGGACAAAGAGTGGGGACACAGAGGGATCCCCCGACACAGGGAGGGAACTCGGGACAGCCCCGGGACACGGAGAGACCCCCGGGACACGGAGAGACCCCCGGGACAGCCCCGGGCCACAGAAGGGACCCCGGGACAGTCTTGGCTCCGGGGTGGGGACAGCGAGAAGACCCCGGGACAGTCCCTGCCCCATAGTGGGGACACAGAAATGCCACGGGGCTCCATCTGCAACAGAGATCAGAGAAAAGACACACAGCATTCTACTTCAAGAGAAAGAAAATTCTGCCTAAGTGGCGTGCCGGCGGGGACTACAGCTCCCAGAGCGCATTGCTGCGCCGCGGTGCGCGCTGGGAGTTGTAGTCGCGGCCCGGCGGCGCCCAGCTGACCGGAACGAGGGCCGGCCCCGCCGGGATGGCGGCGGCCCAGGGCGGGCGCGTCGGGCGGCGCTGAGGGCGAGCCGGAGGATGGCGGGGGCCCGGGCGGAGCTGCGAGTGCTCCTGGTGCCCCGCTCGGGGCAGCCGCGGGACGCGGCGCGGGTGCGGCTGAGCAGAGCCCGGCACGCTCTGGGCGCCGTGCTGCTGGCCGGCGGGATCCGCCTGGAGGCGCTGGGCCCGGGCGGGCCCGGGCGGGCCCGGGGCAGCGTCCTGCCGGGAGCCTGGGCTGAGTGAGTGCGGGCCGGGGGAGCGGGGGAGCGGCCCCGCAACGGGAGCGCGCCCGGAGCCGCGGCGGGGCTGGGTCACATCTGTCTGCCCGTCCGGCTGGGTGTCTGTCTGTCTGTACGGCTGGGTTCTGTCTGTCTGTCCGGCTGGGTGTCTGTCTGTCTGTCCGTCTGTGTGTCTGCCTGGCTGGGTTCCGTCTGTCTGTCCGGCTGGGTTCTGTCTGTCCGTCCGGCTGGGTGTCTGTCTGTCTGTCCGTCCTGCTGGGTTCTGTCTGTCCGTCTGGCTGGGTTCTGTCTGTCCGTCTGGCTGGGTTCTGTCTGTCTGTCCGGCTGGGTGTCTGTCTGTCTGTCTGGCTGGGTGTCTGTCTGTCCGTCCTGCTGGGTTCTGTCTGTCTGTCTGGCTGGGTGTCTGTCTGTCCGTCCTGCTGGGTTCTGTCTGTCTGTCTGGCTGGGTGTCTGTCTGTCTGTCCTGCTGGGTTCTGGCTGGCTGGCTGGCTGGGTGTCTGTCTGTCTGGCTGGCTGGGTTCTGTCTGTCCGTCTGGCTGGGTTCTGTCTGTCCGTCTGGCTGGGTTCTGTCTGTCCGGCTGGGTTCTGTCTGTCCGTCTGGCTGGGTTCTGTCTGTCTGTCCGGCTGGCTCCTGTCTGTCTGTCCGGCTGGCTCCTGTCTGTCTGTCTGTCAGCCCAAAAACCAGGGGGAAGTCTGGAAATGGACACTGTTCTGCTCTCCCTCGCTGGCAGAGCTGGTGCTCTCCTGGAGCGGAGCATCCCTGGGTGGGCAGAGTGGAAAACGCAGGGGATGGAAGCCCTTTGTCCTGGAGAGGAGGAGGAGGAGGAGGAGCTGGGGTTCCCCAGGCTCTGTCCTTCACCCGAGGATGAAGCAGCTCAGTGCTGGGAGGGCCGGGGTGGCAGCAGGGTCTCAGTGCTGGAGGGAAGGTGTTGTCCCTCATCAGTGCACACCCAGAGTGGTCGGCGTGGGAGATGGGCAGAGGGAATAAAGCCATAACCTTCCTGAACGTTCCATCTTCAGCTTCGTGTGGGACAGCTCCGAAGATGATGGTTTGCAACCCAGCAAGACAAAACTCCTGGCTCTTGCTCAAAGCCACGACCTGTTTGTCTATGAATTCAGTGTAGAAGATGGAAAACACAACCCGAATTCCCTGCACAGTTGTGAGGCACAGACGCTTACAAAGCTCCTTGAAGCTAAAAACATTAGTGAGTAAATTTCAGTGTGTGAAATACTGGGGGTCTGGTTCTGCTGCTCCTGGTGGGATGGAGCACTTGGGAATTTCAGCTACCCCCACACTGCCCCAGTGGGATCAGCAGGAGTCACGGGCTTCAAAAATAATGGGGACATTTCTGTGTTCAAAGGTGACATTGTCAGACCGAAGTGAACTCTTGTAGGGTCATGTTTGGGTGATACAAAGTTAAAAATGAGCTTTAATGAGATATATGCAACCCTGCTCTCTCAAATTTTCACTTTAATATTGGGACTGATGGGAAGAAAAGGGAGACAGCGTTTATCAATAACCTTGCAAAGATTAATTAAACATGTTAACTTGTATTTTATGATTAGCAAACATGGTGTGCAGTTACAATGAGCCTTTGGTGTTTTACATGTTTGTAAAATATTTTATTTCCCTAAAATATTTTATTTCCAAAGTTTGTAGCTTTTCTTCTCAGTGCTGACTGAAATCCTATTTTGTGCTATTTTGATTTTTTTTTAATGTCCTTCATAGTATTGTCCATTGAAAAAGCCACATAAAAAGTTTGGGGAATCATTCTGTAATTAGTGCCCCTGGCACAGAAAGTGAGATTTAAAACCAACCAGCCCAACTCACAATCCCAGCTTCTGTTAGGATGGTAACTGGGGGCATTGAATTTGAGCTGTCATTTTCTTGGGATTCCTTTACAAATCAAAAGCCCCAGCTGGCTGTAATCCAGAATTTAATTATCTTTAAATTTACAGATCTGCCTTCAATTTTCTCTGTGAAGATTCTGTCCTTTGGAAGCAACAAGTGCAAACTTCTGCTCAACCAGTTTATCCTTGTGCACCTGACCTTTCCTGAGGAAGACTCGCCCCCAGAGACCTGTGGCTGCTTCCCCCTGGCTCTGCCTCCAGGAGCTGTGGGGAGAATAACAGACTGCCAGTTCTGCAGGGGGATCCTGTTCCTGCTGGACAGTGCTGGCTGGATTTGTATCCTTTGCAGGAGAGCTCGGGGAAGATCATCTGGAAGAGCAACGTTGCTTTTCTCTGCTGCCAGGGCTGAGCAGGAATTTCTTTACAGGCATTTGAGTGGTGCCTGCAGAGAAGGTTTGTGCAGCCAAAGCCTGGTTATGGTAGGGAAGTGCCACAGCTGTGTGTGCAGGGTTTCCCAGCACCCCACTGCAGTTATGGATTTATGGATTTCATTGAGGGGGTTGATTCATGGCTCTGTGTGTAACAGGCTGGCTTCTACTGCCAGCTCATGGCTTGATGAAAGCAGAAATGATCTGCAGGCACACAGGGAGCTTGGGAGGCAGGTTTGTGTTGGGATGAGCAGGGGCTCAGGCCTGTCAGCTCCACCAGCTGCTGCCTTTAACCTGTTCCTGGTCACCTCCTCTGGCACATTAAAGCTCAATAAAGTCAGGTTGCCTTTCCCTCCTCCTGGAGCCAAAATTCAGCACCTTCCCCTGGTGTGTAACTGTCGCTGTTGGACACGAGATGAGTACACAGAAGATTGGTAAGTTCAAAAGAGAAAAGGAGCCAATTTTATTTCTGACCTTGCAATATATAGAATTCCAAAAGTGGCAGTGGATCGGAGGGTGAAATTGCCACCTCTCCAACCACACTGGTCAAACCAACAGCCCATCAATTCTCTCCTCCCACAAAGAGGAATGCAAAACAATCATTATTGACATGAACAGTGCGTGAGAACTCCAGTAGAAATATGTAAACATCAGAAAGCATGGAAAACTTTTAAAAGAACTTGAAAACTTCCAAAAGAACAGTAAAAGAAAACACTTTTAAAAATCAGGGCAACATGTAAGTGCTGTGCTGTTCACTCCAGGCCTGGGCTTTTCCTTGATGCTCTTTGCAGACATATTTGACTGCTGTGACGGTGCCACCCTGGGCAAGGTCAGTGTGGCCCTGGGAGCTGGGCAGGGGCAGGGCCCAGCCCCTGTGTCCCCCCTGGCTGCCCTGGCAGTGTCCCCTGACCTCAGCACGGCCGTGGTGACCAACAGCTGCCAGCGTGCCCTGGCTGTGCAGCTCAACACCTACTTCAGGTACAGCTCCCAGGGCAGGGCTTTGGGCTGCCCTCACCAGGGTGCTGGCAGCTTTTCACTCTGACTCCTGTGCTAGAGCAGAAATTCCCTCTTTGCGGAAAGATTGTCCTTGCATTGCTTGCTCTAATTGATTCTCTGTCTCTTCCACAAAGAGATCTGTGTCTGTAACATCTCTTCATTTAAATCTGTCTGTTAACAAGCAGATAAACCTTGCCTTGCCCTTCAGTTTTTGCCAGGAAGGTGAGGTGCTCTCAGTGCCAGGGGTGGGTGGCAGCACCCTTTAGAAGTACTGTGGGGTATGGAATTATCAAACTGTACTGGTACAGCTGGGCTGATTTAGCTTGATAAATTAGGGCCGGGTGGTAATTAAGAGGTGGTGTCCTCCTCTAAGGAAGGAGCATCAGGTTCTGATGGCTCACCTGCCACCCTGAGAGAAAACTGCACCCAGAGCTCCTGGAGGAGTTAAACATGAAAAAAAACATCTTAAATCAGCTGAGCAAGGTGAAATTCCATATTTATTTCTTTACAGACAGTTCCCTGAACATCTGCTCTGTAAGAGAGACCCTGAAAGTCTTCCAGTGCAGCCTGCAGAGGGGCTGGACGAGGATGACCTGGCCAGTTCTGAGCACAGCATGGAGCTGCTGCCGCTGCCTTTCCGCACAGACAGGTACAGGAGGGAAGGACCTCCTGACACAGGCTGGCCTTTGCCTCCTTTGGATCACTGATAATAAACTGCTGGTTTGGTTTCTTTCACTTGTAGCTGTGACAGGTAAAATCAGCCATTCTGCTGTAAATGTTTTGAATCAAGACAGCTTTAGGTATGGCACTGGACAGCTTCCAAACAGGAATTGCTGCTTAGGGGTTACCTCTGAGTCTTAGAGTATTGATACCAATAAAGCATGTCAGTTATAACTTGGTGCATAGGTGGGAAAGGCTCAGTTCTGCAGTTAGTTCTGTTCTACGGTTTTTTAATTGATAACTATTTGTTATCAATTAAAAAACAGTAGAACATTTATATATAACTATCTATAACTATAATTTATATATAACTATCTATAACTGTTGTACTATTTTTTAATTGGCACTTCCTGTGAGGAAAAGAAAACCTTTCACTAAAAATGCTGAACATGGGCGTTGTCAGCTGACCCAGCTGTGGTCACTCAGCTTGGCTGCAGGGAGTATTTAGATGCAAATAAAGAGGCCATGGTAAGGTAAAAATGCAGCGTGCTGGATGGATTTTATGAGCTCTAAGTGCATTTTATTTAACTGAGAAAGCTTTACCTTGTTCTTGGGGTAATACCTGGTGTTACAGGTGCCTGTCCCCTCGGCAGGTCCTGGAAGGCACACCTCTCCTCGCTGTGGGACAGAGTGAGGGGAAGGAGGACACCAGGCTCTCCAGATTTGGTGAACGACTTGAATTTGCCTTGGTATCAGTTTTTTACCCATCTGGAAGATCACGATCCTGAAGTTTGTGAGGATCCAGAGAGGATGGTGGCCTTTGTCCCCCGGGCTGTCACGTGTGCAGCTTCCCCAGCGCTCCGAAGCCAGGCTGCAGCCCCTGGGGGAGCAGGACAGCAGTGGGCACAAATCCCCGTGGGAGCAGCCCAGGAAATGGTGAAACTGGAGTGCAAGCTGGTGACTGGAGCTAAGGCTGTGTTCGTGGTGCAGGCACAGGACACGGGGCTGTCCCTGGCGCTCTGGGATTTTGAGTCCCAGGACGTGACGTGTTCCCACTTTGGCAGGAGCAGTGTCTATGTGGAGTGCAGTGCAGAGGTGCCACTGTGTCTGCTGCTGACAGGTGAGGGCTCATGAACTGTCCTGAGACAGCTGCTTTAGGGGTTTGTAGTGCTTTACCTGGCTGCTGTTGGGTAACTTCCATGGCATTCCTGCTCGGGGGAAATCCAAACGGAGCCGCTGCAGCTTCGCCTCTCTCTTCTGGAAGCAGCAGTGGGTAGAAACGCTGCTGCCCAAAAAGTGGCTGCTCTGTCTTTAACAGTGGCTTGGTTCTGTCCTTCAGAGCGTGGTCTGTCCCTGGTCCTGTTTGGGGTGACTCAGGAGGAGTTCCTGACCAGGCTGATGATGTTTGGCAGCGCCGGGGTGGTGGATTCCGTGTGCCACCTCAATGGCTGGGAGAGGTGCTCCATTCCCATCCACGCCCTCGAGGTGAGGAAAGGCAAACAACAAACTCTGTGGTTCAAGTATTGAATGCAGTTTAGCAATGCCAGTGTGGGTTTAGACACAATTAAAAGCGTGCCTCAAACCTAGGGGCAAAAGGAGGTGGTTTAGTTATTAAATAAACAGTAAAACCCCAAGCAGACGAGGAACCCAAAGGAACAAATAACAGCAGCGAAGTATATGCACATTAATAAAATAAAAGAGAGCAAAGCAGTGCTCAAAATTCCCTCTTAATTGGACCCAAAAGCAATTTCGCCAGTTTCTGCAGCAGTTTTTGTCCCCTTGCAAAATGTTAAATATGAAAAGAAACACTTGGAAATAGATTTCTGTGTTTATTGTGCTGTTCTTATAAAATTGCTGTAAGCTTCTTCAGAGTCCTGATTCTCACCGTATGTGCTCCATACTGCTGCAGTAACATTTTGTGTGTGAAGATCCAGGGCAGGGTTGGAGCAGAGCCTGGCAGAGGAGCCTGGCAGGCTCTGTGCAGGTCACCTTGTTCCTGCAGCTGCAGGTGCTGCACACAGAGTTCAAATCCCCTCTGGCTTTCTGTGTGTGTGCTCTGTCACTGGGAATGGAGTAAGAATCCAGCAGGAAGTGCACAGTGTATGGGTGTGAATCCGTGCTTGATTGTTCTGTTTCACATTTATCTAGGCAGGTTTGGAGAATCGCCAGCTGGACACGGTGGACTTGTTTTTAAAAAGCAAAGAAAGTGTTTTCAGTCTGTCTGCAGCCTGCCCTGGGCCTGAGCACCCTGGGGGTGCTGCCTCCCGGTCTTACCTGAGAAGTAAGTGAAGAACCTGCAGCTGCTCAGGGGTTTGTTTCACCCCTCTCTCCCCGTGGCCGAGTGCAGGGTGCAGCTGTGTGAACTTTCTGGAACCTTTGCAGATTTGGAGGAGCTCAGGCCAGCTCTAAACTTGCTCTGCTCAGCAATCCAGGACAATGATATGGAGCCTCACAGCAAACACTTCTCTGAGCAGCTCCTGAGCCTCACCCTGACTTTCCTCACCAAGCAGCTGGAGGAAATCTTTGTGCACACAGAGGGTAAGATCACTCCTGCTGGGTCATATCGAGTAATGTGTCATCATTTAAGTAAGAACTGCTAATTCCTTTAATTAGGAGCTTAAATTTGCCTGGGATTAACATAAAAATACTAGAATTCAGTGAGTGGAAGATGTTCATCCCTGTGTTTTAGATTGGACTTGCCTGACTAATAATTGGTGGGATTAATACAAAATTTCAGTTCTCCTTTACTGTCCCTGGGCAGGAAGACCCCTCAGTGAGGGCAGGGAGCTCTGTGGGGCTGTGGCTGTGTCCTGACAGGGTGCTGGCAGTGCTGGGCTGTCACTGCCTGCACAGGGGACAGGGCTGATGCCCTCTTCCCTCTGAGGGGGGTCTGTTTATTCGTCAGCACATTTATTAATTCAGCACTGCTAAACATTTAAATCCTGTCTGTTCATTCCCATTTAACTGATCTCTTGGATGCTTTTGGCAGAACCCGACGAGTTCCTGCAGAAGGCTGCAGATATTTTAACTGATTACATCATTAAACTGAGGAAATTCCTGAGGAGATATCCTCGCCCAGCGATGAGCCCAGGGCACACGGGAGCTGAGCTGGATGAAGACCTGCCTGAGATAGAAGAGAGCCAAGAATGGGAAAAACTGACACCAGAGGTGAAAATGAATGACCCACTTTTTATTACTGATGAAATTTATATAAGGAGACCATTTGTGTGGAAATATCTTAAAGCACTGGGGAAGAAAATCAGCATAGGGATGATCCAGGGCAGTTTGTTCCCTGCTTTTCCCTTCAGGAAGTCATTGCTGAGGCCATCCTAAGCAACAAAATTCCAGAGGCCCAGATCTTCTTCCGAAGGCAGCAGCATCCTGCTGAGAGTCTGCAGGAGTTCATCCAGGCAGGTTTGAGCCTGGTCTACGACTGCCTGCTGAAGGGCAGCACCAGGGAGGCCTCAGAGCTGCTGAGGAACATGGTGAGAGGTGTTTGGGGTGCTCACACTGCTCTGGGGCCGTGCAGGGCACGGGGGGCTCCTGGGCTGGCTTGGATCCCCAGGAGCAGCTGGGATTCCAGTGGGAATGGGCTGGGTTGAGGGAGCCTGGCTGTGGCTGTGTGCTGCCCGAGGTGCTGAGCAGCAGAGGGAGGGTGGCTCTGCCTGCCCAGACAGGGTTTGGGGACATCAGGGACGTCCCTGTGGGAGCTGGTGCAGGACTGTTCACCAGGGTTGTGTGCTCTGGGAGGAAAGCAGCTGTGTCCAGGCTGTGTGTGTGATCTTTCCAGTGTATTCTGTGGGCACGCTTTACAGCGAGTGTCTCCTTGTGCCAGGGCCTGGACGTGAGGCAGGAGCTGCACAAGATCTGCTTCCACACGCCCGACAAGCACGTCAGGGAGCTCCTGGTGAGTGCAGGGCTGAGCCCTGCCTTTGTGCTGAGGGAAACTCTGGGAAATGGGGTCACAGAAAACTTTCAAGGTTTGATAGGAGGCTCACGTAGTGTGTGTTTGTATGCAAACTTCGAGATAAGGAATGCTGACCTAGAGATGTTGTGGAATAGGACAGGCATTGTTGAGAGAGAAATGGAACTAGAAATAAGTTTCAAAGGATGGCCTTACAAATAAGACTAGATACTTCAGAGAAATAGAACTTTGAATGATGCATTGCAGTAGGACTTAAAAGGGGTAATTTAAGAGGATTGGCTTTAAGGCATTTACAGCATGGTGTGGCTAAAGCTGATAGACCAAGAAACACTTATAATGTAATTAGGAAACAGTTAACTTCTGATTGTGGTGGTGTGAATTATAACATCTGTATTGCCTCACCCTTCTCACGAGACTGAAAATGGAATAAAAGTTTTTAAAACACCTCTCAGCTGCCCCATGTCTGGGTCAGAAAAAAGCCCAACAAGAAACCCCTGACTGAACTGGCCTTGAGAGCAGAGACAGCCAGGGCTTGTACCTGCACCCTCCTGGTGGCATTACTGCAGCATCCCTGTGCCTTTGCATCTGCAGCTAAAGGACAGAGCTGGTGCAATGACATTTATTGCTCTGATCTGGTTCTCTCACACAGCCTGGAGTCCTCTTGTCATTTAAGTGCAATGCCCTCTGCTTCTAGAATTGTTTTCCTACAGTTGGTTATTGCAGGATCATTTACAACTTGAATATATTAAAGATAGATAAAAATTGGGGGCAGTTGGAGGTAATATTTTAACAGGTGGAGGTAACGCTTTCATTTGAATTAAAGGTGAAAGTGTTACAAGAAGAAAATTATTTTTCTGAAAAAGAGAAGAAAATGATTGACTTTGTGCATCAGGTTGAAAGCTTGTACTCAGAATCCTTCCAGGAAAATGAAGAGACCCAGTCTCTTTCCAGGTAATGTGGGTTATTATTTTTAATTATTAATTAATAGCATTAATGGGGTTTAAAATGTGCTGGATTGCACATTCTGTGGGTTTTACTGCACTAACAAACACAGTCTTTAATTTCATTACCTTCACACTGGTCTTTGTTTGCAGAGATCAGAGTCAGTGTGGGGACTGGGTAATTTTCTCATTACTGTAGCAGTTGCTGTCATGTTCTCTCATGACAAACTGTTGTGTGAGTCATGCCAAACTATTGTGAGGGTGACAGAGCTCTTCTGCTTCAAACAAAGCGTTTTTAATAATAATATTAGAATTACTACTCAATTATTCGTGTTCAGATGTTCACCCTGGTTTTGATCTCTGATGTCTGCAACGCAGCAAACTAAATAACCTCGAAAATAATTTTACAGTTCAATAGTGCTAAAGCCCTTGTGATACTCATAATTTGTTGTGTCAGCTTTGGAAAAACGAGGCAGTTCTTTACTGCTGAGCCCTGGGGCTCAGGTCAGCCCCTGTGGCACTGGCACTGGGAGCTCTGCTGAGCCTGGCTCAGGTGCTGTTGGCTGTGCTGGGGCTGCTGAGCCCCCCTGAGCCCCCCTGAGCCCAGCCCCTTGCAGGTGCAGCAGCTGGAGGAGGGAGCAGGAGCTCTCTGGGCCCCGGGCAGTGCTGGGCTCGCAGCTGGGCTGGGGCAGCCCCGGGGCCCCCCGGCTCACCCTGACCCTCAGCTGGGCTCTCTGCTGGGATCAGCTGCTGCAGGAGATGCTTCTGCTGCCCTGGAGAGCAAGCCAAGGCGAGTACTGTGCCACTGGGGGCTTCAGCTGGGCACTGGGGTCTCTGTGGGAGCGGCGTGGGCACAGCCACAGGTCACTGTGTGTGTCACTCCAGCTGGGTGTCCATGGGTTCCACCCTGTTCCATCCTGGGGCCGGGCTCTTCCTGTGGGGAGGGTTTGGATGTAGCTGGAAGGGATTTGCCTCATGTGAATCCCACCCTCTGCCACCCTCTGCCACCCTCTGCCACATCCTGTCCCACCCCCTGCCCTGGGGAACTGCTTCCAGCTCTGCCAACGTGAGGCTCCAAAAGCTGCAACAATTCCCTTGATCTCACCATCCTATTGGCAGCTGTTCATTAAAAATAGGCACCTGGAGGGATGGGGCACAGGGAATGGCTTCCCACTGCCAGAGGGCAGGGATGGATGGGATATTGGGAACTGGGAATTGTTCCCTGTGAGGGTGGGCAGGCCCTGGCACGGGTGCCCAGAGCAGCTGGGGCTGCCCCTGGATCCCTGGCAGTGCCCAAGGCCAGGCTGGACAGGGCTTGGAGCCACCTGGGACAGTGAAGATGTCCCTGCCCAAGGAACTGGATGCTCTTTGGTCCCAGCCCAAACCATTCCACAATTCTGTGTAAGAAAATACCAGTATTTCCCTCAGAAGTGTCTGTGTGTGCTGGTTTCATCCATTTGCCTTTTTGAAACGCAGAACTCAAGACCTGCAGTCCTGAGGTGCTCTGGATGCACCTGACAGCCCAGCATGACTGGCTGAGTATTTGTTCCTGGATTGAGGAGTCAGAGCCCAGCCAGGCTCCCTGTGGCCCAGCTGCCTGGCCCCCCCTGAGCCCTGACATCGTTGACAGGAGCACTCTGTGCAGCCCCTACATGAGACAGGACATCCTCAACAAGCTGGCCAGGTAGGGCCCCCGAGGCTTCACACACTCTCCTTCCTGTGTGGAACCAAAATCAGACACAAAATCCTTGATACATACTCGTTTTTATCCTGCTCTTTTTGGAAACAGCACGAATCCGTTGATAAATGTGATTTTAGTCTCCCACTTTTGGTTACCTGAAAACAGTAAGAGCCATGAGAGCAGGAGCACTCCTCCCTCAGCCCTTGGGTGTTTCCTGGGGTTATATTCCTGCTGCCCACTTCAGTGCAAGGGAGGAGATGCTGAGCATTTCACTGCTCACAGCTCGCTCTGGGCAGTGACCTGCAGTAACCACAGCACTGTTGGGGCACAGGCAGATGGATTTTGGCACGCTGTGTTTGCCTCAGTAGGGAATTCATCCCTGAGAGGGAAGGGTCTGCTCTAATTCTGAGCTGGAAACACCCACCAGAACTTGTCAGAGAGCTGTGTGATCAGTGTCTATACTTTTTTTTTCTGGCAGAAAGGGAATTTTTGTCCAGTCTGAGCTGGAAGATTTTGAGCTGCTGCTCCAGAGGTTGTCGTGCCTGGGGGGAGTCCTGCAGAATCCTCACCCTGTTCCAAAATACAGCACTGCCAGTGGCCTGGACTTCCATGCTCAGTTTGTCCTGCACTGCCTGGAGCACAGCCTGCAGTACCTGCTGTACACTTACCTGGACTATTACAGGTAGGATTGCTTCCCATCCCTCAAACCCCACGAGGGGTCCCAGATTTAAAGAAGGAAACACAATTTGAACAGTTGGTGGGGAGAAACTCTGGGATAGTGTGTGAGATTTTAAGCTGTATTTTGAAGCTTTATTCAGACTGTCTAAATATTAATTTGTGTGTCAGTCATGAGAGGAAACAATTACAGCTGTAATTAGTATAATGCTGTAAGCAATACAATCCTAAACGAGCCAAGACAAGTTGTTCTTCAGAAACTCAGAATGTACAGAATTCAGAAACTCTCTTGAGCAGTGAGTTGACTCCTGATATGTTCACAGATCAGGAAATTGCTGGTTTCCACCTAATCTAGGGTTAGTTGGGGTTTGAAGGTGGTACCAGTATTAGCTATTGGAGCTATATGAATACTTCCCACTTAATGGATATTTGGCAATTAAAATTTCTGGGCTCTAACTCCAGTGTAACACTGGAATTAGCAGAGATGTAGGAGGGGAGCAGAAAAAGTCAGTACATCATTTTCTGGTTGTTTGTCTAACCACTTGTATTTGTGGTTTAATGCTGTGTTCCATCAGTGGTTACCAATGCTGCATTTTCACTCTGCTGCTCATTTATTTCCAGTTTAACCCCTTCAAACTGCCCTGTCCTGGATAACAAGGAGCTGCAGGAAGCCCATCCCTGGTTTGAGTTCCTGGTGCAGTGCCGAGGGGTTGCCAGCAATCCCCGAGGTAGGAATCACTGCAGAGGGGGCTGGTGTTCCTGCCCTAGCACAGCTGGATTAAACCTCTGCTCTGCTGCAAAAACCCCCTTTCCATCACTTCCTCATCTCTGAAATCTGGATTGTAATTCCTGCTTGAACTGTGCTCAAAGATCTGGAGGCTGCACAGAAGTGAGAATCACTCTGTGCATAATCATCCTCACCTCCAGCTCAGTTACATTCCCAACAGGTTCAGCAGAAGGAGAATTCATAAGAAAACACACATCCCATTAAAATTAAACCTTCCTCTAGTCTGGTGCATTTTGATTTCTCTGCCCTTGGATTGTGTGTTTGCTTTACTGAAAGCCAGTAGAATTTGTGCCCCTAACTCACTGCACTTTTAAACATTTCATCTTCTGCAGAGTCACACATCAGCAGAAGACAAAACTGATCCCAAGTGAAGCTTTTTTTTAGAAAGCATGGTCAGTGTAGGATAAAGAATTGAACCACTCCAGTGCTAAACTAAGTGTGGGGCTCAGCCCCAGTCCATCTGTGTGGGCAAAGCTTGGTAAACCTTAGCTCATCTTCCCTGTGTTTATAGGCAAAGTGAGGGAAACTGTGAGTTCGTGGGCCCCAAGTTGGGCAACTCCCTGGAGCAGTTCTGTGTCAGGAATGAGAGGCACATTGAACTTTTTCAGTCTTCAGCTTCTGTTTGTTGTTATCTTATCAAAACTTCAGCACTGTCTGCACCAGACTGTGCATGCAGGAAAAACAGCACAAAAATGGCCACGACCTCGTGTTACAAGGCCTTTTGAGTCTAATCAAAAACTAAACTACCCAGTTAAGAAGTGACACCTGGATTATTTCCCTTTCTAACCCAATAACTGACCCCTAAGACCCTCAATGTGGATTTTTCTGCCCAGTTACAAGACACCACCCAAACCCAAGGAGAAAGAGGAAGAAGAAAGGAGCTCCAGACAACACCCTGTACCCTCCATCTTGTACCCATCTATAACATACTAAAAATCCTAAAACCTAAATTTCTCACCCATGTGACACACTACACTGCTCTCTACAATCCCTACAATCTATCTCACACTTCTGTGGTCTCTGATTTACCTTGAGGCTTTGGAAGTTTTCTCCATGAATGAGGGTCAGAGTCAGTGCTCCCCTGGGGGTCAGGACACCCCAGAGCAGACAGAGAAATATTCCCAGTGCCCTGGGTTTCCACAGGAAACCAGTATGGACAACAAAAAGTAGAAAATCCAGCATTTTTCACAGTCAGAGGACAGCTGTAACGTGTGATTGATGGTTTAATGTTGGTTTTACCTGGAATTAAATGTCATTTTTTTTTCCTTTTAAGATCCCAAGATGATTTTCCAGGCAAGTCTGGCCAACGCTCAGATGCTGATTCCCAGCAGCCAGGGGGGTGTGAGCAGCATCCTGCTGGAGGGCAGGACCCTGCTGGCCCTGGCCACCACGGTCTATGGGCCTGGGGGCATCGACCAGGTACTGCCTGATTCCCCCTGGTCCCTCCTGGTCCCCCTGTCCTGCTGCACTCATGGCTGTGATAGAAAAATGCCCCCTTTGGTAGCAAAATGAGGGGATGACCAGAGTGTCTTGATCCACAGCACAGTCACCTGCAACAGCAGGTGCTGGGGAAGATGGATCTGATACAACTTAAAAGCATTTTGCAGGAAAAAAAGATGGTACTTTGTGTGTTCTGCATGTCAAATTCCCACGGGGTAGATTGGCACACCCCAAAACTGTTTTGTTGCTCTTGGATGCAGTTTCCTCCTCGTTAATTTTGCTTGCTTGCAATGTAGGTCCTTCAGAACGAAGATACAGAAAAACCTCTAAAGAAAGTTGATCCTCAGCTGTTAAAAATGGCCTTGACCCCTTACCCCAAGCTCAAGGCTGCTCTCTTTCCCTCCTGCAATGCTCATGGAATTTTGCCTCCTGACATCTCTCTCTACCACCTTCTGCAGGTACAGAGTGCTTTTGGCAGGGCACGAGGGCAGAGCAGATTTTTTTGCAGCTAAAGCTGGGGGTGGGGGCCAGGGGTTGTTTCTTTGGGATCCTTGGTGTGGAGCTGAAGCTCACAGCTTCATCCTGAGCTGCTTTTTCAAGTGCTCTCTGCACCCTGTGAGTCTGCAGTGCTGCAATGTCAGGGAGGGATATTCTCGCAGTGTTCAGTGGGCAAGACGTTGAACATTGCAGAAATTGCAAAATTCAAATTGTAAAATGTTTGCAACTGTAAGAGAATCAGAAATTGAGAGTTACAGGACAGTGATGTGAAATTCTTAAGCTGCCTCAATTTATTTTGTTTCTGATCTTTCAGTCATTAATGCCCTTTGACCCCAGGAAATTATTTGGCTGGCAGTCAACAAACACTCTTGCTGTGTCAGGTATGTCCCTTGCCAAGGTTTACATGCTTTACTAGCCTGAGCACCTAAAATAAATTACTTTCCAGGGGAATTAACTGGCAGATAAATTTACTCAAAAAGCAAGAAAAATAGTGTAATTTACTAAAATTCTGCTTTGAGCTAGAATTCTAGATTTTCACGTTATGCTCTTCCCAGGCAGAACTTTTGCTAAATCCAGAAAATTCTCTAAATATAAGATAGAAAACCAGTGTTTTCTTTTACAAGCAAGCTGAGGCGGGGCAGAGCTCTGCTTTTCCAGCGAGGACTGGGATTTCAGGGTGGTTTTGGGCAGTGCCAAGATGTGAGTTAGAGCCCGAGGAGCGCCTTTGGCTCTCCCCTGAGGTGCTGCAGCTCAGCCCTGAATTGGGCGCTGTCAGTTCAGCGTGTCCCTGACAGTGCTGCTCTGTTGTTCCCAGATGCCTGGAGCGAGCTGCCCCACTTCTCCAGCCCCCAGCTGGTGAGCAGGCACGCCGTGCTGGAGAGCTTGGATTTCCTCTTCTACCTGCGGCACGGCCGGCCCGCCTTCGCCTTCGGCACCTTCCTGGGGCAGCAGCTGGCCCGGAGCAGAGCCCCCAGGCAGCTGTGAGTGTCCCCAGCAGGGAGAGCATCCCTCCTCCCCAGCAGCACAGAGTGCTGGGCACTGCCACTGCGGGTGTCCTAGGGGCTGGAAACCAGGTATCACCTCAGAGGAGGCGAGCTTTGCTTGGAGTCACCTCAATAAAATCTGCACAAGGGAAGTTGGGAGAATATTCCAGTCAGATCAAACGTGGGTGGGCTCTTCTTTTAGGAGCCTGAGCCCCTAGGTGACTCTGTAGGAAAACGATGCCCCTTTTCTGTGACAATTCCTAATGGTGACACTTCTTTAGTTTAATTGGTAAGGCAAAAAATGCGCTGGAGGTTGATGGAATTAAATGTTCTGGCTGAAGCTTCAAAATCAGGTGTTCAGAAGGGTGCAGCCGAGTGACACATCTTGCTTGAATATGTGAAATTTGCTGTTTAGTGTGGGAATTAGAACAAATCACTTTGTTTCTGGAATGTCTGCTTTGTGTATTAGTCACTGTTTTTCTCACACAGATCAGTTTCTCTTGTGCAAACAGGTAAAACTGGGGCAAAAAGGGAAACATGCATTAATGTGGAGTGAAGTCACGGTTTAACAGTCAGTCAGGGTTATTTCAGTGACTGCTGTGGAAAACCTCTTTGGGTACATTTTTCTCTTAGCACCATCTGCAGGTCAGACTCAGGTTCCTGGTGCTGCAGTGGACTGTGAATTCTGCAAAGGCTTTTCTGCCCTCAGCTGCTGAGGGGCTGTTCTGTTAATTGTAATTAACAAAATGACACCAGTTCTATCCTAAAAAAGGTTGACCCTGACTCAGGGAAGAAATGATGATGTCTGGTTCCAGATCAGAAGGCTGACAGATAGCTTTATTAAAAAGCTAGCTAGCTAGCTAGCTATCTATCTATCTATCTATCTATCTATCTATCTATCTATCTTTATGTATTTATATAGTATATATACACTATATTATCCTATATTACATTTATTTATTTGTTACATTAATTTATTTAACTGTTTAAAGAGAGAATATCTTATCTTCCATACGTACTTCTTACTTACTTAACTATTAACTCTCAAACTTGTGACTTCTCCGCTGAGTTTGAGACACAGCTGGATCTGATTGCTCATTGAGCCTAAATAACTTTCCTTAGAATCTAATTAAGTAATCACTTCAGGTAAACAATCTCTATACTAAATTCTACATGGGGAAAACAAAGGAGCAGAGATAAAGATTGTTTTCTCTTCTTCTCTGTGTGCTTCTCCTGAGAGACAGAATTCTGTCTCTCTGTCCAGAGAGTGTGGGTGCCATGCAATTCCACTGCCTTTAGTTTTTGATGAACGTATTAAATTGCAAACTCTGCTTCTCACGTGCGAGCCTTCATTCTCACACCCACGTTTTCTACAAACACGAAACTTTTGGCTCCTAATTGCCTTGGGTGCCGATGACCCAGAGCTCAGCAAACCTGCAGGTGCCTGGGGAGCAGGTCTGAGGGCTTCCCTGGCAAGGGGAGGCTGAGCACCGAGCTGGGTGTTCTGGTTTGAAAGCAAAACCAGTGAGAGACTCCAAGTCAGAAATACAATTTATTGGCAAAAGGGAAAACAAAAGACAAAAATACACACAATGATACAAAAGGAAGACCACTGGCAAAGTCAGAATACAACCTGACACCCCTTTGGCCAGCGTGCTGGTAGCAGTCCAAATTGGAGTGGCAGATGTGGTTGCTGTGTCTTCTTGGAGACCTGTGGAAAGGCTGCCTTTCTGTCTAGAAATGCCTGGATTTATCCAGGTGGGAATGCCTAGCTTCTCCCCCTGGGCGGAGCATCTCACAATGGGCTGATGTTATTTTGAGTCACAAGGTGTGTTCTTATTCACCTGTTAAACAGAACTGGCTCCTGGAGAGTGTTATCTCTGACATTGATGGGCCATTAACAGGAGATGAGGAAAACCGTCCAGATGCAACTGCTGCTGGGATGGTGATAGGAAACATCTTGGTGCTCAGTGTTGGACACTGGGAGAGGCTGAAGCCCCGTGTGTCGCTCGTTGCAGGATCCAGCAGGCAGCACGGGAGGCCCGGGATTTGGCTCTGTGCTCCTTCCACGTGCCCTCGGTGGCTGCAGCCTGCGTGTGCTTCCTGGAGCTGCTGGGGCAGGACAGCCTGGGGCTGCGCGTGGGGCTGAGAGCTGCCAGCCTCATCTCCAGCCGCAGCAGCCGGAGGGAGGCCTCTCCTCACAGCCTCTCCAGGGACTCCCTGGGTAAGGCTCCCCTCGTCTGCCTCGGAATGGGTGCTCTGGGGGGAAGGGAAGCAGGGAGGGATGCAGAGGTGCTGCCTGGGGGCTCTGCAGTGCGGTAAAAGCATGGGAGAATGTTCTGGTTTGAAAGCAAAACCAGTGAGAGACTCCAAGTCAGAAATACGATTTATTGGCAAAAGGGAAAACAAAAGACAGAAATACACACAATGATACAAAAGGAAGACCACTGGCAAAGTCAGAATACAACCTGACACCCCTTTGGCCAGCGTGCTGGTAGCAGTCCAAATTGGAGTGGCTGCAGTCCTCTTGGAGTGGCAGATGTGGTTGCTGTGTCTTCTTGGAGACCTGTGGAAAGGCTGCCTTTCTGTCTAGAAATGCCTGGATTTATCCAGGTGGGAATGCCTAGCTTCTCCTACTGGGCGGAGCATCTCACAATGGGCTGATGTTATTTTGAGTCACAAGGTGTGTTCTTAATCACCTGTGGTTTTTTTTTTTTTTTTTACTAATTTTGAAAGGTGCATTTTGATCCTGTAGTGTCAAATAAGGCAGGGAGACTGATACAGCCTCTATCAGGGTCTAACAGACACTGTCCAGCCTGAGACTGATACTGGTGAGGTTCAGTTGTAATAACATTACAGAGAGTTAAACAAAGTCCGTTGCCAAATCTGCTTTCTCCGTCCTGTCATATGCCTGCAGGGAGATCAGGTGTTCAAAGCTGTAGGGAAATGAAATTTATCCTAGAAATAACTTCAGAAAGTTGAGTTTCTAACTCCAGGGCCACAGGTGTCTGCTTTCCCAGCTTAGGAGGATACTGGTACTCCTGAAAATGCTGCCCTGGCTCTGATGCAAATATCACCTCAGAATGTGTTCTTTTAAACAGTTGAGAAGTTAACAAAGTTGGCTGATGGTGAAAAAGCGGCAGCAGCAGCAGTTCTGACCTCCTTGGAAGAGGCCTTCTGGGATGGCATTGAGCAGCAAGGAATAAAGAGGTGAGAGCAGCCTGCTTTGAGGGGTTACCTGGGAGAGGGAGGCTGAGCACTGCCTCCTGTTACCTGTGTGTCAGGTAACACCAGAGGGGCAGGGCAGGACAGTGACGTGGCTGCAGTGACCCCTGGCATGCCCTGTTGCTGTCTGCAGGCAGTCTCAGGCTCGCCTCAGACCTGAGCATCTGCTGCAGGTACTGCAGCTCTTTGCACCTGCAGCTCTCTGAATTCCGTGCAGGACGTCCAGTGACTCCAGAAGGCAGTGGTCCTTGGTCGTGCAGTTCTGCAAGCTCCATAACCTGGAGCTGAGCACGTCCTTCCTGAGGGAATGTGCCAGATCCAACGAGTGGCTGCAGTTCCTCATGCAGAGCCAGCTCCACGGCCACCAGCCAGCCCAGGTGAGCTGCCTGTGCATTGAAGTGGGTCTTGGAGCAAGACCATGTCCCAGTGTGCAGACAGCAGGAGCCTCACCAGTTCCTGGGCTTTGGTTCTCTGGGGATGTCCATACCCTGGCACTGTGGTAGCCCTTCCCTTGCAGCCACACTTGTAAATTTAATTTAAACTCAAGTAGTTACTGCTTTTTTTTTTTTTTAATTGGAGAGTTGCCAGATGTTCAGTGTAAGTTATATAATCTTTTCTTTCAAAACTCAAATCGATTTCTTTGGCAAAGATACTTAAACTTCTGAGAATCCAAATTTTCCACCTTTTGGTTTTGAACATGATTTAAAAATGAATAAAATACTCCAATAAAAGCAATTGGGGAAAGTCATATGAGGGACCTAAGTGGGAGATTCCAGGTAAGATGGTGCTTAGCAGGCCTAGGATTCTAACTTGGATCTCCTTGTTGGTTTGAAGAATCTATAACTCCACAAAAACACCCAAGCAGACCCTTTTCATGCTCTGTTGCTGCACTACAAGAGAGAACAGAACTGAGGCTCCCTAGGAGACATTTGAGCTTTGTGGAAAAGGATGAGCTTTCATTAGAGTAATTCACACCTACAGAACCCTTTTCCCTCTCTGGGTCTCCGAAGTTGCTCTAAAAACGGAATTTGGAGAGTGTTTTGTCTCGGTGTGTTCAGTGCTTCCATCCTCCTGCCCTCAGCAGGTTTTGGTGCTGTTTCCCCACAGGTCATTCCCCTGCTGCAGGATTTCCCCGCCGTGGTCCGGGATCACCTGGAGCTGGCCCTGGGGAAGTTGCTGGGTGCTGAGGCAGGTGCAGCTGGCAGGGCCCGAGCGGGGAGCCTGTTCCAGGTGCTGCTGCAGTGCCAGGAGCAGCCCAGCCCCTGCTGCTACCTGCTGGCTGAGGGGCTCAGGGCACACGCCCCCATCCTCAGCGTGCTGGCAGCCTGCTGCCCCGTGAGTCTGAGTTCCTGCTGCTTGGGGAGTGATGCTGGCAGCTGCTGGCTGTGTCACAGCTGCTCTGCACTGCCATCCCACTGCTGCTGCCTTCCTCTGGTGGCTCTGCACCCCCTTCCCCAGGGAGGTGAGGTGTGAGCCCGTCCTTCTGGCATTCCCAGGATGCCAACCCCGTCTCCTGCCTCTGTGTTTGGATCATCACTTCTGTGGATGGTGCCACCAGGGCTGAGGCCACTGCCCACACCCAGGGCTGGGCAGAGAGCCCCCAGTGGGACCTGCAGGACCTTGCTGTCATCTGGAAAGTCTTCTTGAGGAAGCAGAAGAGTAAAACACTGCTGAATGGCTTCCAGCTCTTTTTAAAGGTGAGGGAGTGTGGTTTCGGGGGTATATTTCATGTGTTTCACCCTTCTGGGCCTGTAAATCCCCCTCTGTCCTGCTTTGTGCCAAGGATAACCTGGTTATCCATGGAAATTCCCAGTCAAATTGGAAGTTGTTCCAATTATCACAGATTTTTAGGTCCTACATCAACCTTGCATGTGACTTTAATAAATTAAAGCTTCATTGTTCTGCTGCTGAGGGAGACAAATTCTACATTTATTGAATGAAATAATAGATGATTTTTAAAAGTAGGATTTATTTATTGAGGTACTTTTGGGAATTTATTGCCATCTGGTTTTGTGTCTTAAAGGACTCCCCTTTGCTGCACATCCTGGAGATGTATGAGCTGTGCATGAACTGTAAAAAGTACAACGAAGCTAAAACCAAACTGGACACGTTTCAGGAAAGCCTCACAAACGTAAGGAAATCAATTCTCTCTAAATGTCATTGCTGGGATTGGGCAGCTGGGCCAAGAGGAGCAGTGTGTGAAAACTGTCTCTCAGTGCAGCTGTTTTAACCCTTTCCATCCCGGCCCCTGGTTCCCTGGACATGCTAACTGACATTCCCTGTCATTAATGCTTTTCCTTCCTGGATGCTGGGCTCAGGCAGCTCAGTTCCCTTCCCCAGCAGTGACAGGGCTGCTTGTGTAACAGTTCATTCACCTGGCCCTCGCTGGTCCTGCTCAGCTCTCTCACCTGCCTCTGGCTCTCACCTGGTGCTCGCCTGCTGTGGAATGTCCCAGCTCCTGCTCGGGGCTGCCTGTCCCTGTCCCTGTCCCTGAGGAGGGGCACAGCTGCTGCACCTTCCATTCCCACTGCCAGCCCAATGCCCAGGAAGGGGGACCCCCTGATCCTTAACCCCTGGTTTGCCACAGCTGGGGGCTGCAGGGGGAGCAGCCCCCGCGGTGCCGCTGCCGTGGCTGCGCTCGCAGGCGCTGTTCCTCCTGGAGCTGATGCTGCAGCAGTGCCGCACGGACTACGAGCTGGGCAAGCTCCTGCAGCTCCTTGCTGCAGCAGAGAACCTCCTGCTGGACGGTGAGGACAGCCCGAATCCCGGCCCTCTGGCAGGGCTGACTCCTGGGGGAAGCCCAGCCTTCGCCGGGCTTCAGCCCCAGCTCTCCTGAGCTCTTTGTTCTCTTTGACCCAGGCCCCCACCTGAAGAGGCTCTGTGCCCTCAGTGAGGCCCTGAGGGACTCCTCCATCTCCATCAGCCGCTCCATCCTCACCTCCTGCAGCCTGGAGGCGTTCCAGGGGGAGTGCAGCTCCATTCTGGAGCAGCTGCAGGAGAGAGGAATGTTCAGCCTGGCTCGGGAGGTGGCAGCCCTGGCCGAGCTGCCCGTGGACAGCGTGGTCACACACGAGGTACAGTGCAGTTAGTGACAGCCACCTCTTCTTCCTGCTGCTGCCAGGACTGAGGAGGCAGCTTCCCAGCCTTCCTGAAACATTAGTTTTTTGTTAAGTAATTTTTTATTTTAAATGCAAGCGCACCGAACACACTGGCTGTAAGTGCCGAGCTGCAGGGCACAACTGTCCTCATTCTCTTCCTGTTTTTATTTGTATGCAGTTTTATTTGGGGAGAAGAATAGATGGGTTTGCCCATCAGGGGGTGGAACAAGATGATCTTTTAGGTCCCTTCCAACCCAAACCAGTTCTGTGGCTTGTTGCATATTGGGGCACTTCCCTAAATCCAGCGTTTCAGTGCTGGCCGTCCTGTGTGAGCTGGAGTTTTCTTTCTTGGAAACATAACTGTGATAAACCTCTGTGGATTTTACAGGTTCTGAGGGATCTACATCATTTAAGAGACGCTGGACAGTGGCATCAACCCCAGACAAGAGCTGAGTTCTGGAAGAAGTGCAACGACACCTTCAGTAAACATTGCGTCTGCAGCCGAGCCGCCGCGGGCTTCTTCCTCCAGCAGGCCGACAACGCGCGGGAGTGCTCAGGGCAGGAGAAGACGGCCAGCGTCCTGGAGAGGCAGCTGCTGCTCACGCTGGCCGGGCACTGGCTGGCCAAGGAGCCCGGGGTGGCCGTGCAGGAGCTGGAGGAGCTGGAGAAGCAGATCTGGCTGTGCCGCGTCGCCGAGCGAGCGCTGCGGGCCGAGGGCTCGGCGCCGTGCCCGTGCCCCGGGGCGCTGTCCTTTGCCAGCCTGGCACAGCACTTCTCCTTTGCCCGGCTGCCGGCCCTGAAGGCGGCCGGGCGCCGCGGGCTGCGGGCCCCGGCCCGCGGGGAGCCCCGGCCGGCGCTGGGCGCCGCGGAGCGGGCGGCGCTGGCCGAGCTGCTGGGAGCCCTGCTGGACCAGGGCGGCGTGCACGAGGCCGCCCGCGTGTGCCGCTACTTCCAGCTGCGGCACGGGGACGTGTCCCTGGTGCTGCACTGCCGGGCCCTGGCCCTGGGCGAGGCCGGGCTGGAGCAGCTGCAGCCCGAGCTGCGGGCCCTGCTGGCCGGCGCAGCCCCCGGCAGTGAGTGACTCCTGACCCCCCGCCTTGCTCTGCCTCTCCCCTCCCTGGGCAGCTCCCCAAAGCTCTGCAGGAGCTCAGCTCCTCCTGCCTTTGTCTCCCTGGTGCACAAGTGCCCTTGTGAAAGGAGCCCGTGGCCTCGCCGCGCACGGCGCCCTGTGTGCTCCAGCAGGGTTCTGTGAGCGCTTTCCTGAACTAGATCCTGAACCTTTCCTCTGCCACAGCTCTCACTTCAGGCCCAGTGAGCAGCACTGCGCTTCGTCCCTGTTCCTGCTTTTAGAAAACACCCCTCTAGTTTTGGTTTTTTTTTTTTTTCTGTAGCTGAAGCAAGGAAATGCCTTAATGAATGCATTTTTCTGACTCCTTTGTGCATTATGAAGGGTTTGGTGCCTCTTGCTTAGTAGCAAGGCTAAGGCTGAGAATGTTTATCTGTAAAGTTCTCTGCATGTCTGTGAAGTCTGAGTGAGCAAGTTTCAGCTGGAACATCCCTTTCTAATACTGATGTGTGAAGCTGAATAGACACAGAAGAGCATAAATGAATCCTAACCCATCAGGAAGGCTGCAGAACCCTTCTTATGCTTAGAAATTTTATATCTGAGGTATTACCGAGGATATTTGTGTTCTGCTACACTGTTTGGACCCTGAAACAAATGCAATATTTAAAAATCACAGGTGCCAAGAGCTCAGTTTTCAAAGGCTGAGGAAGTGTTATGGAATTGCTGCAGGTTTTGGGAGCCTTGCCCAGGTGTAAGGGAGGTTTCTGCCTTTATGAGATAGGAATTGATGGTTTTTTGTTCCCAGCATCCAGCCTGGAGGACTGGACCTCTCTGGGGTGTGAGGATGATGCCGTGGTGGCGGCGCTGAAGGCCCTGGCAGAGGCATGTGTCCATGGCAGGGGCTACTGCAGGCAGGTCCTGTGCCTCTACGAGCTCTCCAAGGTAAGCCCAGGGGCCAGGGCAGCCCTGCTGGGGCTGGGGAGGGCAGGGTGAGGGGGCCAAGGTCTTGGCAGGTGCCCTCAAGGAGCTGCAGAGGGTGGAATTCCAACCCTTTTTGTGAGAAAAGGCCAGAGGCTTCCTGGGCGTGAGGTGCTGAGATGAGCTTGAGCACAGCCGTGCACTTCCAGCTCCAGGTTGGGCAGTCCCACCCTCCCAGTCTGCTCTCCTCAATTCCTTGTTTGCCCTTTTTGGGCCTGAAGCTGCAGCATTGTCCTTGGCTCTGGGCTGGAAAAGGATTGTTCTGTGTGCCTGAGCTGTGAGGAGAACTTGCTAAAACTTTATATGGAGCTCAGAGTTATAAAGTAATGCAGTACAGAGTCTGGAAAATGTGAAAGCATCACCTGGGGTTAAGGGGAGGTCCATGGGTGGGGATGCTCTGGGGTTTTGGCTGCTCTCAGAGGACCTCAGCTTCTCCTCTGGGGAGATCCATGGGTCAGGGATGCTCTGACTGGGGTTTTGGGTGCTCCCAGAGGAACTCAGCTGCTCCTCTGGGATGGTCCATGAGTGGGGATGCTGTGACTGGGGTTTTGGCTGCTCCCAGAGGACCTGAGCTTCTCCTCTGGGGAGATCCATGGGTGGGGATGCTCTGACTGGGGTTTTGGGTGCTCCCAGAGGAACTCAGCTGCTCCTCTGGGATGGTCCATGGGTGGGGATGCTCTGACTGGGGTTTTGGCTGCTCCCAGAGGAACTCAGCTGCTCCTCTGGGGAGATCCATGGGTGGGGATGCTCTGACTGGGGTTTTGGCTGCTCCCACAGGAACTCAGCTGCTCCTTCGGGGAGATCCATGGGTCAGGGATGCTCTGACTGGGGTTTTGGCTGCTCCCACAGGACCTGAGCTGCTCCTTCGGGGAGGTGTCGGCGCGGGAGCCGCGGGAGGTGCTGGGGGCCATCCTGGCGCGCCGGGGGCCGGAGCGCGGCCGCAGGGCCCAGGCCTTCATCGCCTGCCAGGGGCTGCCCCCGGCCACCGTGGCCCCACTGCTGGCACAGCAGATCACCCAGGAGCTGCTGGCCTCGGCCCAGGGCAAAGGTGGGCACAGGGACACACCTGGGCTGTGCTGGGGGCACAGGGAACAGGGACACGCCTGGGCTGTGCAGGGGCCACAGGGACACACCTGGGCTGTGCTGGGGGCACAGGGACACACCTGGGCTGTGCTGGGGGCACAGGGAACAGGGAGCACACCTGGGCTGTGCTGGGGGCACAGGGACACAGCTGGGCTGTGCTGGGGGCACAGGGACACACCTGGGCTGTGCTGAGGTTTGGGCTGTGCACAGGGAGCACACCTGGGCTGTGCTGGGGGCACAGGGAACAGGGAACACACCTGGGCTGTGCTGGGGCTTGGTGTGTGCACAGGGAGCACACCTGGGCTGTGCTGGGGGCACAGGGACACACCTGGGCTGTGCTGGGGGCACAGGGACACACCTGGTCTGTGCAGGGGGCACAGGGAACACACCTGGGCTGTGCTGAGGTTTGGGCTGTGCACAGGGAGCACACCTGGGCTGTGCTGGGGGCACAGGGAACAGGGAACACACCTGGGCTGTGCTGGGGCTTGGTGTGTGCACAGGGAGCACACCTGGGCTGTGCTGGGGGCACAGGGACACACCTGGGCTGTACAGGGGGCACAGGGACACACCTGGGCTGTGCTGGGGGCACAGGGAACAGGGACACAGCTGGGCTGTGCTGGGGGCACAGGGACACACCTGGGCTGTGCTCCTGTCTTTGGGCTGTGCACAGGGAACAGGGGACAGGCCAGGTTTGGTCCCTGGGGGGATTTGTGTGTCCCAAAGCAGCCCCTGCACTCAGTCCCTGAGGGCTCAGCACAGCCAGGGGTGTCTGGGCAGCTCTGCTCTGTCAGCCTTGTCTGCCTTTTTTAGTTCTATACAGATGTTCATTTCTAGTTATTCCTGTGTCCAGCGTGGTGTTGCAGTAGTTAAGGATGTATTTTTATGGGCACCAATTTAATATTTATTTTAAAAAAGGGTTTTTAACCTTGGTCTTTGCTGCCCCACATCATCTGGCTTGGGAATATCATGTGCATTTCCCTGTCTAAAGCATGACAAATGTTCTCCCTTTTCTTTTTCCCTTTGGGGAAGCAAGGGGCAGCTCTGTGGTTGTCCAGTAGGATTTTGTTGGGTTGAACTGGGAAAAAAAGTATTTTCTGATTGTTAAATTTAAGCAATAACACCCAAGGTGTCTTTAGGACTGTAGTCCCAAGTCCTCAGTCAGTCTGGATGACGTCAGATTGGTTTGTTTGGGGTTTGTTAATTAATGATAAAAAACAGGAGCTCTCTCCTGCACAATCAGCAGTGGTGACAGGATTCTCTCTCTGGCCACAGGGCAGAAGCAGGTTTGGAACCCTGCAGTGGAGAGCCAGGAGCTCCTGCAGCTGGCCAAGCTGTGCCAGGATCACACTTTGGTTGGGATGCAGTTGCTGGATAAAATCTCCTCTGTCCCCCGTGGGGAGCTGTCGTGCAGTGAGTAAATGGCAAATCCTGCCTGGTGTAACCTGTGTGTAACTATCGTGGCGTCGTTGGCTTGAACTCACAGCTCAGAGGGGAGGCTCTGCTGCTGATCTCAAATTTGATATTCAATTAGTAGGGCTGAGGATGTGCACAGTAGATAAGGGTGTTGCTTAAAGGTTTATTTTCCAAACTAAATTCGGATTTTTGTGCTAAGCAAGAGGTGGGAAATGCAGGCAGGGAGTGCCCTGAGCTGTCGAGGTGGTTTGTTACAGAGGGGACACTGTGACTTTGTTCTTACTCATCACAGTTAGAAACGGAATGTTTCAAAGCCAAATGCAGAGCTCGTGCCCTTCCTTTCCCAAGGGCAGGGCTGGCAGGCAGTGCAGTGATGATGTGTTACACATTTGTCAGCCTTTGCTGGAGGAGCCTGGAGGTTCTGTGCTCGGGTGTGTTTTGTGTTTTCTATAGAGAGAGGCAATAATTCACTTCCTCAGCCCTTTAACTGAAGTACCAGAGTGCTTCTGCTCCTCAGTTACAGAGCTGCTGATCCTGGCCCACAGCTGCTTCAGCCTGACGTGCCACATGGAGGGGATCACGCGAGTGCTGCAGGCAGCTCGGCTGCTCACCGAGGAGCACCTGGCTCCCAGGGAGGAGTACGGGCTGGTGGTGAGTGTGCCTGGGCAGGGGCTGTGCCAGGGCGGGCAGGGGCTGGGGCAGGGGCTGTGCCAGGGCTGGCTGGGGCTGTGCCAGGGCTGTGCCAGGGCTGGCTGGGACTGGGGCAAGGGCTGTGCCAGGGCTGGCTGGGACTGGGGCAGGGGCTGTGCCAGGGCTGGCTGGGGCTGTGCCAGGGCTGCCCAGGGCTGGCTGTGCCTGTGCCAGGGCTGTGCCAGGGCTGGCTGTGCCTGTTCCAGGGCTGGCTGTGCCTGTTCCAGAGCTGGCTGTGCCTGTCCTGTCTGTGCCTGTGCCAGGGCTGGCTGTGCCTGGCCAGGGCTGTGCCAGGGCTGGCTCTGCCTGTGCCAGGGCTGTGCCAGGGCTGGCTGTGCCTGTTCTAGGGCTGTTCCAGGGCTGGCTCTGCCTCTGCCAGGGCTGTTTCAGGGCTGGCTGTGCCTGTCCTGGCTGTGCCTGTTCTAAGGCTGCCTGTGCCTGTGCCAGGGCTGTTCCAGGGCTGGCTGTGCCTGTGCCAGGGCTGGCCAGGGCTGTTCCAAGGCTGGCTGTGCCTGTGCCAGGGCTGGCTGTGCCTGTTCTAGGGCTGTTCCAGAGCTGGCTGTGCGTGCCCTGTGGTGATTCAGCTGCTGGGGAAATGCTGCTCTGCAGCACTGGGCATCTTTCATTGCTGCCTTGGAGGCTCTCCTGGAGCCTGGGAGGTGCCCAGTGGAACGGTGTCAGTGCTAAAAGCTTCCCTGCCCGTTTTGATGTGCTCAAAGGATGCCCTCTCACCTCGCTGCAGTTCGGGTTGCTTTAGGAGTCCCCCCGTGGCTCCAGGGCAGCACGTGCAGCCCACAGGGCCGCTGTGCACGGGCTGCCCTGGCAGGGCTGCCCTGGCAGGGCGTTGTGGCACTGCCCTGGAGCTCCTGAGGTGCCCTGGTGTCCCCAGGTGCGCCTGCTGACGGGCATTGGCAGGTACAATGAGATGACCTACATCTTCGAGCTGCTGCACCAGAAACACTACTTCGAGGTGCTCATGAGGAAGAAGCTGGACCCGGTACGTGAGGGACAAACGTGCAGGGAGCTGTGGCTGGATCAGGAATTTACACCCAGTTTACACTGGGTGAAATTGTCTGGGCATTTTACTTCCTGAGTAAAATCTGCTTCCTGAATCGCAGCTTTCATAAAAATAAATTAATGCTCGGGTTTATTTAGTCTTACTTTAGTTGAACCATTTTTTCCTAATTAGAGAAAAAATGAGGGCTGCAATGAGAGCAGCCTTGAAACTTAAACTTGGCATTGTCAGGGTTTTCACGTCCTGCTTTGCTTTTTTTTGCAGTTAAAGTTTCATGGGGGTTTCAAAAATCACAGGTAGTCACAGCTTTGTTTTAAGTAAGCCACAGGGAAATGTTGACATGTGTACGTAAAGAAGGGCACAGCTGCTGGATTTTCATCCCGCGGGTGCGGGGCTGCTGTCGGGCTTTAGGGTGCAGTGGTCACTTTTGGGGACAGGGTGGCTCGTGGGTGCAGGGCTGGCCCGGGGCCGTGCTCAGGTGCCCTCTGTGCCCAGAGCGGGACGCTGAAGGCGGCGCTGCTGGACTACACCAAGCGCTGCCGGCCCGGCGACAGCGAGAAGCACAACATGATCGCGCTGTGCTTCAGCATGTGCAGGGAGATCGGCCAGAACCACGAGGCTGCCGCCTCCACCCAGCTCAAGCTCATCGAGAGCCGGCCCTGGGGTGAGCGGGGCTGCGGGAGGGAGGGGAGGGGGGTCCCCGGTGGCCTGGAACGCCCCGGAGCTGCCGCTGCCCGGGGGAGGCTCCTGCCCCGAGCAGCTCCCCGGCTGTTCTCAGAGGGCTCTGACATTCAGGGCTCTTTCCTGCTGTGACGTTCCCGTGGGGCAGGTAGAGGCACAGCCAGGCTTCCCTCAGCCCCCAGGATGGCTTTGCAGGGGCTCTGTGAGTGCTGGGTTTGTGTCTGTGCGTGTGGCACCCGCGGGGTGACCGCAGCGTGGGCAGGCAGCGACACCAGGAGCTGTGCCAAGGGATTTCTGAGTGGATCTGGCAGTGGGCAGTGCTGGCAGCTGCCACAAACGTGTGGCTGGAATTCTTTCTGGCCTCCAATCACTCGACCAGGCTCCAGGAAAGCTTTGGTCCATGAACTGAACAGGCAGTGTGTTCCTTCCTGCTTTTTTAATACATAAATTTCGGTTTAGTTTGTTGGTGCTTTATGAGACACCAGATACAGATTTTGGCAGTAGGAGGGAGTTTTGTAACTTACTTTGTCACCTTTATAAATAATTGGTTATTCCTTCTTCTTTCCTGTTTCAGAGGAGTCTCTTCAGGATGTTCCAAATTTAAAGAAGCTTCTGCTGAAAGCTGTGACTCTCTTCATTGATGCAGCAGAAAGTTACTCCAAGGTAAAGTGAGATGGAATGGAATGATCTGTGGAGCATGTGAGGAGTGGGCTGGGCTGGGAGAACACACCGAGCTGCCCTGGGCAGGCTGTGCAGGGCCCGGTGCAGGAGGGATCTGTGTCTCTGCAGCCCAGTAGCACCAGCAGCATGGCTGTGTCTGAGTGTGCCATGCTGGCCCCTGCTCAGGCTTTAACAAACCTGGGGTTACAGGTGGCTTCCCCACTGTCAGAGCAGGGACCATGAGCTTAATGAGCAAGGATAGAACAATTACAGTATTTAAACCCAAGTGTAATTATGGTGCAAGTATTTGTGGGAATGAAGCTTTGTTTAACACCGATGGAATACAGTGAATGTGAAGCTGCAGTGCTCTGTCACTGCTGTCAGGCACTGCAGGGCTCTGAGCTCCCTCAGGGATGTTCCCAGGTTTCCCTGGAAGCTCTCAGCTGCTCTGTCACTGCTGTCAGGCACTGCAGGGCTCTGAGCTCTCTCAGGGATGTTCCCAGGTTTCCCTGGAAGCTCTCAGCTGCTCTGTTCCAGGACTCGTGTGTGCGGCAGGCGCTGCGCTGCCGCCGCCTGACGCGGCTCATCACGCTCCAGCTGCACTTCCTGGGCTTGGGGCAGAGCACCAGGATCATCAACCTGGGCAGGCAGGACCTGCCAGGGGCCATCCTGGCCTTGCCCAGGTTCTACCAGGTGAGCTGGGCTCCCTCGGGGTCCTTTTGTTGGGAACAACTTGGGCACTGCAGTGCCCGAGCACTCAGCTCCTTCTCCTGGCCGCAGATCCTGTGGGATACATGGCATGGAGGGACAGGACACAGGGAATGGCTTCCCACTGCCAGAGGGCAGGGATGGATGGGGTATTGGGAAGGAATTGTTCTAGGAGGATGGTGGAACCCTAGCAGAGGTGCCCAGAGCAGCTGTGGCTGCCCCTGGATCCCTGGCAGTGCCCAAGGCCAGGTTGGACAGGGCTTGGGGCAGCTGGGATGGTGGAAGGTGTCCCTGTTTAGGGGCTGAGGAAGGTTGTTCACAGTGCTTTGTTACCCTGTATTTCACAGCTGCTCTCAAGAACAGCAGCAAGGGGTGGGTGGAACAGAAGATCCCCAGTACCGAGTTCTCAGTGTGGAATGTTCTGTGCCATGAGTTCTCAGTGTGGAATGTTCTGTGCCATGAGTTCTCAGTGGGGAATGTTCTGTGCCATGAGTTCTCAGTGTGGAATGTTCTGTGCCATGAGTTCTCAGTGTGGAATGTTCTGTGCCATGAGTTCTCAGTGGGGAATGTTCTGTGCCATGAGTTCTCAGTGTGGAATGCTCTGTGCCATGAGTTCTCAGTGGGGAATGTTCTGTGCCATGAGTTCTCAGTGGGGAATGTTCTGTGCCATCCCCCTCCCTGTCCCTGCTCTCCCTGCAGGCAGCCATCGTGGCCGAGGCCTACGAGTTCCTGCCGGACTGGGCTGAGGTTCTGTTCCAGCAGGTGATCACCAGGGGGGACTTTGTGTACCTGGAGGAGTTCAGGCAGCAGCGGCCGCTGCAGCCCAGCCTGTTCGAGGAGGTGGCCAAGAAGTGAGTGAGGTTCTGCAGCTTTACCTGCACAGGGCCCCTGAGAGCGGCAGCAGGAAAGGGTTAAACTGTTCAGCCTGTGAAGGGGACTTGAGATAGAATTCCAGAAGGGTTTGGGTGGGAAGGGACCTTAAAGCTCATCCCATCCCACCCCTACCATGGCAAGGACACCTCCCACTGCCCCAGGCTGCTCCAGGTCCCATCCAGCCTGGCCTTGGGCACTGCCAGGGATCCAGGGGCAGCCCCAGCTGCTCTGGGCACCTGTGCCAGGGCCTACCCACCCTGCCAGGGAAGGATTTGTTGGTAGCCTTGGTTCTTGGCACAGCATGGAAGTCGCTCTGATCCAGCCTTGTCCTTGAGCTGGACAAGGAGGGAGCTCAGGGCTGGGCAGAGCAAATCCTTAGAATGAATCAGAGCAAATAAAACAACCAGGAGATTCACGTGTGGCTGCTGAGTATGACCTCTTGTTGAAATGTCATTCTTGCAGGCCCAGAGCAAGAGTCTCAGGGGCCTGGGAAGCTTCTGTGTCTCAGTCCCACGTGCCATTGTTGCAGGGTCAAACAGCACCCCCCTGCTGATGCTGCCCTGAGGAACCTGAAGCGGTTCCTCACCCACTGCGAGGACATCTACACCTACTACAGGCTGGCCTACGACCACAAGTTCTATGACGTGGTGAACTCCCTGCTGAAGGACCCTCAGACTGGCTGCTGCCTCAACGACCTCTTATCCAGCTGAATTCCAGCTGAATTCCAGCCCCGAGCACAGACTTGCAGGGTCAGTGCTGATTTACACAGATTTTCTCTATGGCCTGCTCCCAGGGCTCTGCTGCTCTGTAAAAACTACTCCAGAAAACTGCACAAGGTTGTAAGTAGTTAAATGCTGACTGCGTTAACCTAAAATTGTGTTTTGTATAATAAAGCTTACTGTTTATAAATTACTCGAGTCACCAGCAAACACTGACTGGCCCAGGTGGGGGGTGAAGCAGAGATCCAGCAGCCCTTTAACTTAGGGACATGGGGAGGGAGCAGCCCAGGAATTGTATCCAAAGAGGCAGAAACAGGTGTGCAGAATGTGCAGGCAAAGGGGGTGGAATAAGCAGAATCACTGCAATAGAATAATGTCTTCTTTGAGTCCAATCTGATTTCTAAAATCTTGTACAGCCTTAAACAGCCCATTCCTAATTCTGCTGTCTTGGAGTAAAAGAAATAACCCAGTGCAAATGTATTTTTACAGTTATTAAATACAAATTCCTTTCCAGGCCCAGGCCATGGGCACACTCCCAGCACAGCTCAGCTTTGCATCTCTCCCTCTTCAGGTATTTTTCCTGTCAGGGCCCAAAAAGAACTCTGCTCCAAGGCCAGCCTGGTGAAGTCCTCAATAGTGATTTTTATTAAATTAGTTGCTTTATAAAACATTGCAGATGTTGTAATTGTTAACATAACAATTTGCCCAACTGTAGGAACTGCTGCAGTTTGCTAAGCAAGTTTGGTTTTTAATGAAAGAAAACGGCCGAGTCGTGAGAGACCCACCACAACCCAGGAGAGCCCCAAAGAAGTCATGTGGCTTGGTTTTTTCTTTTACACTTAACCCCTTAATTAACTGTTAAAGAACACCCAACCCAGACAGCTGCATTAGTAGAAATTTAAATGAATGGAACTAAATTAACTTCATCCTTGAGACACAAGTGGGTTTTGCCTTGCTCTGCCCCAGCAGGTGCTGTCCAGGTGTCAGGCTCTGGAGCAGTGGCTGTCCCAGGGGACAGGCTCCCAGGTGCAGTATTCCACACTGAAGTTAGCAGTTCCCTTCCCAGAATACTGAAATCCTCAAGCTCTAACTCAAGACAAAGCGACTGGAACTCTACGTGCACACCCTGCCCTTGCTGCAAACTGCTCTTGCTCAGCCCTGGCCCTGGAGCAGGGACAGTTAAGGCCATGTCATGGAGCTGTGCTGGTTATAATCCTTCACCTTGTTCCAATTCCTTCTCGATTTAGTGGCTGTTGCTATGAATAGCAGCAGTGCCCATTATCAGAATTTTGGGTTTTTAACTGCAATTTACAGACCTTTTCCGTTCTACCCCCGGCCGGAGCTTCCGCCCGGACCCGGCGCCTCCAGCCCCCAGCACACAGATACTGCAAATTCTGATTGTAGCATTTGGCAGAATTTAGAGGAAGAAAGGTTGTGCTACATGTTTAAGGGATTACGGGCAACAGAAAGACAACAGAAGGGAGATAAATGTCACATGAAGTCTTCGAAGTCTTGTACGTACTCGCCGTCGTAGCCGCCGTAGTCGGCCAGGTCGTCTTTCATCGTCGCCTTCAGCCCCCCGCCAGGCACAACTCCTTTTTTCTTCTTTTTGGCTTTATTCTGTGCCAAGAGGACAAGGGTGGTTACTGGGCAGGCCCAGAGCTGTCGTTAGCCCAGCCAGGCTCAGCCCAGTGGCACTGAGCAGTCGCAGGCCCTGCACTGAACGTGGCCCTGCCAAAGGTTTCCACCCCGCACGTTTTCCGAGGAAAGCTGTGACAGTTCCAGGTGTCCCCAGCTCCCTGCACACAGCCCTGCCCCCCCTTTGCCTTTCATCCTATTTCCCCTGGACTCTCAACAAGTAACTAATAAATGCAGGGGAGCCTCAAGCAGGGGCCGTGATCCCTGAGGAACAGCCCCCATCTTACCTTCTCTTGTTTTTGTTTTTCACTGCATAATACTGTCAGAGTGTTTGTGATCTTTTTCAAATCATCCACCTCCACTGCATCAGGGAAGAAAAAGGAAAAAAAAAAAAGATTCCTGATCAATGTTGTTCTTATAAGGCAGTTAAGTAACATCCCCAGTCTCTAAAACTAGAAATAAGCATTAGTGTAACTATGGGCAATTACTTGATTTAAATCAGCAGAACACAGAGTGGGTGGTTCTGGTCCTTACAATCCCAACAAGAATTCCAGCTGGTTCCTCGGAAGCCTGAGCCTTGTAGAAGGTAAAACTTGCAAATAAAGTTAGTGAACACAAGAGCCTTACTGAGACATTTGAACAGTAAAATATGGAGATAGTAAAATACAGTCAAATGTATCAAAAGGAGCACGGGATTACCAATAAATGATTCTGTTTATCAATAAATGGTGCAAGGGGCTGGGAGTCCCTCCTGTTAGGAGCTCTGCAATCCCTGAGATGGAAGCTGCCAGCTGGGATGATGGATGCACCCAGCTCCTCCTGGGATCAAGTTACCCCTCACTGAAGGACAGCTGGGTACAGGACAGGGAACCATCCCAGCCACTGCTCCAGCCACCAGGGCATTGGGAAAAGGAGTTTAAATTACTTCATCTCTGTATGGTTACATGCTGAATTCCAGAACAGTTAATCTGCAGTTCCACAATTACGTGAACTCGATTTTGTAGTAGTTTCCCTCCAAATGAGGTACTCAAATTACCTGCCTCAGAGAATCTACTCTTATTATTTCAGAAATGGCTTCAAGAAAAACATGCAGGTTTTAGATCAGCATAAAAATTCACACTTTTTGCAGAACTGTCTCTAACCAGCGTGCAGAAAGAGCAGCTTTTGCACGGGGAGAGGATCCTTAGCAGAGTTTGTGGAATGGAATCAGGTCAGTGCCTCATTTAGTACAAACTAACAGAGCAATCCCCTGTGAGCACTATCACAGCACGTTTTCCACCTCAGCTGCAGCACAGCTCTGGCAGCAGAGCTGGGGCTGCCTGCACTTACAGGAAATACAGACGTCCCGGAGCAGCGCTTCCAAAAAGCCGGCGTAATGTAACGACTTCTCGTACTGTGTGATCTTCTCCTTGAGCAGCTTCCCAAATTCCGTGAAGTCATCTTTTGAAGAGGGATTCATGGCATCTATTCCACAAGTGCTATTTACACCTGCAGGGACAGGCAGGGTGTTAGAGAGAACGTGAGCTGTGAGCCCTAAAAGGGGACCCGGCTCCCTGAGCTCCGCTGCCCCCACAGCCAGGGCCCATCCCTGGCCTCACAGGAAGGAAGGAAGTTTGCTGCAAAACTCAGGAATTTCATAGAATCCCAGAATGGTCTGGGTTGGAAGGGTTAAAGCCCGTCCAGTGCCACCCTGGCAGGGCAGGGACACCTTCCACTATCCCAGGTTGCTCCAAGTCCATCCAACCTGACCTTGGGCACTTGCAGGGATGCAGAGGCAGTCACAGCTGCTCTGGGCACCCTGTGCCAGGGCCTCCCCACTCTCACAAGAACAATTCCTTCCCAATATCCCATCCATCCCTGCCCTCTGGCAGTGGGAAGCCATTCCCTCTTGTTCTGTCACTCCACGCCCTTGTCCAAAGTGTCTGTCCAACAAGTTTTGAAGCTGAGTCAAGCTCAGTAATCTGACCCAGCTATTCCTGTTCTCTGGGCAACCTGCACCAGGAAGCCCCTTTTTCCTCAAATAAACAATTCCTGCCTCGACCTCCTGAGTGCAGAACTCAGCTGGTTCTTTGCAGCTGTGCACACCCCCCAAGCTCTGTGACAACCTCCCCTGAGCAATGAGCTGAATCATCCACTATAATTAAAGAAACTCTTCCATGTTTGAGGAATGCTGCTGTGCATCAGCATCTTTGCTCCTTCTTTGTTCTCAGTGCCACAACTCAGTGTGCTGACAGCCAAACCCTGCTCATGCTTTGCAGGGTCCCAGGGGTTTATTTATTTCCTGCTGCTTTAACTCACCGAAGGTTTCCTTTGCCAGCTCCAGGTCTGACTCCTCTTGTAACTTCTTTAGCCGTAGTTTGTCTGCCAACTGTTCTTCTGGTGTGAGCTCCTTCTGTTCCTCGGGTGCCTCTAACTGCAGGGGGAACACACAGGGAGAAGGTGGCACGTTAAAGACATCACCCTGCTTCACCCACTGCTGCCTCCACTCAGGCACGTGGAAAACCTGGAACCCATTCCCTGCAGTCTCAATAGATTGTTCATTTCCCAAGCAATGGGAAGAAACACCAACCTCCCACTCCTGCCTGTTCCATCACGTGCTGCACACAAAGGAACTGGGATAACACTGATCCAGCCACTGGTTACACTACACAGGAATTAAAGCTCCCTGCCCCACACGGGATCATGTACAACACCTAAGTTTGGTTTATCAGATGAATCAAGACCTTTTCAGATCTTGCTCAACCTCCAAAAAACCAAATCAAACCCACCCTCTGAATTTTACGTGACCCAGAAGAAATCAGGAGTTACCCTTTTTTTAAGCTCCTCTTGCTTTTTCTTCTGTAGCTTTTCTTTTTCTTTGATTTTTTCTGCTATTTTCTTTTTTTCTGAAACTTTCGGTTCTGTAAAGGGTGGAACAACAAACACAGCTCTCAGAAGTCTTGATGATGTTTTTTCCCCCACACAAGCACTGGAAGCCACCGAGCTCAGCTCCTGGGACTGAGCACAGAGTTAGAGACACTCCTGTTAAACCCAGCCCCGCTCAGGTTTGATCCTCACACAGCCCAGACACAAGCAGTGCCTGTTCCCATGCTGATACAGAGCCAGGGGTTATCTCAAAGCCTCACCTTGTTTTACCTCTGTCTCCTTCACCTCCTCCTCTTCCTCCTCATCATCCCAGTTATCCTGAAAAACAGCGAAGATTCTTTTACAGATAGCTGTAACCTCTTCCAAAGCCCACAGACCCACAGAGCTGGTATCCCAGCGAGGGAGCCATGGGAGCTGTACCTCAGGGGTTTTTGGAGCTGTCCATGCTGGCTGGGGCCAGTTCTTACCATGGAAAAGGCAGGTTTTAGTCAAACAGCCAGCTTGTGTCAGTAACCACAACAGCCAGATCACAAACAGTCAAACACCACTGACACAAACAGGACTTTATTCTCATTTCTGGTGTTTTGAGACGCTGAACATCACTGAGGGATGGGTGCACACAGCCCACTGGAAACCCCCAGCCCAGCTGAAACCACGTCAGGCCAGCACAGGCTCTTCTGTCCCACAGCACCAGGGCCCCTCTCCTGGCTGGGAAAAGCTTCCCCCGTGGCTGCAGGGATTTTCTGGGAGGCTACAGCAGAGGCAGTGGTGCAGGGCCCCACGCTGCACCAGGATGTGCTGATCCAAGCAGGGAGACACCGAGTCCCTCCAGCAGCTCAGCCCGGATAATTGGCACCTGCAGGGGACTCGGCTTCCCTTCCACATTCCACGGAGCTGACTTGAATTTGGAGCAGCATTATTTTAGCTCACATCTAATTAAGTTTGTTACACCCACTGCTTAAACAGCTCCACTCTGCACTGAGGAGCTGCCTCAGCCCCAGCCTGGCCAGGCTGGGAGTCAGATGCAAACTGCAGAGGAAGGGCAGCCCGGCCAGGAGGGATCCACCCATGGCACTGGGATATCTGGGAGACTTCACAGAGGGCACGTGGGCAAGGACTCCACGCCATGAGATGTGCCCCAAACCCATCCTGCCAGCCTTGGTTTATAAACCCAGGGAAATCCAAGTCCTGCCAGCCAGGCCTGGTTTATAAACCCAGGGAATTCCAAGTCCTGCTAGCCTTGGTTTATAAACCCAGGGAAATCCAAGTCCTGCCAGCCAGGCCTGGTTTATAAACCCAGGGAATTCCAAGTCCTGCCAGCCAGGCCTGGTTTATAAACCCAGGGAGCTCTCTTGGAGGAAGAGCCAGCTGCCTCAGTGCTGTGTCCTTGCAGTGATACAGTAATTCCCAGAGAACATATTCACTGCCCAGTATTTCAACAGTGTTTCTGTGTCCTTCAGCACGCCAGGAACATCCTCCCAGCAGCTGGGACTGGGCACTGGCTCCCAGCTCCAGCCCAGCTCTGGGATGGAGCAGGCACTGCCCTGCCCTGGCTGTGCCAGCCCTGAGTCAAGAGATGAAAATGCCCTGGCAGCAGGCCTGACTTGTGGGGAACGTGTGCTGGGGAACACTGAGAGGAGTTTTGTTACCAAAGGTGCTAATTTTAAACCCGGGAAGCTGACGTTTCCCAAATTAACAGTTACTGCAAGTTCATTACCAAAAGCCCTTCCAAAACACAGATCTGCAGATACAAAGCACACTGCACAGTGTGAGGTGCCTTAGGAAAGCCACGGCCAGGAAAGTTTGTGCTGCCACTTCAGACCACGTCATCCCCCTGATGGAGGGATCCAGAGCCCGAGCAGGGGCCCCTGGGAGTCTGGCAGGAAGAGCAAATCAAAGGGAAATAATCCAAAATAAACCACCTTTCTTTGCTGGATCCTCCCTAGATGCAGCTCTGGCACTAAAGCCATAATCCCTTGGAAACAGTTAAGCAGCTGCATCCTTGCCACATGTAAGATGTAAAATGTCTTCCCAGTGCCAGGGGGCAGGGATGGATGGGGTTTTGGGAAGGGATTGTTCCCTGGGAGGGATGGAACTCCCAGGGCAGCTGTGGCTGCCCCTGGATCCCTGGCAGTGTCCAAGGCTGGGCTGGACAGGGCCTGGAGCAGGGGAAGGTGTCCCTGCCACCTGGGATGGGATTTAAGGTCCCTTCCAACCCAAACCATTCTGGGATTCCATGTGGGGAATACTTGTTCCTTTATTAAACAGACAGAGACCCCTCAGGTGTCTGCAAGAGAACCACTCTGGTCCCGTTCTGGACACATTCCATGCAGCAGGAATGCTGCTCACTTTCCAAGGAAGGAGGAAAAGCAAATGTCACAGGCTGAGCCACAGGTGTCTGCACACACCTGTCGGTCACAGAGGGCTCGAGCACACACACCTGTGGCACTTCCACGCTGTCCACACTCTTTCCCAGGGCCTGGAGCTGCTGTGCACACACCTGTCCTTGTCCTGCTGCTCTAATGTGGCACCTGGGACACTGGGCTGGGGCTACTACTGGGTTTAAGAAGGAAAGTTACCAAATTTCTGTGATTCTGTGTTTTTAAAAGATGAACTACTTTTCCTGTACTGTCTATGGGAAGAACTCCACCTGAGCCCCAAGAAAAACTCTTGGTGCTTTTCAGAGATTCTGGTAACAGTGTCCTCAAAACCAACCCCGAGTCCTCCCACAGTGTTACAATGTCCCAGGGCTGGAGGAAACAGAAAGATCTTTTGTAGCTGCCTTATTCCACTGACAGAATTCCGGGTGGGTTCGGGTCTGAAGGGACCTCAGAGACCACCCAGCTCCACCCTCTGCCCTGGGCAGGGACACCTTCCACTAGAGCAGGCTGCTCCAAAGCCTGTCCAACCTGAAACCCATCTGGTGTGCTCCTTGTGCACTCCCTGGCACGCCGTGGCACTATCCACATGAATCTGGAGGTTTCTGTGGCACCACCAGCCTGCCGGGGGGAGCCGAGCAGGAGCAAACAGCCTGTGAGGGAGCTCTGCCTTCAGAAGCACCAGCAGTGACCATCCACACGTTTTGTCCCGCTGCCGTGCAGACACCCCGGCACGATCCCGCCTCGTGCCGAGTGGAGAAGCAGGAAGATCAGGCGGAAAAGTCCTGCTGGAAGGGCACAGACCCTCCTGGTCAGCTCCAACACGGCACCGCCGTCCTTCACCCCGTCCCGCCTCACCAGCGCACCGCACACGGCCCGACAGCGGGGGGACAGCGGGGGGACAGCGGGGGGACAGCGGCCCGGAGCCTGGGAAGCAGCCGGGGAGCAGCCGGTGGATCCCGCAGAGAGCAGGAGGTGCCGCTCCGGGAGCGTCTGCCCGACCCTTCCCGGCCCGCACGTCCCGGGGCAGCGGCAGCGGCCAGGGCCGGCTCCTCCTGGCACCGTGACCGAGCCCGGAGCCGCTGCCGCGCGGGCGGAGCCCCCGGAGCCGGAGCCGCCGGAGCCGGAGCCGCCGGGAGCCGGAGCCGCCGGGAGCCGGAGCCGCCGGAGCCGGAGCCCCGGGAGCCGGAGCCCCGGGAGCCGGAGCCGCCGGGAGTGGGAGCCCCCGGGTGTCCGGCCCGGCCCCGCCGCCTGCCGAGCCCCGAGCCCGGCCCGGAGCCGCGCAAAGCCGCCCGGCCCGCCGTGGCCCCTCGCCCCCGCCCCGCCGGGGCCCGCGCTCGGGCGCCATATGGCAGCGGCCCGCCCGCCCCCGCCGCTCCCAGCCCGGGCCCCGGAGCCGCCGCGCGGCGGGGCCCGCCCGGCCGCACCTTCACGTCGTCCTCCTCATCCTCGCCGGCCCAGCGGTCCCCGGCCACCCCCGGCACCAGCCGCTTCGCCACCGGCTCCACCACCTCGAAGCTGTCGGCGTCTGTGGGGAGAGGAGCGCGGGTGAGGGGCGCGGAGCGGCGCGGGGGGGCCCCCGCCGGCCCCGGGCCCCGCGGCCCCGCCGCACCCACCCCACGAGTCCGCCGCCTCCGCCGCCATCTTGCCCCGACCGCGGCCGCCGGGCAGCGCCGCGCGGGGCACGCCGGGACGGCGGCGGACTGACCCGGCCCCGCCCCGGCCCCGCCCCCGGGAGGCGGGGCCTGAGCGGCGCGCGCGAACGGGGCGGGAACGAAATGAGAGGGGGCGGGGCCGGGGGCGGGGCCGGACCGGGATCGGGAACGGGAACGGGAACGGGATCGGGAACGGGATCGGGAATAGGATCCGGAACGGGAACAGGACCGGGAACAGAACCGGGAACGGGACCGGGACCGCGATTGGGATCGGGAACGGGATTGGGAACAGGAACGGGATCGGGACCGGGATCGGGAACGGGATTAAGATCGGGACCGGAACGGGATCGGGATCGGGACCAGCCCTGGGCCCGGGATCGGGACCCGGACCGGGATCGGGATCGGGAACAGGACCGGGGCGGCATCGGGATTGGGACCGGGACCGGGAACGGAATCGGGATTGGGATCGGGAATGGGACCGGGAAGGGGATCCGGAACGGGAACGGGACCAGGATCGGGACCCGGACCGGGATCGGGACCAGCCCTGGGCCCGGCACCCCGCTCCCCCGCCCGCAGTCCGGGTCTGTCCCGGGGCAGCGCCCGCCCGGCGCTATCGCGGGGCCGCAGCCGCGGGAGCCGCCCCGGCCGCGCCCGGGAGCCGAGCGGAGCGGAGCGGAGCGGAGCGGAGGGACCGCGGCCGCCCCGGGCCCGGCCGTGCTCCGGGCACGATCCCGGCAGCGCCGGGCACGGCTCGGCCACGCCACGCCCGGGTTATCCCCGGCTCTCCTTCCCCCCGTGTCCTACGGCACGGAACAGAGGAACGCGGGAATTGTTCGCTTTTCACTCCCGGCTTCTGCGAGAATCCCGGGAAGTGGAAAAGGAGGATAGACTTTGTCTGAAGATAATAAATTTAGAACGTGTCTTTCGTAAACCAAATCAATGATCTCTGTATACGCCTGTATAAATCACACGCACAAGGGAAAACACGAAGAAAAAATAGAGACTTCCAAAATTCTCATCCTTTTCCTGTTCTTCTCCATTGTCCAGACAATATAAATAATAACAGAGCTATACCTATGGATCAAACAATGTCACAAGTTATATCCTCACCAAGTCACAGCCTCAGGGTGCTGTGCAGACAATCACAAAATCACCAGGAATTGTGCAGCAATTTGGAATACGTTAATACTGGGATACGTGATTTGGAATTCTAAGGAATTACACAGAACATTTAAATTTTTCCTCAATAGTAAAACGCAGACACGACTTCTTCCACTTCAAGGCTGAAAACTGACAGGAGCAATGTCTTGACTTACAGAAAGCTGAGGCTCAGTGAAGGATGATACCAGCTAAAAATCATAAAAACAGGATCCAGAGCATAAGTATTTAATGAAATCTTTGTGCTTCTGTAGACTAGAAATGATTGCAGAAGAAACAGAAATCCACAGCACAGGACTTCTCTTCCCATCACATTTAACAAGGTTCGGCCCCATCAGTACAATGACATTTTTGCAAGAACAAAAACTCCTCCTCCTCCTCCTCCTCCTCCTCCTCCTCCTCCTCCTCCTCCTCCTCCGCTCCCGGGTCCCTCCTGCCCCGGGGCTTTCCAGGCCGGCCCTGGAGCTGCGATGTTGGCCAGGGCAGGGCAGGGGACGATGCCGTGCAGGGCTTTTGTCCCCGCCCAGGGTCGGTTCCACATTTCAGGGCTCTTCCCGAACCCCTCCGTCCCTTCACTGGCGCCTTCCGCTGGCAGCACGCGTGGTTTGGGAGATTCCCAATCCAGTCCGGGCACGTTCGGGCTTCCTGCCACATTCAAAAGCAATGGAAATCGTCAGGTGGGGTGGATCCAAGGCGGGGGAAGCAGGAGCACCGAGGCGAGGGCCATTCCCGGGAAAACAAAGGCCTGAACAGGTACTGCCACCAAAGGGCTGCGAGGTGCGAGGGAGCTGCCAGAACCAAGGGGCTCCAGCCTGGAACAGAATCCACGGGGACACGGAAAGCAGGTGACCACAGCCCAGCACAGACCACAGAGGAAATCATTCAGAACCTTGGAAACAGGACGTGGTGCTTTCCATAAGGAGAAAGCCACGCTCCGTAAGGAATCGGTGATCCAGCTGCACGGTGCCCTGCTCGGGGGGCACGGGCCACACTCACACCTGGCTGAGCCTGCCCCGGGCACGGGGGCGGCTTTGGGGGCACAACCCGACCCAGAGCTCGGCACAGGAACAGGGAGCTCCCCCTCGAGATGAACACGGCAGAAATAAAACCTGCGGATGCAAACCCTGCTCCACACCAGAGAGGTTTGCAGGAGGCAGGAGCACTCTGCAGAGTTCAGTGATAAACACCAGGCTTGCAGCAGAGGAAAATATGAATATTTAATGTGTTTACTAAGAAGCTCTGTCAGTCCCGTTGTGCACCCATGCAGAACTGCATCCCCTGGTTTACATTCGGGTTTCCCTCGCGGATCTGACGGGCACAGCGCACACGCAGCTGGAAAGTGCAACATGCCTTTGGTTTCCTCAGCTCTGGAAGCACTTTTGGAATGGCTGGAGCCGCAGAGGACCTGGGGGTAAGGATGTCACTGGAACAGGTGAACATCCCAGCACAGCTGGACAAGGCCACGAGCTAAAGCTGGGCTCCTCCTGGCAGGTCCGTGAATTTCACAGCAGTTCTGTGGGGTGGAGGAAATCGGGAGGAATCCCCCGTTAGGCAAAGCTTCAGCAGGGAGCTGAAACCCCTCAGATTCAGATTTACACGGCGAGGAACGAGTGAGGAATGGCTGCAAACCGAGGGGCAGCTGCACACAAGCTGCCCCCTCCGGAGTCCATCCATCCATCTCTCCACCAGGGGACACGGCTGCACCAAGCAGATGTAAAGGTAACGTTCTGTACATTTTATTTCAATAAAGACATAAGACAAACAGCGTAAAGATGCCCAGATGCCCTAAAGATAAATACATTTAAAAGATTCTCATTAAAATGAATCTGTAGTATTTCTTTCCTGCAAGCAAAATACCTTTCTTTAAATACAAAAAAAATCAGTATTCTGAATTGCAAATGTTTTCACTTTTTTTTGCAGAAAATCTGCCATGATGATTTTGTTTTTTAATGAATAAGGATTTTCCACAAAACAGGCTTGCTCTACATGCTAAGTTTTAACAGTTCAGTGACACCATGTGCTAGCTACATACACAACAGATAATATAGTAAGAAAACACTCAACCTGATGAAAAGTTAAAATCTTCATTAATACACTGGAAAAAGTTGACATAACTCATGCCTTTTAAAATCAAAAATACAAAAATTAAATGTTTTGCTAAAAAGATTTTCCTTATTTTAAGGACTCATTTGAAAATGAAGCTGCATGTAATTTGTACAATAAAATTGTACAAGTAAACAGGTAATATACATAAAAAATTAATTGACATACTTCTCAATTATCAGCTGTCCACCTTTAATTTCCAATACTGTACTTTCTTATCAAGCATACAAAATAGCAAACTTCTCTTTAGAAAAAGTGCCGTTCTGTGACATCTTTTACACAAAACCAGTCCGAGCCTGTGGCGTGGTAATGCAGTCGAGAGGCAAAGCTTCCTAACTCGTACAAGTTCTACCTTCCACAAAAAAGCCTCCGGGAAAGGCGGCTCCCACCGCTAGAAAAACATCCCCTCCGGGGCGCTGCATTAGGAGCCAGGGCCGGGCTGCTCCCTCGGAAAGCAGCGGGATGCAGGGCAGCCCTGCCCCGGAGAGGAGCCGGGAGTGTCACAGGAGCCCTGCCCGGGGCCAGCAGGAGCAGCCTGGCCACACCTGCCAGGTGAGCACGCCCGTCCTGCCCCTGCCCCTGCCCCTGCCCCTGCCCCTGCCCCGGGCCGGGCACAGCGGAGGGTGAGGTATTCCTTGTCCATCGTGGTGCCACTGCCAGCTGTGCTCTGTCCGCAGGACGTGCCGTCGCAATGCTTTAGGATATTCCCAATATTAGTAATTCTTGTCTTCGTCTTATCTAGCCAGTCTCTTGATTTTTTTTTTTTTTTTTTTTTTTTTTTTTTTGAAAAGGTTTCGACTACAGTAGAATATTACAGAAAGAAAATATAAATGCAGGGGGTTTTTTTGTTGGTTTTTTTTTTTTTTTTTTTTTTCCCCTTCCTAAATGAAACTTACGTGGGCTAAAACTAGAGAATATTTTTAAACAAATATACAGGATGCAGGCAGACAAAGCAGGGAAACGGCCAGCCAACTGTTTAATAAAAAACTAACAAAATTTGGCTATTTCCAGAAAAACTATGAAGCGCCTCAACTAAAAGGAATGCATAATGAAATTCTAATCTAATACAGGTCAAAAATGTAAAAAGGTTATAAACCTTAACAGGAAAAATAAAACAACTTTTACTGGCCATTCCTGTTGAAATGAGAATCTTAAAAGTAACAGAAAAGTGGCTACAAACCCACTTAGAGCACCGAACAGAGAGAAAATCCAAGTCCGTTTTCAATCTCTGTTGTATCATAAAATCCTGTGTTTCTACAGGTCAAACTGCTGGTGGCAGAAACAGAATTTTCTTTATAAACTGCAGATGTCCTGTACATAAAAAATTTCCTTGGAGTTGCACTAGTTCTAAAGACTTTTCTGTTCTAGCCTCCCTACTGCGGGTACTGGATTGTACTGATGGCGGCAACCTCAGGTGTAGAAAGTCTCTTTCTGTAACCCTTGATCACTGTTGGGCACCAAAGATAAGAAAAGCAAGACGGGGTACAAAAATGCAAAATTTCAACAGTAATGGCAATGTTTTGTATTAGTCCAACAGGGTCCTGCATTTCCTCCCCTCGGCAGCGAGAGCAAAGGCTTTAATCGGGGGGTAGCAAATCATGCAAGCGAAATCTGTCTCTGATGTGAGGTCGGACGTCTTCGTTCTGCGGGGGAAAGGGCAGGTTTAGGAGAATAAACACAGCCAGGAGCCCTCTGCAGCAGGGCTCCTTGCCTACCACCCCTCTCTGAAGAGAACAAACAGGAACCACGGATTATGCCATTGCAGAGACCCACAGAAATAACTGCCTAGCATCCACAACAGCCCAGGAGGGATTTATTGGCCTGTCAGGAACAGAGACACGCAGCCCAGCCAGCCACGGGCACCGTGGCATCAAAAATGCTCAGAGGGTCCCAGTTTCCTTACGACTGATGTCACAATCCCACAGCCCTGCGTGCTCAGCAGAGACAAGCCCCCTTGTGCTGTGTGAACACGTCCCTGGACCTTCACCAGCCTCAAGCTCAGTGACTCAGAAACCCTTAACAACAGGTGAAAATATCAAAGGAACTCACTGGCAGTTCTGGGAAAAGCAAACACTTACCAGCTCTACTAGTTTCTCCAGAAATGGAATCAACTTTAGGAGTTCATTATCATTTTTATCCATGAACCAGCTTTCTATAGGAATTCCATTGGAAAGCTGAAGTTAAAATACGAAAAAAAAACCAAAAAAAACATCAACACACAATTTATATTTAATTTATCTACAAATAAGACTTGTGAAATAGCATTTGGGGGGAAAATGTTTCCAAGTTAGAGATTCCTGAGTGTTTTTCCCCACAGTTTGGTTTGCAGGCTTCAACACAAAGCCCCGAACTTACATTTCCCTGTCCCCCCCAAGGAAGTTCTGCCCCCCTGAGGTGTCTCCTGCCCCAGCCCCTCACCTGGTAAGCAAAGGCTTGCGGTGAATTGTCGATGATGATGGTTTTGGAGAGGTCTCTGCCCAGGATGTTTAAATCCTTGATGTAGTTCCCTTGTACACACACACAATGCTCACGGAAGAGTCGATGCCTGTCGTTAAAGGAAAACACTGAGACCAAGGACAGCACCCACACTGCACCTGGCAGCTCTGCCAAGCAATACCCAGTTTTTTTCTCTTCCCATCTCCTGCTAGAGAATTGTGCCCTTTTTCTGTTCTCTTTAGAGCTTTTTATGGGTAAAATGCCCAGTTCAGGTGATTTTGCACTAACCCACTTCTGGGGTGGGGGTTTGCACTTATTCAGGCTCTTCTTTCCCACACAGGCCAACAAAGGGACCCCAAACACCCCAAGGATCTGCAAGCCTCAGGTGCTGCACAGAGCCAGTTTATTGGGGTTTATTATCCCTTTTTTCTGTCCCAGCCCTCACAGAACGGGGCCTCCCTGTGCCACCTCATGCCAGAACACAAAGTGTCACGAGGAATGTTTCCTTTCCTGTTACACCTCTGCTGGCAATTAACCTATTTCAGTTATTACACCTCAAAAAAAAAACCAAAAACCTCGGGGCCAGAACATCCCATCAGCTCCTTCCTTTCCCATTAGGGCCAAAACATCCCATTAGCTCCTTCCTTTCTAGGGTCAGAACATCCCATCAGCTCCTTCCTTCACCATCAGCCTGCTCCTGTGGAATTCATGACAGAAGGAATGGATGGATTGACTAAAAGGACTCCGATTGAAAACCCAGCAGGAATAAAACTCCCATTATTCCCTGGCATATCCACAGAACCATGAATTGTGAAGCAGGCAGATGTGGTGCTGCCCAGCCCCAGTGCAGAGCAGCCCCTTCCAGGCTGCCTGGGTGTTTAAAAGGAGTGCTCAGAGTGTGCCTAATTCCAGGCAGGAGCCGAGCTCCCCACGTTGCCATGGAGGGAAACGAGCTGCTGCATTTATATATAGAGTGTGAGTCACACGTGTGGGGCCTGACAGGCACCTGGGGCTGCTGGCAGAGCTGGGCCCAGTCAGCCCAGCCACAGCAGCCCCAGCCAAAGGCAGGCAGCAGGGAACAGCTCTGCAGGCTGCCAGCCCCTGCCCGCTGCTTGTGCTCTGCCCTGGGCCAGGAGCATCACAGCCCTGCACGCTGTGCAGGTGTCTGGAGGCAGCTGTGGCACGTGGACACAGCCCCACAGGGTGCTCTGGAGTGCCAGTGCCCTCCTGGGCACCATCCTCTGGGGTGGCACCACCAGGGAGGGCTTCCCTGGCCTGGACACCCCACACAGGGGAAAGCCCTGAGCAGAACCAGTTTGTGTCCAGCACTGCCAGGTACAGTCCCCTGCCAGGTGAGAGTGATGGAATTTCCTTCTGCCCTAAGGAACTGGAAAAGCCAAACACTTCCCAACAAAGCTCAGTACTGAGAAATGAAAAACCAAACCAGCTCCAATACAAAACCAACAGGCAAATGATTTTGTGATTGAATGAGAGTTAAAAGCATGCTGATTGTAAAAGCTATACAAGTCACAATTTATAATAAATAACTCAAGTTATTAAGTTTTAAAGTAATCAGGAACTCATTTAATTTCCTTTCTTTGCAGTGTGTATTCCAGAGCACATTTTTGATCCCCAAGAGGTCATTTCCCATGAGCCAACCTAACAGAGACTGAACAGGGGTTTTGGTCTGGGGTTATTTTATCACAAGGCACCAATTCCATCACTTCAGTCCATTTTTCTCCCTCTCTTAGCCCAGGCAAACCCCCAAGGGATCAGTCAGGGAGACACTGCAGTGAGTGGGCAGGCACAGGACTCAGTTTGCTCACGACATTGTTCTGGTTTTACCTGACCAGCTGCTTTTTGGGGTCCAGGATGTTCAACAACTTGTCTGCATACACCTTCTTAGAAGCAGTAAACAGAATGATCTGGGGATTGGAGGGGAAAAAGTCACCACTGGAGGTACAAGGAAGTGGATACAATTTAAAAATGAAATTCAAAGGTGGTTGTGGGAAATTATTTTGTAGAACATTTTTAAACTTTGATAGAAGGTTCTTATAGTGTGTATTTGTATGCAAACCTTGAGATAAGAAATGTTGACTTAGAAATGTTATGGAATAGGATAGATATTGTTCAGAGAGAAACGGAATTAGAAATAAGTTTTAAAAGGCGGTTTTGTAAATAAGATTCAATCTTTTTGAGAAATAGAATTATGAAAGATGTGTTGTAGCAAGATTTATGAGGGGTAATTTTAGATGATTGGTTTTAAGGTATTTATAGTATGGTGTGGGTAAAGTTGATAGGTTAAGAAATGCTTATAGTGTATTGTAATTAGGAAATAGTTGGGTTTTGACTGTAATGGTGTGAATTATAACATTTGTATTATTTTACTTTTTATATGAGATTGAGAATAGAATAAAAGTTTTTAAAACGTTTTTAAGTTGTTTTGAGTTAGGAAAGGGTTCAATCTGCTAAATTGGTGTTTAGTGTGAGGAATAAGGGTCTGACAGCTGCCAAGTGAAGAAGGGAGGAGGGGAGTCTGCCAGCTTTACCTCGTAGATCTGAGACATGCGCTCCAGGAACTCTCGGAAGAACGGCCTTAGCCGGACGTACACCTGCACAGAGAGGGGCTTCAGCCACAGGGCACTGCAGCAGCATGGGCACCAGCACGGGCACTGCACCCTTCCACCCTCCCACAGGGTCAGCACCACACAGAGAGGGGCTTCAGCCACAGGGCACTGCACCAGCATGGGCACCAGCATGGGCACTGCACCTTCCCACAGGGTCAGCACCACACACAGAGGGGCTTCAGCCACAGGGCACTGCAGCAGCATGGGCACCAGCAGGGCACCTGCACCCTTCCACCCTCCCACAGGGTCAGCACCACACACAGAGGGGCTTCAACAACACGGGCACTGTACCAGCATGGGCACTGCAGCCTCCCACAGGGTCAGCACCACACAGAGAGGGGCTTCAGCCACAGGGCACTGCACCAGCATGGGCTCTGCACCAGCACGGGCACCTGCACCCTTCCACCCTCCCACAGGGTCAGCACCACACACAGAGGGGCTTCAGCCACAGGGCACTGCAGCAGCATGGGCACCAGCATGGGCACTGCAGCCTCCCACAGGGGCAGCACCACACACAGAGGGGCTTCAGCAGCACGGGCACTGCACCAGCACAGGTACCTGCACCAGCACGGGTACCTGCACCCTCCCACCAGGTCAGCACCACACACAGAGGGGCTTCAGCCACAGGGCACTGCACCAGCACAGGTACCTGCACCAGCCTGCAGCAGCACAGGCACCTGCACCAGCATGGGCACCTGCACCCTCCCACCTGCACACAGGGTCAGCACCACACACAGAGGGGCTTCAGCCACACAGCCAGCCTCCATTCTCCCACTAGGTCAGCACCACACACAAAGAGGGGCTTCAACAACACGGGCACTGCACCAGTACAGGTACCTGCAGCAGCATGGGCACCTGCACCCTCCCACCAGGGTCAGCAACACAAAGAGAGGGGCTTCAGCAACACAGCCAGCCTCCATCCTCCCACCAGGTCAGCACCACACACAGAGGGGCTTCAGCCACAGGGGCACTGCACCAGCACAGGTACCTGCACCAGCACGGGTACCTGCACCCTCCCACCAGGTCAGCACCACACACAGAGGGGCTTCAGCAGCACGGGCACTGCAGCAGCACGGGCACTGCAGCAGCACGGGCACTGCACCAGCACAGCCTGCCTGCAGCCCCCCACCCCGCACACAGGGTCAGCACCCCACACACACAGACAGCAGGGATCAGCTTCCTGGCTAACAGCACCCCAGGAATGCTCCAGCAGCTCCCAGCCTGAGCAGCTCAGAGGGAGCAGTAACACACTGACATCAGCCTTAACATTCTGCTGGGAAATCGGATGGAATTAGGAAAAAAATGACTAAAATACAGAAGTTGGACAAATCTCTACGTTAAAGATGAAACTGGTCGCTTTGATCAAACACCCTGACTCGGCTCTCACCAGCAGGGCAGCACCAGTTCAAGCCCTGGATACAAGAAATAAATCCTGTTCTTAATAACCACCAACAACTACCTGAGCCTGGGGATGCCAGAGTGATTTTAAAAAAGGCTTCAGCTGTTTCTATATTTCCATAAACTCAACCACCACCTGCACAGAACTGCACACACACAGAAACCATTCCCTGTAAGGAATTGTGGAGTCACAAGAGGCCCCAGCCAGGAGGGCTCTGCCTCCCTCTGACTCCAACAGAGGATTTGGGCTCACGGGGAGGAGCTGCAAAGGGGAACAGCTTCAGTGAATACAAAATTTTCCTGCCAGATCTGACACCTGCAGTTTATCACCAGACAGGTGCAAAATGCCAGGCTGCTGCTTCTCCCTCTTCAAACAAGCTGAGAAGAACGACACACAGCAAGGATTCCCACAAAACAAAATCAAAAAGCTGGTGTTTCTCTGTTTACCTGGTAAATGACATCTTGAAAAAGAACTGGAAAAGTGAGTGCAGCATCTTCTAATTCGTTTAGACTACAGTGCACTAATGTTTCATCCTAGAGAAAAAGTTACATGAAAAAAAGAAAAGAGTGTGAAAAAACAATGTAGAAAACAAAAGTTGTTTTCTGCATTTTATGTTCATTTTAAAGCAGGTTTATTTAGAATGGAAACTGTACTTTTGTGCAAGTGCTGTCAAGATTGAAGAAGATTCTTAGGATGAATAAAACACTCTGTTATTTTTGTATTTTTTAAAAATCTTCTCTAAAGCTGTGTGCTGGGGGTATAGTTACAAGGAGATATTTTATTTTGTAGGCTCTTCTCTCATTCAGTTCCAGCCTGTATCTTTCAGTGTGGATAATCCACCCATTCCTATGATCACAGGGATGGCCCAACTGATGCTGCTCAAAAAATCACACCACCATTATCAGGGTCTAAAACAACTTTCAAAAGAGAGACACTGAAACAAATCATCATAAAGACAAATATATCTTACAAGAGTATTTCAAAAAGTGGATTTGTGCCCTTTAAGAATGTTCTAAAAAGTAAAAGTTTAAATTTTCATCAATCTTGATGAAAGACACTCATAACTGAATTTTCCTATTTATTCCCCCTCATTTTTTCCCACCCTGGATTTAGGGAAGCTTTATGGGAACAGATAAATGTTTGAGATGGTAAAACTGTAATGCTTTTCTTTTTTTAAAAAGCAGGATGCAAGTATTTGACAAACACAGCTCACATTCTATTCCTACCACAATTAATTCTTTTTCAACTATTTTTAACTAAAATTATGCAACATTCAACAGTCTTTGTCTAAAGCAAGCACAACTGATTTCCACAATGAACAAAATAAGGGAAATGCTCCATCCCCCTGCTCTGGTTTGTGTTTATAAAGATATTTACCAAGTCTAGAACTAATGAGAACTCTGGTGTGCTTCTGGTTTTCAGTGGGAGAGCTGGCTTCCTGTTCAGCTGCTCTTCTGTTAGTGGGGGGACATGTTTGATGAAATAGTATCTGAAAAGAATAGAGATTTTGCTGTAAAAATGTACATTATTGAACTGCAATGTTGTAGCCCAACTTAATATTTGAAATATTTAAGGCACAAGAAGTAAGGATTTTAAACTGAAAGAAACCCCACATGAGTATACACAATTTTTTTTTTAAGCTCAGAGCTTTTGGAGTTCATTATCGTAACATGAAAATGATCCAATTTAAATAGAAGCATCTTAATTCAACACCCCAAATGATTAATTTACTGTTTCCACTGGCACTTACGGATCAAAGACTTCCCAGTCCTCTTCATAGGTGGCTTCTGCATGAGCTGATGAGTAGCCACTGTCTGGAGATACTGGTGCTGAAATTCAACGAAAATGACCAAAACAAAAAATAAAACAAAAAACCACAAGAGCTGGTCTTATTAGTGCAGTTCTTTAAAGTGACAATTTGCACTCGAGACACGAGGGAGGAAAACAGTGGCAAAGCCTCCCTCCAGCCCCAGCTCCCCTGCTCAGAGGTCACATTCACCCCCTGCTGCAAAGCTGCTCATCTGCCAGAGCCTGGAGGTCTGGGGAGGGTTTACTTCAGGATTTGATGCTGCCCATGCACACAGAGGCTGCATTTTTGTCAAAAAAAAAAGATGTTGTCTTCTGAAGAAAATATGGAAAACGAATGGAGGATCTGTGTGTTTCTCATTTGCCATGTTGTTCTAATACAAGACATCAAAATGTAGCCAACTTCTCTTTGGAGATCAGCAAGTGCAGAGTGTGCAAGTTCAGTGTTAACAGTAATTCCTTTCCTCTGGAATCTCTGCTTCCATGGGAAGAAGAGTTATGAGGCCACCTGAGTTACACCAGCAATAGCTAAGTCCTGCCAAAAATTGTGTCTTTGGTGCCTAAACCAGATTTGCCTACCAGCCATAAAAACCAGTATTAACATCGCTGGCACATCCCAAGGGAAGGAGGAGTCAGAGTCCCTGCCAAGGTGCTGGATTCCCTGGGATCAGCCCTTCCCTGTCCCCATGGCACAGTCCCTGTGCTGTCCCTTACCCAAAGGTGGGACAGGAGTCCCTGCCAAGGTGCTGTCCCTCCAGGATCACCCTTCCCTGTCCCATGGCACAGTCCCTGTCCCGTCCCTTACCCAAAGGTGGGACATGAGTCCCTGCCAAGGTGCTGTCCCCCAGGATCAGCCCTCCCTGTCCCATGGCATGGTCCCTGTCCCATCCCTTACCCAAAGGTGGGACAGGAGTCCCTGCCAAGGTGCTGTCCCCCCAGGATCCCCCCTCCCTGTCCATGGCATGGTCCTTGTCCTGTCCCTTACCCAAAGGTGGGACAGGAGTCCCTGCCAAGGTGCTGTCCCCCCAGGATCCCCCCTCCCTGTCCCATCCCTTACCCAAAGGTGGGACAGGAGTCCCTGCCAAGGTGCTGTCCCCCCAGGATCACCCTTTCCCTGTCCCCCAGCACAGTCCCTGGCCCGTCCCTTACCCAAAGGTGGGACAGGAGTCCCTGCCAAGGAGCTGTCCCCCAGATCCCCCCTCCCTGGCCCGTCCCTTACCGGTGAGCGGGGGCAGGTCGCGGTCCCCCGGCTCCTCGGGGTCCCCCAGGCCGTTGTTGACGGCCCTGCCCTGCGCGCCGGGCGCGGGGAAGGCGGCGCCGTTGGTGGAGGTGCCCGTGCTCGTGGTGATCTCGTCCACCTGCTCCATGTCCAGCTGCTTCACGATCTCCTCAGCCTCCACGGCCTGGCCCGGGGAGTCGGAGCCCGACGTTCCTGAGGGACATTCCCAAACAGCCTCACCCTCAGGCCGAGCCCCCGCCACAGGGCTCGCACTCCTCAGCAACCTCAACACACCGAGCCTCAGAAAAACTGCAGCTATCTGCACGGATTCATGGCACACAAGTAAGAACCAAACCGCAGACCATGGCAATGACTTTAAAGCATGTCTGGGACAAGGAATGTAATCCCTTTGTTTTTTCCTTCCCCTTATTTTTTTTTTTACTGAAAGGTGCACCACTAAATACAGCTATGAAAGAAATGCTCTAATGCTTGTAAGCTTCTTTCATTAACCATCAACCCATCCAAGAATGAAGGAGCCTTTTACCTGGCAGCAGCAACTCTTGGTTTGTAAACCAGCATGAAAAGTGCACCGTCACTCAAAGCAGCTATTTCGTACACTCTCAGCTTTAAACTAATTGCTTTTTGAATAATACTCACCATTTTTATTTGCTGGTGAAAAAAAATTGAAAACGGGAGAAAATATGGTTCCCAGTAACGTTGTTCGTGGGGGACTGCCTGTGGTGGGGTTATCTTCCAATTTTCCATTTTGCTTTACGTGTTGGTTCGTCATCTCATAACTTCCAGCTTCTGGAAGAGAAAAAAGATGAGTTTTAACACCAGTCAGCCGGGCTTCAGGTGCCTCTGCTCCGTTATGGTCAGCATTTGCTCTCTAGGGCTGTACTCTTGTTCATGGCTCAGCTGGGGCCATGAGAGTCTGCAACTTTCTACCAGCACAAACCCAAAATGTCCATTCTGAGCACCCTCAGAAGCTTCTCTCCAGATGGGGCAGCAGCCCCTGCTCACACAAAGAGCACAGGTGTAAACCCTGGCAGTGATTTGGTGGAGGCAGCCCCGGAGCTGCCAGTGCCAGGACTCCACTAGAGGGAGGCACGAGAAAGGGTCACAGCTCCCTGGCTGAGCCTCCTGCTGCTCCAGAGCCCAGCGATTGCTCCTCTCCACACACACACAGAGGCACAGGCACAGCTGGAAGGGAAAGGATCGCCAGCTGCTATCACACAGGACAGAATTAAATGAACACCCACGTTCCAGAGCTGACACGTAACAAGGGCCATCTCAACTCAAATCCCCATCTCACAACTCTGACAGAAACCTGCCTGTGTTTGACAAGTGCTCTCAGCATCTAAGGACACCTGCTTACTTCCACAGAGGTCAGGAGTTGGGAGGTCATGTTTCCCTTTTATTTGTGAGAAAACGGGAGAAGAGCTAAATCAAATTATTATAGGACTTTCAGAATAATAATTAAAAACAAACAAACAAAAAAAAGTTAAATTAGTTCCAAAGTAGCTGCTGCTGATCCAAACTGTTCTCACAGAGACACAGTGGAAGCGTCTGGGGGGGATGGAAGTGTTGCTCACACCCCTGGAAATCCTGTTTTGCTGTGATCAGCCCTGAAGCCAGGCAGAGCCCAGCAACCTCTCGTGCTGCAGCACGGCCTGGAGGAGTGCAGGGCTGGGAGATGGCAGAGATGGCAGAGCAGGGCAAGCGGGCATTTACCAACCTCCGTTCAGCTGACTTTTCCGCCGCACGCGCGAGAGCTGTTTGTTGGGCTTCTCTCCTGTCTGGGGGGTGGAGGTGATCAGGTTGTTATCGATATCCCGCTCAATCCGACTCCTCTTGGGGGGATTTTCTCTTTCTTCCTTAAAACAGAAAAGAGGGAAAACACAAACGTGCTGAGCAGGGCCTTTTTCCGTGGAACAGAGCAGAGAGTGTCATCTCCTGGAGAAAGCTCGCCAAAGATCCCTTTACTGCTCCACTTCCAGGTGCAGAACGTGCAACAAGAGTCTGGCCAGCTGGGATTTTACATCAGCTTAAACTAAGTCAAAGTATGGGGAATGAAAACTCTACATGGAGCTGCTGTAGCAGAAGAATTGTCTTTACAGCCAATCTGTAAATATTCCAGTGCTGCAGAGGCTGGGAAATGCAGAGACAAAGCAACTAAAATTACCTGAAACTTGATTTCTCTGCCTGCTAAATACACAGGAGGTGAACTGCCCAACAATATCCAGTGTGACAATCCGTATCAGTACAGGGCAAAACTGAGCTGTGAAAAATCCAAGGATTCTCCTTACCTGGGAATAAGTGACTGCAGCACCCATGGGAATGAGACAGAATCAAACAGTTTTGCACATCTTCTGTGCATGGCTGTATGTGCAGGCACACGCTTATGGCAGGTTTCTTACCCTTTTCCCCCAAAACACCTACGTCAAGTCGATAAAATGTTGAAATTTTATCAGATTTTTATTTATCACAGAGCTGATCTGGGATACATTGTAAATTAGTTCTGACTTCCTGGATACTCTTCTTGCGAATCTGCAGTTACATAATGGCAGTATCTGAACGGCTGGGATGGATGATGTGGGGGTTTTAACTGGCCTCCATCTAGAGAAAAAAAGCCAGTTTTTGAAGTAATTGCAAGGTTACAATCAGCCTATCAAACTTTATATATATATATTTTAATATTTTTTAATATATATGTGTTTGTATATATATATTTTTCACTCTCAAATGTCCATGCAGCACATGCAACAGGTGTTCACATGTGCAGATGAGTAAAGCTCAGCTTTCTAGCTGCACCAAGACATGAGATTTCATGGTTTTCCCCAGCAAGATCTGCGTGTGATGCTCCAAGCAGGGAAGTGCTCACTGCAGGAATCCCTGAGCACCTGCATCAATTCCATGGCACTTGGATTTGTGAGGTTTGACCTCCATTGATTAAATGACTCCTAAGCAATTTTGAATAAAATTGCCAGAAATAGTCAAGAAATTAATGCTTGCAGACTGGCTTTTCTGAGTTGTTAGTAGTGGTAATTCCTTTAATCTGGATCCAAGGGATCCTTAAAATAGAAATTAAGAATGTACTGAATTTATTTGACATTTTCACAAAGAAACACCAGGCAATAAAGCCTGTGATTTATTGGACTGTTAAATACACCTACAATTGACTCCTGAAGGTTTCAAAGTCTGCTTTACCTGACACAACTCACAGGCACTTGTTGCCTTCCAACTCTTTACGTTTTGCTTCCACCACACGATTAATTCTTAACAGAACTGGTTTTCAATCAGACTTGAGCTGATTATGACCCACTTGAAAGCAAAGCAGGGGCCTGCAGGCGGCGTACCTTGGGTGTGCTTCCTTTAATGAACTTTTTGATCGAAGACAAGAGGCCTGTCTCATTTTTGGGTGGCTTTCCCCCGCCGCCGGGTAAGGGCTCCTCCACCTCCGAGTGTTTCCGCTTGGCCCGCAGCGCCCGCTGCGTGTGGAGCTGGTTGGACTGCTGGGAAGCTTTCCGTGTCCTCAGCCTCATCTTCATGGGTACCACATGGAAAGCTACAACGGGAAAAAGCAGGGATCCCTCACTGAGGAAAGGTGATAAAGCTGCAGCTCCCGACTGGGAAGAGCGACGTGAGGCTGGTGGCGCTCAGGGAGAGCACAACGCTGCCAGGGGAACAAACCATGGAATCTGGCCGTGGGTACAGCACCCAGCACACCCAGGGGTACAGCACCCAGCACACCCAGGGGTTCAGCACCCAGCACCCAGCACATCCAGGGGTACAGCACCCAGCACCCAGCACACCCAGGGGTACAGCACCCAGCACCCAGCACACCCAGGGGTACAGCACCCAGCACATCCAGGGGTACAGCACCCAGCACACCCAGGGGTACAGCACCCAGCACCCAGCACACCCAGGGGTTCAGCACCCAGCACATCCAGGGGTACAGCACCCAGCACACCCAGGGGTACAGCACCCAGCACCCAGCACACCCAGGGGTACAGCACCCAGCACATCCAGGGGTACAGCACCCAGCACCCAGCACACCCAGGGGTACAGCACCCAGCACACCCAGGGGTACAGCACCCAGCACACCCCTGAGCCTGGCATAGCCCTGGTACAGCACCCAGCACACCCAGGGGTACAGCACCCAGCACATCCATGGGTTCAGCACCCAGCACATCCATGGGTTCAGCACCCAGCACACCCAGGGGTTCAGCACCCAGCACACCCAGGGGTACAGCACCCAGCACCCAGCACATCCAGGGGTACAGCACCCAGCACCCAGCACATCCAGGGGTACAGCACCCAGCACATCCAGGGGTACAGCACCCAGCACCCAGCACACCCAGGGGTACAGCACCCAGCACACCCAGGGGTACAGCACCCAGCACCCAGCACACCCAGGGGTTCAGCACCCAGCACACCCCTGAGCCTGGCATAGCCCTGGTACAGCACCCAGCACACCCAGGGGTACAGCACCCAGCACACCCAGGGGTACAGCACCCAGCACCCAGCACACCCAGGGGTACAGCACCCAGCACACCCAGGGGTACAGCACCCAGCACCCAGCACACCCAGGGGTACAGCACCCAGCACACCCCTGACTCTGGCACAGCCCTGGTTCAACATCCAGCACATCCCTGACTCTGGTTCAGCACCCAGCACGTCCCTGAGCCTGGCACAGCCCTGGTTCAGCACATCCCTGAGCCTGGCACAGCCCTGGTTCAACACATCCCTGAGCCTGGCACAGCCCTGGTTCAGCACCCAGCACATCCCTGACTCTGGCACAGCCCTGGTTCAGCACATCCCTGACTCTGGCACAGCCCTGGTTCAGCACATCCCTAAGCCTGGCACAGCCCTGGTTCAGCACATCCCTGAGCCTGGCACAGCCTTGGTTCAACATCCAGCACATTCCTGACTCTGGTTCAGCACCCAGCACATCCCTGACTCTGGCACAGCCCTGGTTCAGCACATCCCTGAGCCTGGCACAACCCTCCAGCTGGGGCAGGCAGGAAACCCCGACCTGCTCAGAATGGCAGAGCTATCTAGGGTGGAAAGCACCTCTCAGGTCATCGAGTCCAACCTGAGAACAATCACACCTTGTCAACCAGCAGGGTGTCACCTGCCCTGATGAAAGCATTGATTGTAGGGTGCCTGCTGTCTCCAGCCCCAAATCACCCCAGTCCGTGACCCAGGAAGTTCTCTCCTCTCTCTGCTCCTCAAAATCCCTCACTGCAAGTCTCCACATCAAACTCGAGATGAGGCATAAATCTAATTTCCTGAAGAAGGAAGCATGAGCCTGTGCACTCAGGGTGGGTGAGGACAGAGCAGCTCTGCACAGGAACCCAAACTGAGCTTCAGTGCAGCTGAGTGTGGGAATCACACCAGACCTTGGGAACACTCAGGCAAGGGCAGTATTCATTAAAGCAGAGTAAAAGGCCATTCCAGGGAATGCATCCCATTTATCTCCAGCCTCCAAGTGGGCTGCTGGTATTGTCACACCGAGCCTCAATGTCACTGTTCTCTGGGCTGGGGACGTGCCCTCTGCAGCTGCCTGGAGCTGGGCTGCTTTGAAGGGGACTCCTCGTGCTTAAAATCATGTTTATGATGGATCAGGAGCAGAAAAATGAAGTAGCAAGAAATCCATCTGAGGTGTAATGCACAGAAATACTGGAAATAAAGTAATTTGCCTTTCCTAGCTGAAATAATGACAAAAAACAGGTTTTAAAAGAAATTGTATGCTTATCACTACAGGAATCAGTGCCTGCCTTTCTGGAGTCCATTTAGTGTAGATCTGATTGCTGCATAGACAGAATAAATACAGCATTTAACACCTAAGTTGCCTTTCTGGAGTCCATTTAGTGTGGATCTGATTGCTGCAGGGACAGAATAAACAATCTGCAACATTTAACATATAAGTAATGTCACAACAGGTATGTTGCTTAGGAAAAGGCAATGGTGGCACTGGGATGAGTCACAGACAGGGAAGCACTGATAACGCTTTTGAAAACCTGTTACACAGCTGTGTTTGTTCCCAGGTAAACCTCAGTTCTCACACAAAGGTGCTGCAGCTAACGAGGAATGACCCAAGTACTGACACTGCTGTCAGGCTTAGCAAGGCAAGTGCTCTGTGGGCACTGCTGAAACGTGATGTTACACAGAATTGCTACATGGAATATTCACTGCACCTGCCAGCAAACACGGGCGTCATTTGCCACAGGGCCGTGCTCAGCACTTCCATCAGTGGTCAGTTCATCCCAACTGTCCCCAGCGCTGCAAGGCCACCTCTGCCCATGTCCCCATGTCCCCAGGGCTGGTAAATCTCTCCAGCAACAGCGTCCCCAGCACTGCCCTGGGCAGCTGTGCCACGGCTGGACAGCCCTTGCCATGATGGAATTTTCCTTGATGTCCAAGCTGAGCCTGCCCTGGGCCAGCCTGAGGCCGTTCCCTCTGCTCCTGTCCCTGTTCCCTGTCCCCAGCCCGACCCCCCGGCTGTCCCCTCCTGTCAGGAGCTGTGCAGAGCCACAAGGTCCCCCCTGAGCCTCCTTTGCTCCAGGCTCAGCCCCTTCCCAGCTCCCTCAGAAGCTCCTCACAGGATTTATGTTTCAGACCCTTGCCCAGGTCTGTTGCCCTTGTCTGGACACACTCCAACACCTCGGTGGCCTTGCTCCTGCTCCCTCCTCATTTCTTTCCCACACTTACTTCAGATCATCTCCTCCTCAGAGGCCTGAGCAGCTCACTGAGACAAGAGGGAAAATTCCTTCATTTTTATAAGTTTATAAGGGGAAACAGTGAGCACGCGAGCAATGCCAGGGAGTGTCAGTGGGTGACACAGCTGGACATCACACAGCCGTGGAGAGGTGGCTGCTGCACAGCGGGACAGGACAGCGACCAAGGGCAGCAGGAGGGCAGCAGGCAGCCCCGGGAGGCTCCAGCACTCACTGTGGTGCAGCCCCGAGCTCAGGAGGAGCCCCAGACCCTGCAGTGAGGTGGGCAGCGTGCGGGGGGCCATGGCACATGGAACAGGCAGAGCCAGCTGGCCTCTGTGACCTGCCAGTGATGTCACGGAGCCCCTGGGCTTGGGCAGGAGCGCTGAGAGCGCCGAGTCCGACAGCCCCCGTCCCCAGGTGCCACATCCACGGGGCTGTCAAACAGGGATGGGGACCCCACCACTGCCTGGGCAGCTGTGCCAGGGCTGGAGAACTCCCAGAGAAGAAATGTTCCCCAAAGTCCACCCTGAGCCTGCCCTGGCCCAGCCTGAGGCCGTTCCCTCTGCTCCTGTCCCTGTTCCCTGTCCCCAGCCCGACCCCCCGGCTGTCCCCTCCTGTCAGGAGCTGTGCAGAGCCACAAGGTCCCCCCTGGGCCTCCTTTTCTCCAGGCTGAGCCCCTTCCCAGCTCCCTCAGCCTCTCCTGGGGCTCCAGACCCTTCCCCAGCTCCGTTCCCTGCCCTGGACACGCTCCAGCCCCTCCAGGTCTCTCTTTTTGGGAGAGGCCCAGAGCTGTCCCACACTGGACGTGTCCCAGCAGTGCCACCTCAGGGGACGGGCACTGCCCTGGGCCTGTGCCCACGCTGCTGTACTGACCACATGAGACAAATGTGCGTAAAAAGGAATTAAAACTGCAAAACATGGAAAGGAGACAGACACTAGTGAAATTCCAATGTGGGAATGACAATATTACTTCAAATTTGCTATAGTATAAGTTGCCTGATTTTTCTAGAACTGAAACAACTATCAGTCAGACAAAAGATGAACCAACTAAATACTTGTCAGTGGTGAGTACACATTTATGCAGCAGGGAAACGCTCAGCTCCTCAGTGCAGCCCTGCCAGGGACTCCTTTGGCTCGCTGCACATGCTGGGTGTCAAGCCTGGGGTTATAAATATCTCTAATGGACTTAGCAACAGGTACCTACAATCCTCTCAGAGCCAGGAGTTTGCTTTCCTAGCCCTGGATCCAGTTGGTGGGAGAGTTTTTATTGAATTACAGTCGTGGTTCTTTCCCGAACCAGGCTACAAAACGCAGTCAAAATAATCAAGTCTAAACATGTAGGAGAATTTCCTTCCTCAGACCTGTGGGGTTTGGATTTCCCCAGCACGTGCCACCCCTGATGGGTTGACCAAGGACCTGAGGCCGGGCTGGCACTGCCACCTCCACTGGCTCAGGAAAACCAGCTCCCAAAACCCCTTCTCTCTCCAGTTACTTCTACACTTAGAGTGAACCCAGAAAGAGTGGGGGGGAAAAAGGGGAAAAACCTTGTTCTTCAAGAGAGAATTACATGGCAAAGAAGGGCTAAAAGGAATATCCACTCAATAATTTGTGGGACAGGAAAATAAAATGTAGGAGCTCTTAAAAAGCATCAGCTGAAGGAGCTATGGCTGTAATAAATTCCATTTTCCTGAGTCCAGACACACCAAGTGTCAGGCTCCCTACCTTGATAATACTGTTGTTATTCCATGGCCCAGGTACACTGTACTTACAGGAAAGAAATTCCTGTGAATGACTCATATTTCACACTGAGAGCACACCTCCACGGAATCTGCACTTAGGGATGGTTTATTTCCCACCACATATGACACTGCTGTTTTCTCTACTTTCCCCCAAACTATTAAAAGGAAAATTAGGTGAGGCACATCTAATTACAGGGTTTAGGGCTTTCTGATACAGGGAAAGGTTGAAGATGGTAAAAGAACAATGGTGAAGAACAATAGGAAGAGATTAGTGGCAAGAAAATTCAAAACTCTGGTGTTGAACAATTTCTCCATTCAGTTTGGCACTCAGGAATAACACTGAACTGCCAGCACAGAAATCAATCTGTCCCAAGCCTCCACACCACAGCAGCTCCAGAGCATTCAGACAACTTGAACATGCCCGGAGTGTGACTCTGGTGACAGCAACCCAGGAGGTGAAAAACTTCTAATTATTCATCCGGGGTTTTTCTTGAAACCTTTTTTACGCAAAGCCGAGAAAGTAAACTTTTTAACAAATTTAAAATGTTGAGCGTCAACACGTGGTGTAAATAGAGATGGAGACGTGACCAACTGCACAAAGCTGTGACCTGTCCCCACATTTCACAGCTGTGACAACTGAGGGGTTTGAAACGGAGGGAGTGGCAGGGTCGGTGTCCCTGTCCCTGTCAGCCCAGCTGACACACACCTCCCTGCTGAGATGTGTGTGCTTCTTTCAGTCATTGCTGGATCACCAGGCAGACCCACGAGGAACCAGGAGCAGATATTTTCTCGGTTTCCTTTCAGACAAGGCACGCCAGAGGTGTTTTGTCAGCACGTTTCAAGGCTGCGATGTGACCCAGATTTCAGGGTGAGAAGCAGCCCAAGGAGGAGGTGTGCTCCAGAGCTGGCTGGGATCCATCCCCACGGTGCTGGGATGCTTTCAGGAAAGCCAAAGCCCGAGCTGGGGACAGCCCTGAGCCCCACGGGAAGGAGGGACAGGCGGGCAGGGCTGTGGGCACACAGCAGCCATGGCCCCCAAAGCCAAGGGCAAGGATGGGCAGGTAAACCTCCACCCAGACAGGCCCCAAAGCCCTTCTTTGTTAGTTCAAGATGTTGAGACTCGTCCCCTTCAATGACTCTTTTTTAACCAACTTATTCTCCTTCCCCAGAAAAGTACAGCCATTTCATGTCACTCCAGCAGATGTATTTCATATTTTCCAATGTGCTGCTCTACTTGTCACTCTTCTCCAATCTTTAGGCATGTTTTTCTGCCACTGCAGAACTGAGAGAGCAATAAACCAGGAAAGCCTGACTCAAAGCAGTCTGGAAGTGATGCTAGTCTGGGGCAGGTGAAAGCAAAATAAGAAAGCACTGATTTATTAAAATATCAAACCACCCAATATGTACCATTCAGATGTTGGTGCTGGGTTATGAAATCTGGATAAATGTATAAAGCAACCACAAGGTCCATCAAAACAACAATAAGGAATTACAACTATCAAAGGCACCTCTAAATTCTCCCTGTTTCACTGAAAGCCCATTTTCTGCTCCTCCCCACCTTCCCAGGCACCAAATAATTTCCATCTGAAACAAAATCTTGCTTGAAATCCTTGCTCTTCAGTTGCCCTGTTCGAACCCTGATCCCTCAGGACCTTGTGCTCACTTCTACTCTCCCAAAGTTTGAGTATTGCCCCTAAAACAACCCCATCCTTAGGATGATTTGGCTAAAGAAGGATGGCAGCATTTTACAATTGGCCTCAACAGAAAATAGATCTTTTGTTCCTTTATTTTTCTGCTCCAGCCATCATATTTCTGTTTTGCTAGTGAGGCTTTGTTTTGATTATACCAAATGCATTTGGAACTGAAAGTTTATTCCCTCCCAGCCAAGAAATTTTTCTCTTTGCACTGAGGGTACACGCTGGTAATTAATTCAGGCTTTCCAGTTTGTGTCACACTAAGCAAGGAGGAAACTTGGAGAACTGGGGTAAGCACGGGACAGCAACCCTGAGAGCAGAACCCAAAACCTGCTGCAGAAAGAAGAGCCCATTTCCAACCTCTGGTGCTGCCAAGATGACAATCCCACATGAGTCACTCCAGATCCTGTGGGGCTCCTGAGAGCTGGGAGCTTGGGAGAGGAGAGTTTGCAGTGCTGGAGTTTCAGACGAGCAGGAACAGATTCCACAGAACCAGCACTGCTCCTGCTGGGATTCTGGGAGGGACCAGCTGTCCTCAGGCTCTCTGGACATTTAATCCACACTGCCAGGCACACTATTTATGGAAGTCAAGTCCCTGTTACAAGCCGTGGCATGGCCAGGTTGCAAACACTTCCTGAACAGACCTTCCGGGATGTGGGCTGAGCACAAAACAATCCCGAGGAGTTACTTGTGCTAATTGTTCAGCCCACCCACACCACTTACCTTTTTCATTAAAAAAACCACAGAAATTAGCAGATTAATAAGCTCGAGTAAGACTGTGTTGGACTATGGAAGCCGTGGAGTAACTCCTGTGTTAGTGAGGAGAATCTAGGAATTTCTGCACGGTCTGCACAGCAGCAGAGCTGCCTTTTGCTGAACTTCAGAAAACCTAATCCTGCTCCACTCCACCTGAATCCTCCCGGGGGATCACAGCCACAATCACGTATCCCACAGGACCTTGTCAGCTTGCTATCTTCTAAAGGGATAGATAAGGGTTCTGGCTGCTCCTCTGGCCTCAAAAATAGCAGACTATTTTTATTGCAGGATAAAGACTCTTTAAATGATAATATGATTCTCATTGCCCTGGCAAACACCTTCCTTGGTACACTGCATCCCTTCAGAACCTTTCACAAGAGGTTAAACTCTGCTCTCCCTTTGCACGGCGCTGCTTCCACGCTCTCCTCGCACCTGACTTCCCTGATTTAAAATAAAAAATCAACCACTGTGTTGTTAAAATGGGGGAAATTCCAGCACAGTCAGGATTCATATTACTCAGTGTCCAGACAAAGTTTAAACGAATCATTTTCCCTCATGAATACATGCTGAAATCCTGACTCTTTCATAGCCCATCCTGGCTTCTTTCTCGCATGGAAAACTTCATTCTTACAAAATTGCAAATCTGAGATTAATTTGTGCACGTACCTGAGTTAAAACTGACATGAAAATAAGTTCTAAAGGTTTAACAGCTGTACTCACTTGTGAGTGATACTATGCTTTTACCCTTAAAACATAATATTGAGACATGATGAACTTGAAACTTACCCAGTCTCAAAAACTTGCCTGAAATGAATTTCAGGGACCTGTCTGGTTCCGTCACAATGAAGCTATTTTATACATTTTATTTTCATTCTCTTTTTTTTACTCCCTGTTTTGTTTTGGGTGAAAAATCCACAAGAAAAAAACCAAAACAAAACAAAACCAACAACAACAAGCCTTGTTGCCTACTCAATGGAAAGTTATAGGAAGTTCCTGCTCAATATTCCAATAATACAAAGTATAAAAAGCACAAGCTACCAATGACAACAGAAATTTTTAGGGTAAAACTGCCTTGCATCCACACTGAAATGTTTCCAGTCGATTTCACCTTGAATTTCACTTCTTTCTTTCACAAGATAATCACCTCCAGGTTGGTCTAATGCATCTCTGTCACTTTGAGAGGCACAACATGTAATGAAATAAGAACTTCCTGGCTGTGAAGTGGCAGATTTGGCTCTGCAAACAGCCGGGGGATTGCTCTGCTGAGTGAGGAGATGGTGTTTGGCTCGTGCCTTGCTTTGGGAAGTTTCTGAGGGGCTTTTTGAGCTGGGAAAAGGGGGGCTCTGCACCTGTACCACAGACCCGTGTGCTGCAGAGGAAACCTGCGTGGCTGAGTGCCCCGATCCCCACACACAGCTCAAAACCTGCACGGAGGGATCCTAAACCAGAGAAATCAGCAGGAACAAGAAGTGCTGCTATCACCTGGGGGCTTACACGGCTGTTGGGTTTGTTTCCAGTCATTCCCCAGTATCAGGAGTGAGCCTGGCCTCTCCATCAGAAATCCCTGTGATGAAGGAAGCACCGAGCCACGTTCCAAAGCCACACAAGTGGTTCATTTATCACAATAAAAAGCAGCTACACTAGAATTTGGGAAAATTTTCCAGACACTGAGGAGACCTGAGTTAACTTAAATAACAAATTTCATGCACGTTACCTTAAATACCAAAGAAATATTTGAAAAAAGTTAGCTGCCACCTCTGTGCCGTGTGGTACATGACAGAGCACACATCACTTCTCACCAGCAGTGCTGAAGTGAACTCAGCAAAATTGTGGCAGAGTAGAAATGTTTTCCTGGAGGTGAAAGGAATGCTGTCTAATTCCCATTCCTCCTTTCCCTTCATCCCTTCCAGCCCTGCAGCTCCTTTGTCCTGACCCTCCAGCAAGCCATGTCTTCAGGCTGGAGCGTTTCCACATGGGAATAAAACATGTAACTCCTGGCCCAGGAAAGGACACCTACAGCACGGGCTTCATTTGCTCACTGCACTCCTTGATGGGCTCTGTCCTTCAGCACAGGAACACTGATCAGCTTTTCCTAGAGAAAATGAGGCTTATCCAGCTCTCTGTGTGTCTGTCAGTCCTCCCTGGGAAATGCAGAGCCCATGGACCAGCATCAACCCAACGTCACAGAGGAACAGAAATTTTAAATATACTCGGTTCCTACAAGGTGTCTGAAAGTTCAGACCTCTGTAGGTAAGACAGACCCTCCAAGCATGCCAAGTAAGCAAAAGATGGCCATGGCTCAGTCCTTACACACAGGCACATTCCACCGTGCTTCCTTGCTTAGCCCACTAAATATTTAAAAACATTCAAGTAGGAAAAAAATTCCT